>NC_069800.1:61101132-61427680 GCF_027406575.1 Nycticebus coucang | reverse complement strand
GACACAGTGAAACTCTGTCTCAAAAAAAAAAAAAATCAAAATTAATGCAAAAAATTTGTGATGATGGGGCAGCACCCCTAGCTCTGTGGGTATGGCACCAGCCACATACATTGAGGCTGGCGAGTCTGAACCTGGCCTTGGCCGGCTACAACAACGACAAATGCAACAACAACAAAAAATAGCCAGGCATTGTGGCAGGTGCCTGTAGTCCCAACTCCTTAGCAAAAGAATCACTTAAGCCCAAAAGTTTGAGGTTGCTGTGAACTGGGATGCTCTCTACCCAGGGCCACAGCTTGAGACTCTGTCTCAAAAAAAAAAAAAAAAAAAAAAAATTTGTGATGACAAAGGATAAAAATTTTAAATAAAAGCAGACTATCATTTGTTTTATTGCCCTGTATTACTGTGAAGTGGAGATAGTTATAATATTTTCTATCAGCTCAAAGTTCCAAGCCCTTCTTTGTGCCTTCCCCATTGGGTTAATAAGAGTTAATGTCAAGCAAACAGACTGGGTAGGGAGAGGGTTTATCTAGAGTCTCGTCTTTTCATTGAAGAACTTGCATTAACTGTTGCAACTTAGGGGGCTGTTCTGATAAGCAGAGTGGTGGCCCACATTTTCCTCTGCAGCAAGCTCCAATATGGCTGCCAAGGACCTGGTAGCTATAGTCTGCTCTAGAGAGAGGCAATAGCCGAAGAGCAAATGGGAGTGGGCAATGCCTTATGGTGGTGAACACTAGAAAACAGGGGCTCTAATCATTAAATATTGTATTTTTTTTGAGAGTTGCTGGTGAAGCTAGAAGCCTGGTGTTGCCAGCCTTTCCCAGAATGCACCACACCTTCACCCTTATTCCCAGAGTCAGACCCCAGATTGAGATCCAGGTCTCCTCTGAATCTTGACTCTGCCATGGCTTAAGCAAAGTATTTCAACAACAAAGATAATAGCAGTGCCTATCTTATGGGGCTGAGGATGGATATTATCAGTTATTATTTTCACCATTGAGAATTAACTTGCATAGCATGGGCAGCTCTCCCTGTCCCAGGCTGAAACTCATTTCTCAGGCTGACCAACCGATCCACAAACTCCTGCTTCTCCAGGATTAGACGCCCACCCCCACATTCAACCACCCACCTGCACCCTTCACCAGCCAGTTCCACCTCCTAGGTCCATCTGCCAAATCAGTAGCTCTCAAGTTTGTCAGCAAATGAGAGGAGCTTCAAAAAGTTCATTTCTTCATTCACTCGACCGTCAGGGCCTCTGCCAGGCTGTCGGGAGACGAAACCAGCTCCAGTCTAGAAAGGAATGTATTCATCCATTCATTCAACAGTTTTTTTGTTGTTATTGTTTTTTTTTTTCCATTATTTTTTTAAGAGACAGAGTCTCACTTTGTCGCCCTCAGTAGAGTACTGTGGTGTCACAGCTCACAGCAACCTTCAGCTCTTGGGGGTTAAGCGATTCTCTTGCCTCAGCCTCCTGAGTAGCTGGCACTACAGGTGCCCGCCACAATGCCTGGCTATTTTTTTGTTGCAGTTTGGCCGGGGCCGGGTTTGAACCTTCCACCCTCTGTATATGGAGCCTACTAACTGAGCCATAGGCGCCGCCCTGTTTTTTTTTGAGACAGTCTCACTCTCTTGCCCTGGGTTGAGTACCATAGTGTCATAGCTGACAGCAACCTCAAACTCTTGAGCTCTAGAGATCCTCTTGCCTCAGCCTCCCTGAGGCCTAGGTGCCTGCCACAATACCCAGCTAGTTTTTCTATTTTTAATACAGACGGGTTCTCGCTTTTGCTCAGGCTGATGTCAAACTCTTGAGCTCAAGCAATCCACCCACCTCAGCCTCCCAGAGTGCTGGGATTACAGGAGTGAGCCACCATACCCAGCCCATTGAACAGTTTTTCGAGACCTACTATTGTGGGTGCCAGGGATACAAAACATGAACAAAACTGAAAAATGCCCCCAAATCATGAAGTTTCTGTGGGCCACGATGAAATATTGTGACAATTAGAAACATTAAAAAAATTGTTACAGGCAGCACCATAGCACAGGGGTTATGGCGCCGGCCACATGCACCGAGGGAGGGTGGTGGGTTCGAACCAGCCCAGGTCAGCTAAACAGCAATGACAACTGGAACAAAAAAAATAGCCGGGCATTGTGGCTGGTACCTATAGTCCCAGCTACTTGGGAGGCTGAGGCAAGAGAATCGCTTAAGCCCAAGACTTTGAGGTTGCTGGAGGTTGCTGTGAGCTGTGACGTTACAGCACTCTACAGAGGGTGACATAGTGAGACTCTATCTCAAAAAAAAAAAAGAAAAAAGAAAATTGTTACAATGGAAGGAAGAAAGGAAGAGAAGGGGGGAAGAAATGCTGAAAGGACGAAGCCTGCCCTGGAGTTCAGGGTGCTGCGTGGCCATGAAATTCTGAAAGGGCCTCAGAGAGGCTGGCCTCGTCTGGTCTGGGCAGACAGGGCTGATCTCAGGGGGAGAGACCCTAAGGTAAAGCCAGCGGGCAGGGGAGGGTGCAGCAGGTCACAGGGAGCTCATCTCCTGAAAAGAGCACCACGCTCCACAGGAAATAGGAACAAGATGTATTCATTCACTCCACACATGTCGTTGCCATTAGCTACAAAATACACAGCCCAGAGTAGAAGTTTAGGAAAGAAAATGCTGCTCCATTATTTGATCTCAGTGGGTAGCAGATGTCCCTGTCCACTCAGCAGGCAGTCTGCCAGCGCTTTACATGTGCCAGGGACAGGGGCAAAAGAAGAGGCCAAGAAGCACAGGGTGTCCAGAAATCCCCTGACATATGACTGCAAGATCAGAGAGTGCTGGGGAGAAGGGCCGAGAGGCTGGGCAAGGACAGGAAGGGGGATGTTGCAAAGCAGTGGGCAAGTAAGGAAGTGGTCTTTTTTTTTTTTTTTTTTTTTGGTTTTTTTTTTGGCTGGGGCTGGGTTTGAACCCGCCACCTCCGGCATATGGGACCGGCGCCCTACTCACTGAGCCACAGGCGCCACCCAGGAAGTGGTCTTGAGTGGAGACCTGAATGATGAACACAAATAGAGATAAAACGGAAGAGTCTCCAACTCTTCCACCCTCCCATTCTGAGATAGACTTTTTTTTTTTTTTTGAGACAAAGTCTTACTATGTCACCCTTGGTAAAGTGCTGTGGCATCACAGCTCACAGCAACTTCAAACTCTTGGGCTTAAGCGATTCTCTTGCCTCAGCCTCCTGAGTACCAAGTAGCTGGGACTACAGGCGCCCACCACAATGCCCAGATATTTTGTTGTCGTTGTTGTTGTTGTCACTGTTGTTTTTAACAGATCCAGACCGGGTTCAAACCCACCAGTGCATGTGGCCGGCACCCTAACCACTAAGCTACGAGGGCTAAGCTTGAGATAGATATTATTTAAAAAACAGTACAATTCTCCCTTTTCTATTCATAATCCATATTAATTATCATATAGACTATTTTCCTTGGGTATTTTGTCTTCTTCTTGAGTTCTAAAAGTCCTTTAAATATCTTGGATACAAGTCCTGAGTCACTTTTTGATTTTCTTTTTTTTTTTTGTAGAGACAGAGTCTCACTTTATGGCCCTCGGTAGAGTGCTGTGGCGTCACACGGCTCACAGCAACCTCTAACTCTTGGGCTTACACGATTCCCTTGCCTCAGCCTCCCGAGCAGCTGGGACTACAGGCGCCCACCACAACGCCCGGCTATTTTTCTGTTGCAGTTTGGCCGGGGCTGGGTTTGAACCCGCCACCCTTGGCATATGGGGCTGGCGCCCTGCTCACTGAGCCACAGGCACCGCCCCACTTTTTGATTTTCTTAACAGCACATTCTGCATAGCAAACGTTTTCGTTTTCAGTTTTCATTTTTTTTTATAGCTTGCCCTTTTTGTGTCTTATTTATAAATGTTTTGCCTTATCCTAGATCATGAAGAATTTTCTGTTTTCTTCTAGAAGTTCTATGGTTTTAGCTCTTAGATTCAGTGATGTGATCATTTTGTATTCATTTCTGCAGATGATGCAAGTGTTCAGATTCCTTCTTTTACTTATGGATATCTAGTTGTTCTAGCACAATTCTTTGGAGAGACTACATTTTCCTCATTGAATTACCTTGACAGCTTTGTTGAAAATCAATAGATCAGATAATTGTGGGCCTATTTCTGGATTCTGTATTTTGTTTTACTGATCTGTACGTCCATTCAGAGGAAAGGAAAGAAAAGGGAAATCCTATTTAGGCCTTCACCTGATTGAATGGGGCCATTCTCATAGGAAGGAAGGCATCTGCTCTATCCATCCAGAAACACCTGCAAACAGGCTCAGAATAATACCAAATGTCCAGGCATCGCACAATCCCATCAAATTTACACATAAAATCAACTATCACAAATGTCCCAGGCAAGATCCCTCCAAAGATTTCCAAAGCTTTTTATCTGGCCCGCTCTCTTCTCCCATCTGACCTGGGACCCACGATCTCCAGACTGGAAGCTCCATGGGGGCTGTCGCCTTGGCTTATTTCTTTAGCAGTGAGGTCTATGTATGAGACTCTTTAGGGCATCGTGAGGTCACAACTATTTCCTAAGATGTCATTCACCTCTTTAACTCTGTGCAGGGAATTGTGCAGCCACTGCATACTGTGTGACACCGTGGCAGATGGAGGCAGACAAATATACGAAAATCCAGTTGCCTTCTGCTAAAGCCAGAACTATTTTCATTCTTTGTTTGTTTGTTTGTTTTGGAAAATATAGGTAACTTTTTATAAAATATGTTTTTGGGTTAACATGCAATGGAATTACTGTTACTTTCAATAAACAAATATTTTTAAACATCTCAGTAATTTATAATAAATATTGGAAACCCACATAATTAAGCCTTTTTGAAGGTTTCAATGATTTGGGGTTTTTTTGTCTGTTTGGTTTTTTTTGAGACAGAACCTCAAGCTGTCGCCCTGGGTAGAGTGCTGTGGTATCACAGCTCACAGCAACCTCCAACTCCTGGGCTCAAGAGATTCTCCTGCCTCCGCCTCCAAAGTAGCTGGAACTATAGGCACCCACCACAACGCCAGCTATTTTTTGGTTGCAGCTGTCATTGTTCTTTGGCGGGCCCGGGCTGGATTCAAACCTGCCAGCTCAGGTGTATGTGGCTGGCGCCTTAGCCATTTGAGCCACAAGCGCCGAGCTTCAACGATTTCTTAAGATGTAAGGGGATCCTTAAATCAAAACTTTGAGAATCGCTGCCCTTTGGCGCCCTGGGTATCTAGTCACCACTCAGGTACTCATTACATAAGTATACATGAAGGCTTACACAGATGAGTAAGTAAGCAAGCCAGGAATGATGCCTTTGGATGCATTTTTGGATATAAGAGCTATTGCTCTAAATATCTGGGAGAAAGATAAGGAGAGGGAAAGGAAGTGCAACCTTGAGGGCTCCCCCCACCTCCATTCTCCCTCTTGAAAGTTACAGTTTCCTCCTTTATCAAAAGGGATAGTTGGTTCTGAGCCCGTAGCACAGTGGTTACGTCGCCAGCCACATACACCCAGGCTGGCGGGTTTGAACTGGGCAGGGTCAGCTAAACAACAATGATAAATACAGCAAAAAATAGCTGGGCGTTGTGGCGGGAACCCGTAGTCCCAGCTACCTGGGAGGCTGAAGCAAGAGAATTGCTTAAGCCCAGGGTTGCTGTGAACTGTGACGTCACAGCACTCTACTGAGAGCGACATAGTGAGACACTGTCTTAAAAAAAAGAAAAAAAAAGAATAGCCGGGCGTTGTGGCGGGCGCCTGTAGTCCCAGCTACTCCGGAGGCTGAGGCAAGAGAATCGCTTAAGCCCAGGAGTTGGAGGTTGCTGTGAGCTCTGTGAGGCCATGGCACTCTACCGAGGGCCATAAAGTGAGACTCTGTCTCTACAAAAAAAAAATAAAAAGAAAGAAAAAAGAAGAACATCTTATGGGAGATCTATGACTATCCTTTTATTTATTTATTTATTTATTTAGAGACAGAGTCTCACTATGTCGCCCTGGGTAGAGTGCCATGGCGTCATGGCTCACAGCAACCTCCAACTCTTGGGCTTAAGCGATTCTCTTGCCTTAGCCTCCCAAGTAGCTGGGACTACAGGCGCCTGTCACAGTGCCCGGCTATTTTTTTGTTGCAGTGTGGCTGGGGTTGGGTTTGAACCCACCACCCTTGGTATATGGGGCCGGCGCCCTGCCCACTGAGCCACAGGCGCCGCCAAGGATGTTCTTCTTAAATTCCATTAATCACCGGAGTCAGCGAAGCACTCAAGGACGCACTGGGTTATGAATGCAATAGAACCTTCCAGGATTGCTGTTTTTCATCTGCTCTGGGTAGACGGGAGGCAGAGCTTTATAGACCAGCATTCTCCCACCTCCCCACACCTTCCTCAACACCTCACTTTGAGATTTCAGTAGCACACTCCCCCTCACCTGCAGCTGAGCGATGGTTTCATTTATCCCCAACTACAGCCCAAAAATATTATATGGAAAATTCCAGAAAAATATAATTCGTAAGTTGTAAATTGCACACCTTTCTGAGGAACATTGATGAAAGCTTGTCCATTTCCTCTGTGGCCAGGGCACTGGGACATGAATCACCCCTTTGTCCAGTGGATCCACACCATAGTCACTCCCTGCAGTGAGTCACCTTGCAGCCCTCTGGGTGACCAGATGGACTGTCGTGGTATCACAGTGTTTATATCCAATATTTAGTGATGGCTCCACAGAGCAGGAATAGAGATTCTACAGCATATTGTTCTAATTGTCCTGTTTTATTCTTAGTTATTGTTATTAATCTCTCCCTGTGCCTAATCTATAAATTAAACTTTATGAAAGGTATGTACGTGTGGGAAGACACAGGGTTCGGTTCTATCCATGGTTGCAGGCATCTATTCAGTGTAAGAGATCATATCCCCCGAAAATAAGGGGGACTACTTTATCCCTTCTATGTGACTAAGGGGAATGAATTTCAGGACAATTGAAAGGAATCCAGGCAAGTTCTAGGGAGACAAAGGTGTCAGCCTCCGCTCCTCTGAGGAGGCCCATAGTGGCAGGACAGGAAAGTGGCTCAGGGAGGCCAGCTCTGCCTTCCAGTGGCAGCCTGTGTCCCCATGCGAATTCCCAGCACTGCACAGCGTGGACCAAGCTTCCGGGGCCCTGCAGCAGGTTCTACACCTTTCAACACACTTTTCCAACCTCAACCCACCCATGGCCAAACCTCTTCCCCGTTGGTGGGAGTGGGGTCAGGGAGGCTACTCTTCTCCCTCTTTCCAGTCCTGGAGTCAATGGATCAGATGGAGCAGGTGATATCTGGGAACCTGGGTGTCAAGTTCCATCAGGAAGGTTTTAAGCCAGACCTCATAGGCAGGCAGGAGAGTTGAGTGGTGCTGCTATCAGGGCACTGACTATGTGCCAGGCACAGTGTGTTATGACTTCTGTGCACTGATCTAACTGAAGTCTCTTCACATCCCCATGAGATGGGAACATGGAGCTCACCTGTTTCACCCCCAAGGCTCCAGAGCTGAACTTCACATCATAAATCCCAAACTTGGTACTAAACACTACACTCTGTGGCCTCTTGGACATGGAATGTGGGGTTGGGAAAGGGGAGTGATTGGAACGCCCAGTCCTGCACGGCAGGGACCACACCTGAGGTGGACACCATGCGCTATTTCATATGAACTTCATGACGCCTTGCAGGATGGGTCCTATAAACATTACCATTTATAGAAGAGGAATCTGGGGCTCTGGGAGGTTAGGAGGAAAGTTGGAGGCTTGGTCACTGTCAGCCAGCAAGACACCAAAAGCATACGACCAGGACTGAGGCAGTGTGCTCCACACAGCTGTTCAAGGGCACTGCCCAGGTTCAACCCGTCTTCATCCCTCACTAGAAGCTGCTTAAACTCTCAGGGCCTCAGTTTCTACACATCTAAAATGAAAATGAGGCTGGGCTTGGTGGCTCGAGTCCATAATTCCAGCTATCTGGGAGGCCATGGTGGGAGGATCCCTGGAGCTCAGGAGTTTGAGACCAGCCTGAGCAAGGGCAAGACCTCCGTGTCTACTAAAAAATAGAAAAATGAAACCCAGCCCCAGCCAAAAGAAAAAAAAAAAACTGCATTAATTTTAGGCCTGCCAAATAACAATGACAACTACAACCAAAAAATAGTCGGGCATTGTGGTGGGCACCTGTAGTCCCAGCTACTTGGGAGGCTGAGGGAAGAAAATTTCTTTTTTTTTTTTTTTTTTTTTTGTAGAGACAGAGTCTCACTGTACTGCCCTCGGGTAGAGTGCCGTGGCGTCACACGGCTCACAGCAACCTCTAACTCTTGGGCTTACGCGATTCTCTTGCCTCAGCCTCCCGAGCAGCTGGGACTACAGGCGCCTGCCACAACGCCCGGCTATTTTTTTGTTGCAGTTTGGCCGGGGCCGGGTTT
The DNA here is from genome assembly GCF_027406575.1 of Nycticebus coucang. Classification (NCBI taxonomy): domain Eukaryota; kingdom Metazoa; phylum Chordata; class Mammalia; order Primates; family Lorisidae; genus Nycticebus; species Nycticebus coucang. The sequence goes on along the minus strand of NC_069800.1, from coordinate 61,419,241 downwards.
GAACCCACCACCCTCGGCATATGGGGCCGGCGCCCTACTCACTGAGCCACAGGCGCCGCCCTGAGGGAAGAAAATTTCTTAAGCCCAGGAGTTGGAGGTTGCTGTGAGCTGTAATGCCATGGTACTCTACCCAGGGCAACAGCTTGAGGCTGTCTCAAAAAAAATAAATAAATAAATAAAAATAAATAAAAATAAAAAATAGAAAAATGAGCTGGGCTTTGTGGCAGGTGCCTCTCATTTCAGCTACTGGGGAGGCTGAGGCAAGAGGATTACTCAAGCCCAAGAGTTTGAGGTTGCTGTGAGCTATGATGCCACAGCAGTTTGCCCAGGGTAACACAGCGAGACTCTGTCTTAAATAAAAACAAACAAAAAAATAAATAGAAAAATAACCCCCGAGTTGTGGTGTGCACCCGTAGTCCCAGCTACTAGAGAGGTTGAGGCAGGAGCTATGATGGCGCCACTGCACTCTAGCCTGGGACAACAGAGTAAAACTGTGCCTTAAAATAAAATAAAATAGAAATGACATTCTCAACCTCTTGGAACTTGGGGGGGGGGAGTGAAAAGCAAAGTCTACAAAGTCCTTAGAGACCTTGGAAAGTGGGGGCCTTGACCTATCAAGGGCCCATCTGTGGGGTGTCCAGGGTCTACGTGTGAGTGGCATGGGACCTGGGAAGGCCCGACCAGCTGGGCTCCTTGTGGACCAGGTGTCGGGTCATGTGCATCACCTTCTCAGATTGGCCTTGCTGGCCACCTAGGCCCATTGAGGTCCCTCTGTCCTGTGACCCCTATCTCTGCCAGCCTGCACTTGCCCTGTCATTCTACAGATGTTTAGGACCTGTGCTGGGGAACTGAGGGTCAACAGAAGAGGCCAAAATCCCTGTCTCTGGGGACTTACGGCAGGCACTTGGCACCTTTACAGAGGTGATGAGGGCTGCCAAGAGACAGAGGGATGCTGCAGGGATGCTGCGGGAGGGGAGGGTATGAGGCACCTGGCCCCGTGAGACAGCCCTGAAGCAATGTCAGGGTCCTGAAGGACAGAGCAGATCCTTAGAGGAAGTAGAGGGTCGAGGAGGGAGTCAAGGCCCTGGGGCACCAGGAGCCAACCCCAGAACTGGAACTCAGGGTGGGGGCAGGAGCTCACTCATTCAGTCCACAAACATTCCTCCTCTTATCTCCCCTGCTCAACAAAGCATTTGGATATAGTGACTGTTTGGTAAATAAGATGCTTCTCTTAAGCTGCATGGGTGATGGTGGGATTCCTTGTTCATCCAGCAGATACACTCAGAGCATCTCCAGGCTGCAGGTCTGGCTGGGGGGCAATGGGGAATAACAGCAATGAAGCCCCCACCCCTCAAAGGTTGGGGGTGGGGGAAAACTACCAAAATACCTAAAATACTGTCAGGTATTACTGCGAAGAAAAGGTAAGAGCCAGGGTGCCCAGAGGTCTTGAAACACCCCTCCCCGGCCCCCATTGTGAAGGTGATTACCACTCTGCACGCTTGAGGGACCCCAGACTCACAGACATGTAGACACTTACCTTTCAGGGCCAGGCCAGTAGCTTGGGGGTGAGAGTCTCGCACCAGTGCTAAATCACCACTTGCTTTCAGACTAAGCTATTCCTCCCCCCCTTGATTGAGACACATTTTAATATAGCCTGTGGCCCAAGCCAAAGTCACCCACAGGCTGTTTAGGACCTGGGGGCTATGAGCATTTAGGAAATGCTATGCTATAAAATTCAATGGAACAATCCCTCTTAGGACCTAGAGAATCACCTAAGTCCATTCTGCAGGGTAAACACAGCTTAAGGTAGACACCGTTAGCTTTTTACCTGTTCCAACCGATTGAATTAGACACCTGCCAACAGTGAAGAAGAGACACCACGTCCTGGCAAGTTCACCTACAACTGATGTTCCAATCAGTAGTTTATAAGGAGTGGGAACTCTCTAGTTTCTCCCCAGAAGTAACCATGATTCAAGAAGTTTGTATTCTTTGAGTCCTTTTTCTAGATTCTGTATTAAAGTGCACATATATGCACACAACTTTATTTTTTGGGGGGGACAGAGTCTCACTATGTCACCGTCAGTAGAGTGCCCATAGCTCACAGCAACCTCAAACTCTTGGGCTTAAGCGATTCTCCCGCCTCAGCCTCCCAAGTAGCTGGGACTACAGGTGCCCACCAGAACGCCCGGCTAAGCACACAACTTTTGTAAGGAAGATCTTATTGGTATTTTATATGAATTTACCATCAACCAATAGTCTTGGTCATTCTTCTTCATTCTCTCTCTCTCTGTCTTCACAGTTTGATGGTGGAAATGGTGTGCTGATGGCAATTTCTCTGGGATTTATTGACTGCTTCTATTTCTTCTTTGGTGAATTGCCTGTTCATGCTCTTTTACCGCTGCCCCCTGCCCCCACTACCTTTCTACCTGTCCTGTTTCAAGCGTTCTCATACAATCCACGTTTTAGGTTCGAGCCTTAAATCACAAGAAACTGTGGAACCTGCATTTATGTGATTGGGGTTTGAGGAAGACATTTCATCTTACTGTTTACAAACAGACAGACTTTCAGCCAATTGCCCATATAGCAATTATTTACAAAAAAAAAAAAATCCCTTCCATTTGAAGTGCCATTTTTCTCATTCCCTAAAGTCCTTCGCACTGCGGGGTCCATGCTGGCCTCTGTCCTGCTGTGTGGGTTCAAGGGTCCCAAATGGAGAGAGAACACCTTCCCCGGCTTTCTCTGCCTGCCTCACTGACTTCATTCTCCTCCACAGCTTGAGAATCTACTGCATCTCTCCATCCCCCAACCCACCACTCCCTAACCAAAAAAAAAAGACTCTGAACACAGATACGTTTTCAGAGATCTGAGATCTTTATACTGAGGCTGAGGTCACTTTTAGGTGTAGACTGAACAGAAGAAAGCCGGTTCCTTGATGAAGAGCCCTCAGGTTAAAAATAATAAAATTCCTGACATGACAGAAGGATGGCCACAAGGGCATAGAATCCTCAGCTGGCTCACCTGAAGCTCTGGCCAAGGGCTTCTTCCGGCTGCTTCTGCTCGGGGCGAGGGAGTGGCGACACCAGGCTCCCAGCCCTGGGTGAGGTTGGAGCGGCGCCCAGGGCTGGGTGCAGTTTATTTTCAGTTAAGGAGTTTGTAGCAGCGTCTTTCTTCATAGGAACTCTTCCTATTGCTAGGAATTAAATAGATTAAAAAAAATAGCTGATTATTAGATACTATTTTTTTTTTTTTTTTGAGACAGAGTCTCATTTTGTCACCCTTGGCAGAGTGCCCTGATGTCATAGCTCACAGCAACCTCAAACTCTTGGGCTCAAGCGATCCTCTTACCTCAGCCTCCCGAGTAGCTGAGACTACAGGCACCCAGCACAACATCTGGCTATTTTTAGAGATGAGGTCTTGCTCTGGCTCAGGCTGGTCTCGAACCTGTGAGTTCAGGCAATCCACCCGCCTCAGCCTCCCAGAGTGCTAGGAGGTACTTTCCCTATTTGAAAAATTATAGTCGTTTTTATTCAACAAATATTCATTAGATGCCTACTCTGTCCTGAAGGTGGGTACATGGGAGCATTCACGGAGCTCACCTCCTGGCCTGGAAGAAAGGCAAGGAATAAATAAGGAGATTCAGGGTGCAATATCTGGAGGTGACAGCCACAGGGCAAAGTTAAGGGTGAGACTTAGGCGCTGGTGCAGTTGAAAAAGGCTTGTTGGAGAAGGCCCTGCTCATGTGAACAATCACAACATGAAATTATTTTATTTACTTATCAATTTACTTGCTTATAGCCTGTCTCTTCCACTAGAATGAGAGCCTGGGAATGGCAGGGGCGTCCCAGGGGGCCTGGTCCATGCCCCCTGCATGGTGGGCTCTCACTGTTGGAAGGGACATGAAGGAGACACTGCTACTGGCTGGCGAGATCCAGAGCTCCAGAAAAGTAGGTTAATCCAGAGGGAACTAGCCACTGCCTTCTATGCAGTGTAGCCGCAGACTCTAATGGCTCCCTGTTCTGTGTAAACTGGTGGTTCAGTTCCAGCAGGGTTGGGGGCCCTGGACTTTGAATTTCTACCAACCTGGGGTCTGGTGGCCCAGAGTGGATCCTTCACTGAGCCAATCCTTCAAAGCTTAAAAACAAGAAAAGAAAAATTCCTTCAAAGCCTTTTAGGTCTTCTTTTGGTCATGTTTAAATCATGCCTGTAATCCCAGCACTCTGGGAGGCACCGCAGGAGGCCGGTGGATTACCCGAGCACAGGAGTTCAAGACCAGCCTAAGCAAAAGAGAGAACCCATCTCTACTAAAAATAGAAAAAGATAAAAAACCTGGCCAGGGGCGGCACCTGTAGCTCAAGGAGTAGGGCGCCGGTCCCATATGCCGGAGGTGGCGGGTTCAAACCTAGCCCCGGCCAAAAACCACAAAAAAATAAAAAATAAATAAAAAATAAAAACCTGGCCAGGTGTGTGGTGGATGCCTATAGTCCCAGCTGCTCTGGAGGCTGAGACAAGATCACTTGAGCCCAGGAGTTTGAAGTTGCTGTGAGCTGTTATGCCACCGCACTCTACCCAGGGCAATAGAGTGAGACTCTGTCTCAAAAAGTACATAAATAAATAAATGAGAATAAAAATTAAAAAAACGCTGGGGTGGGGAGAGTGCTGGACAGGTACCAAGTAGGAGAAAATGGTGGCAGTTGAGATCACGATGGTTCCAGGTGAGCAGTGGGTGGATCACAGTACAATTCTCTCTACTTTGGAAACATTTTAAAGTACCATTCTCTCTACTTTGAACATTTCTTTTTTTTTTTTTTTTTTTGTAGAAACAGAGTCTCACTTTATGGCCCTCGGTAGAGTGCCGTGGCCTCGCACAGCTCACAGCAACCTCCAACTCTTGGGCTTAAGCGATTCTCTTGCCTCAGCCTCCAGAGTAGCTGGGACTACAGGCGCCCGCCACAATGCCCGGCTAACTTTGAACATTTCTATAATAATACTAAAAAATAAAATGGAAATGAGATGTGAGCCTGACTTTCAAGAGAGAGATGTCAGTTCAGCTAGTGTTGAAAGGGAGTCGAGCATACAATAGCTACTAGTATTATTCCAATGACATCTTTATTACTTAAAAATTGGTGGTTAACTGTTAAGTCCACGGGATGCACACAGAGAGAAGGTCTCACCTTATAATGGAGGCAGAAAGAGGAATTCACCTTGTGGGTTGTCTTCTTCCTTCCTTTCTTTCATTCTTTCCTTTGTTTTGTTTGTTTGTTTATTTTCTTTTTTTTTTTTTTTTTGTGGTTTTTGGCCGGGGCTGGGTTTGAACCCACCACCTCCCGCATATGGGACCAGCGCCCTACTCCTTGAGCCACAGGCGCCGCCCTGTTTGTTTATTTTCTTTTTGGTTGAAGGGATGATTTAATTCCTTTCTCCTCCTGTGGCCACACTCAATGCATAGTCATCCAACTTTACAGCAGAAAACCCGAGCTATTAACATTTTCCCATAAAGGCGGCACCTGGAGTTCAGTGGGTATGGTGCGAGCCACATACACGGAGGCTGGCGGGTTCGAATCTGCCTGGGCCAGCTAAAATCAACCATGACAACTACAACAACAAAAATAGCCAGGCGTTGTGGCGGGCACCTGTAGGCCCAGCTACTTGGGAGGCTGAGGCAAGAGAATCGCTTAAGCCCAAGAGTTTGAGGTTGCTGTGAGCTGTGACTTCACAGCACTCTGCCAAGGGCAACAAAATGAGACTGTCTCAAAAAAAAAAAAAAAAAAGAAAGAAAAGAAAAAAAACCCCAAAACATTTTCCCGTGACAATATTGACTTAGAAAGAACAATTACTCATCTAAGGAAACCCCGAATTTGGTGCAACCCTGAACAGGCAGGGCAGGGCGGAGGTGGGGTGCAGGGAGACAGGGACTTGCATTTTCCCTGTTTATAGCTTTCTGTTGGATTTGATTTTAATGTATTTTTAAAATTTATTTATTTATTTATTTATTTATTTATTGAGACAGAGTCTCAAGCTGTCACCCTAGGTAGAGTGCTGTAGTGTCACAGCTCACAGCAACCTCAAACTCTTGGGCTTAAGCGATCCTCTTGCCTCAGCCTCCCAAGTAGCTGGGACTACAGGCACCCGCCACAATGCCCGGTTATTTTATGGTCATAGTTGTAATTGTTGTTAGGTGGGCCCAGGCTGGATTCGAACCCGCCAGCTCCAGTGTATGTGGCTGGCGCCTTAGCTGCTTGAGCTACAGGCGTCGAGCCTTCAATGTATTTTTTAAATTATCCAGTAATGCATACATATATTTTGGTTCTAAAATATTCTCTTTTTTGAGACAGAGTCTCACTTTGTCAAAACTTGGTAGAGTGCTGTGATGTCCTAGCTCACAGCAACTGCAACCTCTTAGGCTTAAGAGATTCTCTTGTCTCAGCCTCCCTTGCCTCAGTCCCCCTGTAGCTGGGACTACAGGCACGCGCCACAACGTCTGGCTATTTTTAGAGATGAGGTCTCGCTCTGGCTCAGGCTGGTCTTGAACCTGTGAACTCAAGCAATCCACCGGCCTCAGCCTCCCAGAGTGCTGGGATTACAGTCTTGAGCCACTGTGCCTGGTCCAGGTTATAAAATATTCTTAAAATACATATAAATGTACAGAAATAGAGGCCATAAATGTCCATCTCCCTAGTTTCTCCCTAGAAGAAGATGAATAAATATCCTGGTGTCCCCTCCTCCTTTTCCTCCCTCCTCTCCTTCTTTTCTTGAGACAGGCTCTCACTCTGTGGCCCAGGCTAGAATGCAGTGACGCCATCATAGCTCTCGGCAATTACAGAATAGCTAAACCAAGCTATTTATCCATTCCTCACACACCACTTAACATTACTTGACAGTGAGGACATTTGAGACCTACTCTCACATCAATTAAGCGTACAATACTTTATTTATTTATTTATTTTGAGACAGAGTCTCACTTTGTCGCCCTTTGTAGAGTGCTGTGGCATGACAGCTCACAGCAACCTCAAACTCTTGGGCTTAAGAGATTCACTTGTCTCAGCCTCCCAAGTAGCTGGGACCACAGGTGCCCACCACAATGCCTGGCTATTTTTTTTTTTTTTTTTTGTTGGTTGTAGTTGTCATTGTTGTTTGTCAGGCCTGGGCTGGATTCCAACCCACCAGCTTCAGTGTATGTGGCTGATGCCCTAGTCACTGAGCTACAGGGGCTGAGCGACAATTCTTTATTATTAACTGTAGTCCCTATACCTTACAACAGGTCTCTAGAACTTACTTGTCTGAAACTCAGCGCCATTTCACCTATATCTCCCCATCCTCCCAGCTCTCTCAATTTTTAACATCTGTAGAATAGTCCACCTCATATAATTTAATTTAATCACGAAATACAAAACCATAATTTGCTCCTGGGATAAAAGACTAAGACTAAGACTTCTACCCCAGGAGCAAAGGCTTCGTTGTTTTAGTAATTGAGAAAATATTCCAGAAAAATCTAAAGTTTCCACCTTATTGTGCGGCAGCAAATCTATAAGGCTCTTTCTGTGTTGTTTCAAAGTGTGTGTCCTTTTGATAATAATACCAATGATCTGGTATTGGTATAGGATAATCGGAAAACTTAATGAAATAGAATAAACCATTCAGTATTCCAACCACACATGTATGGGTATTTGATGGTAAAAAGGTGTAGTATTTGAATACGATCTACATAGTCATATCTTCCTGTAAATCCTCACTCATGAAGGTTTTTTTGTTTTTGTTTCTGTTTTTTTTTGAGACAGAGTCTCAAGTTGTTGCCCTGCGTAGAGTGCCATGCCAACCTAGCTCACAGCAACCTCAAACTCTTGGTCTCAAGTGATCCTCTTGCCTTAGCTTTTCTATTTTTAGTAAAGACTTTTCTAAAGCTTTTCTAAAGCTTTTCTATTTTTTAGTAAAACTGAGTCTCACTTTTGCTCAGGCTGGTCTCCAACTCATGAGCTCAAGCTATCCACCCGCCTCGGCCTCCCAGAGCGCTAGGAGAGGCATGAGCCACCAGTCCCGGTCACTCACAAAGTTTTTAGGAACTTCAACTTAAAGTAAAATGACTATGAAATAAACCAATTCGTTTCTTCATCGATGTTGTAATGAAATAGTGTTAAATCAAAGAATGTTGAGAACCTGCCATATATTCTTTGACTTTAATGCCTAATATAACGTAAATGTTATATAAATAGTTAATATGATGAAATAATGACAAAAAAAGTATACATTCAGTACAGAAGGAGCTGTCTTTTTTGTTTGTTTGTTTTTGAGACAGAGTCTCACTTTGTTGCCCTTGGTAGAATACTGTGGCATCATAGCTCACAGCAATCTCAAACTCTTGGACTTAATCGATCATCCTGCCTCAGTCTCTGGAGTAGCTGGGACTACATGCACCCGCCACAATGCCCAGCTATTTTAGAGATGGGTTTTCATTCTTGCTCAGGCTGGTCTTGAACCTGTGAGCTTAGGCAATCCACCTGCCTCAGCTTCCCAGAGTGCTGGGATTATAGAAGTGAGCCACCGTGCCCGGGTTTTTTTTTCCTAATAATTTTGATCTGAGGGATGTGGGACCCTGGCATGCAGGAGGCAAGATGTTTCGACACAGAAAAGAGCTAAAGGTATGAAGTGAAAGTTCAGTTTAAATATACAGTACTAGGAATAAAAACAAGTTCAGTGACGGATGTGATTTTAATACCAAATATTGAAGGGAAAGTTTGGAGAAATTTATTACAAATATGAAATATTTCAGACATGAATAAAAGAAAGGAAGAAAAGAATAACCACCCACGTCCTCCTCTCCGTGTAGAGAAGGAAAACGTTACGGCAAATCACCTCCCAGGCAAACAGAATTTAAAGCCCTTCCTTTTTTTCTTTCTTTCCTTTTCCTTTCTTTCCTTTCTGTCCTTTTCTCTTTTTCCCTTCTCTTTCTTTCAACAGAGTCTGCTCTATTGCCAGGGGTAGAGTCCAGAGACAGCAACCTAGTTCACAACAACCTCAAACTCTCAGGCTCAAGCGATCCTCCTGCCTCAGCCTCCCAAGTAGCTGGGATTACAGGCACATAACTATCATGTCCAGCTATTTTTTTTTTTTCTTTTTTTTGTAGAGATGGCGTTTCACTCTTGCTCAGGCTGGTCTTCACCTCCTGGTCTCTAGCGATCCTCCTCTCTTGGCCTCCCAGAATGGTAGGATGACAGGAGTGAGCCACCTAACCTGAAAGGAGTGTTTTCTTTCTTTTATTTCCCCTTTCAGTATCTATAACACAGAGATAGGTACAAAACTCAACATAAATTCTATTACACTGTATCCGTGTCCTTCTGCAACTACAGTCTTCCCCTCAAGGATAGGCCTTGCAGGTCCTTCTATATTAGTACAGGAGAATAAAAAACTGCAGCAGGGGCTGGTGATGATTGTACAGTGGCCAATTGTACACTGCCCGTCCTTACCAAATTCTCTGCAGTGAACCCTGTGGTGAATCCTGCTGGGAACCCTGACCCAGAGCTTTGGTTCCCACCAGGACCCGACCACCTGTTGGGTTCCACCTGTTCTCCATTTGACAGATGTAATTGAGGTGGAAGAGAACCTGCTGGTGTGTCTAGACGTAGGGGCCCTGGAAAACCCACTGGAGGGGGACAAAAGCCCAGACTGGCCAGAATCCGGTGGCTCCCCAGGTGAGTGATTGGATCCCCTGTGGGAAGAACAATAGACATCAGCAGCCCAGGAAAGAGCTGAAATTCAGACCTGCCTCGGAAAAGGTCCCTCCCCTCTCCTGCTGGGAACCGGCCCTTTTGTCTCATTGGCATCCTCTGAAGCTCTAGAAGGTGGTTCTCCAAGAGTGGTTCCCCAACAGGCCGCTTGAGTACCTCCTGGAAAAACATTAGAAATGCAAATTGTGGGGTCCCACCCACAACTTCTGAATCGGAGGTGGTTGCAACCTGCAGAGAATTTAAGAAGTGCCGAGTTTTCTCTTGCTCAGCGCTGTCTGAAGTGGCGCAGGCTCTTTTTTTTTCTTTCTTTCTTTTTTTGAGACGGTCTCACTTTGTCACCCTCGGTACTGTGCCATGGCATCATAGTTCACAGCAATCTCAAACTCTCGGGTTCAAGAGATCCTCTTGCCTTAGCCTCCCTGGTAGCTGGGACTGGAGGCACCTGCCAAAACACCCAGCTATTTTTAGAATTGGGGTCTGGCTCTAGTTCAGGATGGTCTCGAACTCCTGAGCTCAAGCCATCCACCCACATCGGCCTCCCAGAGTGCTGGGATTACAAGGGTGAGCCACCACGCCTGGCCCAGCACATCATGACATGAACCAGCACTAGATACTCAACAAATTGCCGATAATTCCGTGAGCAAACCTTTCCTCAATGCCCACCATGTTCTGGGGTCTCTGCTCGGTGTCCCACTTCTGCCCACCTAGAGGCGGAGTCTGGTGGGGAAGTCTGTCCTGGAAGGACAGCAGCCGTCCAGGAAGGACAGCAGCCGTCCAACCGCACTCTGACCTTGGGACTTTGACCCTAGCTGAGCACAGTGGGGTGTAGGGGACGTCAGGTGCGGTTGGCTTGAAAGTGGGGCATGGGGAGTGCTGAGGCTTGTACCGAGGTGATTGCTGTGATGATTATACTCTTGTTTGTGTTTGATCTTTTTATTTTTTTAATTTTTAAAATTTGTTATTTTTGAGACAGAGTCTCACTCTGTCACCCTGGATAGAGTGCCATGGTGTCATCATAGCTCACAGCAACCTCAAACTCCTGGCCTCAAGCGATTCTCTTGCCTTAGCCTCCCAAGTAGCTGGAACTACAGGAGCCCGCCACCATAACCAGCTATTTTTATTTATTTATTATTTATTATTTTTTTTTTTTTGCAGATTTTTGGCCCAGGCTGGGTTTGAACCCACCACCTCCGGCATATGGGGCCGGCACCCTACTCCTTTGAGCCACAGGCGCCACCCCCAGCTATTTTTAGAGACGGGGTCTCCCTCTTGCTCAGGCTGGTCTCCAACTTGTGAGGTTAAGCCATCCGCCTGCCGGGCCTCCCAGAGTGCTAGGATTATAGACGTGAGCCACCCCGCCCAGCCTGAGCTTTTTTTAAAGAAAGTAATTGGTCTTTAATTATGAAAAATGAGAGATACTCATGATTCAAATACAGGGTGTCTCAAAGATTGCCATAAATAGGAAAAATCATCAAACTCATACAGGGTGGCCATAAAATAAATGACTTTTTTTTTTAATAAATGACATTTTAAATTGCATAGGAACTTTATGGCCACCTTATATTATAGTTTATATTTTTTATATTTATATATCACCCACAGTGAAATATTTTGTAAAATTTTTCACTGAATATTTTATAAATAAAGGTACATTTTGCTACAATTTCCCACTTTCCCTATGTTTTATGTATGTATAGTGACCCTGTAATTCAATGTGTAAGAGCACAAAAATTCTCTTGGTCACTTACCGGAAACTCTGGGACAGCACTGAATAAAAGTAGTAATGGTGGAAATTGACTAAGTGATTGACAAAAAAAAAAAGAAAAAGTGAAAATAGATAAATAAAGTGGCTCTTGTGGCTCAAAAGGGTAGGGCGCCGGTCCCATATGCCGGAGGTGGCGGGTTCAAACCCAGCTCCGGCCAAAAACCACACACACACAAAAATAGATAAATAAACATAGTCAGGGGGCAATTTTTGTCTTATTCCTAGGCATTGAGGATATTTTCAGGCAGGCATGATGGCTCACGCCTATAATCCTAGCACTCTGGGAGGCTGAGGTGGGTGGATTGCTTGAGCTCAGCAGTTCAAGATCAGCCTGAGTAAGAGTGAGACCCCATCTCTACTAAAAGTAGAAAAAAAAACTAGCCAGGCATCATGGCAGGCACCTGTAGTCTTAATTACTTGGGAGGCTGAGGCAAGAGTATTACTCAGGCCCAAGAGTATGAGGCTGCTGTGAGCTATGATGTCATAGCACTCTACCCAGAACAGCAGAGTGAGGACTCTGTTTCCATTTACAAAATGATATTTTCAGCCAGGTATGGTTGCTGACACCTGTAATTCTACAGCAAGTTTTGAGTTGCAGGGCGGCGCCTGTGGCTCAGTGAGTAGGGCGCCGGTTCCATATGCCGAGGGTGGCGGGTTCAAACCCAGCCCTGGCCAAACTGCAACAAAAAAATAGCCGGGTGTTGTGGCAGGTGCCTGTAGTCCCAGCTGCTTGGGAGGCTGAGACCAGAGAATCACGTAAGCCCAAGAGTTAGAGGTTGCTGTGAGCCGTGTGACGTCATGGCACTCTATCCCAGGGTGGTACAGTGAGACTCTGTCTCTACCAAAAAAAAAAAAAAAAAAAAGTTTGGAGTTGCAGTGAGCTAGGATGACACCGCTGCACTCTTACCTAGAGCCATGGAGCAAGACTCTGCTCCCCCCAAAATAAACAAATAAATATACACACACACACATACATATGATGTGTATATGTGTGTATATATGAAAATATATATTTTTACATACATATATGTATATATACATGTCTGTATATGAAAAATATATATTTACATACACATATATACATATTTTATATGAAAAAATATATTTTTACATACATATAGTGTATATACGTACAATATGTGTGTATCCATATACATATATGTGTGTTACACATTCTTTTTTTCTTCAAGTTCGTGGTACGTAGATACCCTATCAGGTCCAGTTGCTCTCCCAGACGATGATGTTGGTTGGTTTAAACTTGCATGTGTATGGACTTTTATCAAATGTCTTTTCTATATCCACTAATATAATCAAGAAACCTATATAATATTTGTTGAATGAATTGTGGTTTTGCCTTCAAAATAACCTATTGAATCAGGTATTGGTTTTCTCGTCTGTGAAATGGGCAGATGAGGCTTGGACAGACCGTGTCCCTTTCTCAGCTGCACCCTGGTAGAAGTCGGTTTCAGACCAGAAGGTAGAACTGTTGGGCTCAGAGTCTGGGATTGTTCTAAGCCCCCATGAAGTCAATCAAAACCTGAACTTACACCAAGTATGTGCAGGTAGAAACAGGAGAAATGACAAGGGCTGAAGACATGTCAAGTCACTGGCCCCTTAGAGGCAAAAGTCATCTCTGATTCTGTATCTCCAGCCCCTGACTTGGTGGATTCCAGAATTGGTGGTTGAGACATCTGGGTGCTACCACCTGTAATCCCAGCACTTCGGGAAGCTGAGGCTGAAGTATCCCTTGAGCCCAAGAGTTGGAGACCAGCCTGGAGCCCAGTTAGGGCTACCACCTGGCCTGCAATGTATAAATTCTTATTTGGTGCTGGATGGGGGTGAGAGGACGCTGTAAGGTACATTCCTGCTCTCCTACCTACAGCGTGCACAGAGCATTAGAATAGCTTTCTAAAGAAGGCCTCTTAGGCTTAGGGATAAGAGATAGTGTGAGTACATCTGCTTTGCAAAATAACTGCTAATGCAACACTTGCAAATTTACACAATCTCATGAAACTAAATCACAAAGTAAGTGATGTAGTAATAGAAGCATCTTTCTTTTTTAATATTTTTGTTGTTTTGAGACATGATCTCACTATGTTGCCTAGGCTGGTCTCAAGCACCAGGACTCAGGTGACCTTCCTCAGCCACCTGAGCAGCTGGGAGGCACCACCACCCCTGTCCCCACCTTTGTTTTCTATATTTTTGTGCTTTTGCACATTGCTTTATTTGGATCTTGACCATATCTTGTTTTATAATTGAAAACCAATTAGTTTGTTAAAAATAAGACAAAACACACAAGTGCACAAAAGCAGCCAGGATCCCTGACTCAGGGCCTGCTCCATCTCCCTCGGGGAGCTCCCCACAGGCCTCTGGCTTCCCTGAGTACAGAGGCCACCTCCTTCCTATTCCCTATTTCAGTGTGGGTGGGGCCCTGTGCGGAAGGGAACTGAGCTTGTCATCTCCAGGTAGAGACTTTGGATCGAAGACTGTGCAAATCTGGTTCCCAGTTCAAGTCACTGGGTTTATTTCCAGTACTGGAACAGGGCTCTCTCCTGTTCAGGGCGATAAAGTCACTGTTGGCCCCCGCTCCACTGAGCTCCTAGTGGCCACTTGTGGAGCCCGTCAAGGTGAGGATGGGGTGCAGACCAGCATCTGTTCTCCCCAAATCTCACGCATAAGAAAATTATGAAAGATTAACCAAAACACAGATTGGGACATCTTTTTAAAATGCAATTTGGGGGAGACAAATGATTATTAAAGAGGGATTGTTTGAGGCTACCTCTTAGCACAAATTCTCTGGATTCGCCCCTCAGCCGCCAACACTGCATCTGTCAAAGGTCAGCACCGAGGCCGGTCCGTGACATCAGAGCAGTGTGACCAGTGAGTTAACTGACGTGAATGGAAGCACAGCGCTGGGCTGGAAGCTGAACACACGGCCGCTGTCAGTGAGTGGAGAAGCTGCAGGACTAAGGTAGACCTTGGTAAAGAAAACATCACGACCAAGTTTTACAAGGATGTGTCACACATCCACTAGGCTGGCTGCAATCCAAAAAAGGAAAAGGGTTGACGAGGGTGCCAGACATCAGGATTGTGATGTGCAGCACAGCTCCCTTTATTCTAGGGAAAAGGGTCAGAGCCCGAGTGACCACGTGGTTTATCATTGAATGAAAGTGGGTGATGTTAGTAATTTCCTCAGTCCGTGAGGGCCCCAAAGAAACCTCCCAACATAGATACCTTCATCCAGGGTTCTCAACCAAGAGGGTAGGTGGGGGACAAACTGCACTCCAGGGGACATTTGGCTCTAGAGACATTTTTGGTTGTCACAGCTGTTGTCTGGCAGTTCAGACATCTAGTGGGAAGAGACCAGGGACGATGCTGACTTTCCACAATGCACAGGGAGCCCCCCAGGACCAATGCGATCTGGCCCCCTAGGTCAGCAGTGTCCAGGGATCTCCATCTAGCCAGTCCTTTGCCTGATTCAGACCAAAGGGGAGATTGAACTTTCAGGCTTTTTCTTTTTTTTTTTGTAGAATGGAGCGGGGTGAAATTTTAATTTGCTTCTCCAGCTGCAGCTACAGAGCTCTGGAAAAACCATCTAACCAGACCCAGAAAGCACTTGGGCTATTAACCCCAACGTTGACTTACAATGGAAGTGTAGCCTGCTTACAATATTAGTTCTTCAACTTTTGCTTGTTTTAATGGCCTTACCTTTCCTAAAATGACCTGAATACAATCTAAATACAATCATTTTTTTAATATCAAAGAAGTAACAGATTTAAGTGTTTTACATTTCTAGGCCCTGGGCTAGGCAGTTGTACGAATATCTCCACGCAAGACTACAAAATGTTAACACTTGCTTTGTCCCTTAACACCAGGTCTTGATACCATCTTCAGCTCAGCCAAATGATTTTTAACACCTGTGAGGCAATCCATTGTATGGATATACTCTGATGTGTAAGTCCTAACCTCTCCCCCCTCAATGGACCCTTAGGTCATTCCAGTTTTTCCTGCTTTTACGAAGAGAGATAAAAGGAATGTCCTCCTACACAAAGTGTTTTTGAAGATGAAGTTTCAGGAATTGAAATTGCTGAGTCACGGGGTCTGCACAGATTTTAAATCTTATTAAAAACTCTTATAGCTGAAGTTTTAATACCAAGCCTACACATTACCTTCAACAAAATACGTAAACATATGTAGGTTGATTTCCTCCTGGAACCAGGAGACCCCTGGAGAAAAGGCTAAGGCCTAACAGTATAATATGATAATAACTGTTAAGGTGAGACAGTATTTCATCAGGGTCAAGAAATTCTATCTAGGGGCGGCGCCTGTGGCTCATTCGGTAGGGCGCCGGCCCCATATACCGAGGGTGGCGGGTTCAAACCCGGCCCCAGCTGAACTGCAAACCAAAAAATAGCTGGGCGTTGTGGTGGGCGCCTGTAGTCCCAGCTACTAGGGAGGCTGAGGCAAGAGAATCGCTTAAGCCCAGGAGTTGGAGGTTGCTGTGAGCTGTGTGATGCCACGGCACTCTACCGAGGGCCATAAAGTGAGACTCTGTCTCTACAAAAAAAAAAAAAAAAAAGAAATTCTATCTAATTGGGTGGGTGATAACTTTGGAAGAGCCAAGTCCAAAGTATGACAATTACAGGAACAAAACTCCTTGCCAGGGACATCTGCGGTCAGGCCCCAGCTAAGCATACAAACTGTCTCTGAGAAAGCCCAGGACTGGGCACAATTTCTCCCCCTTCCAGTGTCTGCCTGCCTGAGGAAGGTGTCCACAATTGACATTGAGTATTTCCGAGGAGCCAAGTTGGGACAGGTGGGTGATAGTGAGCATGGTGGGAGCAGGCAGTCCTGTTACTGAGTGGGCTCCTGCTGCCTGGGAAGCTGGAGAACTCCAGTGTCGTATCTCAGGAGAGAAAAGTGGCCCAAGATGTAGCCACTCCCTTCTTAGAACATTCTGAGGGCGGCAGGCTAGGTATTTCCTTGTAAGATCACCAGTGCTCCCCACTGTTGGGGGCACTGAGGCATGGTCATAAATGAGACACAGCCGGGTTGGGCCCCTGAGGGCTCCCAATCTAATAGGGGAGACAGATTTAGTTTAAAAATCACATAAATAGGGCAGCGCCTGTGGCTCAGTCGGTGGGGCGCCGGCCCCATATACCGAGGGTGGCTGGTTCAAACCCGGCCCTCGCCAAACTGCAACCAAAGATAGCCAGGCGTTGTGGCGGGCGCCTGTAGTCCCAGCTGCTCGGGAGGCTGAGGCAAGAGAATTGCTTAGGCCCAGGAGTTGCAGGTTGCTGTGAGCTGTGTGAGGCCACGGCACTCTACCGAGGGCCATAGAGTGAGACTCTGTCTCTACAAAAAATAAAAAATAAAAATAAAATAAAAATCACATAAATATATAGTTACGAAGTCTGGCATTGTGTTGGGGTTTGCAGGCAAAAGGGCTAGCACTTGGCCAGCTATGCAGCCTTAGCTTGGAGAATTCTGCCTGATGAGCAGTGCAGTCTTGAGTGAGTCACCTAACCTCTGGGATCCACTCCTTTGCACGCCTAGCTTCACTGGATCAGAACTGTGCACAGATCCTTTGTCAGCTACAGAAGGACACTTTTTTTTTTTTTGTAGAGACAGAGTCTCACTTTATGGCCCTCGGTAGAGTGCCGTGGCCTCACACAGCTCACAGCAATCTCCAACTCCTGGGCTTAGGCGATTCTCTTGCCTCAGCCTCCCGAGTAGCTGGGACTACAGGCGCCCGCCACAACGCCTGGCATGAGGGACACTTTCGAGAATAAAAGGACACTATTAGTAATGACCCAGAAGCAGGATCTGCTTACTCATGTGGGCACTTTAGAGGAAGTAAAATCCTGATTTTACAGATGAAGACACGAAGAATCGGTCCAGACAACCCACCTGGCCATAGTCACCTGGGAAGTAGGTGGAGGAGCCAGAATTTTTTTTTTTTTTTAATAGGGTTTTGCTCTGTCACCCAGGCTAGAATGCACTGATGCAATCTTTGCTCACTGCAGTCTCCAACTCCTGGGCTCAAGGAGATCCTCCTGCCTCAGCCTCCCTGGGACAGGTGTGCAGCACCACGCCTGGCTAATTTTTTAAATTTTTGTGTAGGGACAGAGTCTATGTTGCTCAGGCTGTTTTTTTCTTTTCTTTTTTTTTTTTTTTTTTTGAGACAGCCTGGCTCTTGCCCAGGCTAGAATCCCATGGCCTCAGTCAGCTCACAGCAACCTCCACCTGCTATGTTCAAGCGATCTTTTCAGATTCTGGAGTAGCTGGGCCTACAGGTGCCCACCACAGTACTCAGCTAATTTTTCTATTTTGGGTAGAGACAGGGTCTCACTTGCTCAGGCTGGTCTAGAACTTTTTTTTTTTTGTAGAGACAGAGTCTCACTGCACCGCCCTCGGGTAGAGTGCCGTGGCGTCACACAGCTCACAGCAACCTCTAACTCTTGGGCTTAAGCGATTCTCTTGCCTCAGCCTCCCGGGCAGCTGGGACTACAGGCGCCAGCCACAACGCCCGGCTATTTTTTTTTGTTGTTGCAGTTTGGCCAGGGCTGGGTTTGAACCCGCCACCCTCGGCATATGGGGCCGGCGCCCTACTCACTGAGCCACAGGCGCCGCCCTGGTCTAGAACTCTTGAGCTCAAGCGATCCTCCCACCTCGGCCTGCCTAAGTACCAGGGTTACAGGTGTGAGCACCATGCCTAGCCTAGGAGCTAGGATTTTTATCCAGGACTTTTTGAGTCCAAAATACAAGAGGGGAATTATGAGGCTGTACTGAGATTAAGTTGAAGTATCAACCCTTCAGGGTTGTTGTAATTGCCAAAATGAATTCAACTTGCCTGACCTGCAGGAGGCGCTCCAAAAATGAAAAGTATTAGTCCTGTAATTAATGAGAAGTAAAACCAACATAATCCTGTGTTAGGCAATACCAGGATCAGGCAAAATTTACTCAGCTGCTTGGTCCAAGGAATACTCCCTCTGATAGATAAGATTATGTATCACCTCCCACTTCCTGGGCCCCCCCATTCCAAAGCTGTTACATCAGAAACTCACCAATCCCAACCAGTTTCCTGCCTTAAAAGACCCATTTTCAAATCACCCAGCCAGGACCCTAAAACCCCATAAATACCATTCCCCAATTTCCCTAATCTGAATCTGTCGATGTGGGGCTCTCCTTTACTGCAGGAGGTCTGAGAAACCTAGTTTTGCTTGATGGACAGGTTTTTCAGGGGTAATTAAGTCAATGGAATTAAGGTCTATGGAGACATTCAAAAGTGCTTGTTGTTATTCTAGGAAATTCAAATAGCCAAATGTGATAGACACAATAGCAACCCTCAAAAGATAGTGATATACAAATTCCTGCAACCTGTGGCTACATTGCCTCACCTGGCAAAGGAGACTATAGATGTGACTAAAGTAAGTGTGGAGATGGGGAAATTAGCCTGGATTATGCAGGTGGGCCCAATCACAGGGGTCCTTACAGCAGGGAGACAGGAGGGGCCCATTCAGAGAAGTGAGGACAGGCGCATGGGCTGAAGTGATGGCTCCAAAGATGCAGGAAAGGACTCAGCCAAGGGATGCAGGCAGCCACTGGAAGCTGCAAGTGGTGAGGAAGTGGATTGCCCCCAAAGCCTCCAGAAGGAGCACAGCTCTGCCAGCCCACCTTAAACTTCTGCATTCCACAACTGTAAGAGCATAAATCTGTGTTGCTTTAAGCCACTGCATTTGTGGTTGTTACAACAGCAATAGGTAACAAATAGGAACGAAACATTCAAGGGAGAGAAGCTATCTGACGGTTGTCAATGGAGAGCAGTGGTAAAGACCACAGTCTCCCGAGCCGGGTCACCTGGGTTCAGATTCCTTCCCTGCCACTCCCAGGCTGGAGGACATCAGTTGAATTACTAAAGTCACTCTCTGAGCTTTAGTCTTCCCACTTACAAAATGAGGATGACACAAGTTACTGCCTTGTAACATTATCGTGGTGATACCAGGTGGTCTAAGAAGAGCTTAGGGCAGGGCCTGGCACATAGTAGGTGCTCAGTACATCCCAGGATTGAGCTGGGGACATGCTCCTCACTCTCTTCTTTTTTTTGAGACAGTCTCAAGCTGTCACCCTGGCTAGAGTGCCTCACTCACTTTCTTAGGGAGCAGCTGGAGTTACTGGGAGACGCAGGTTCAGCTCAGGTACACTGCTGCTGCGTGTCACCGGGTGTAACTCATCTCCCTGATGTTGTGTTTCCTAACTCACACAAACAGTTGTATAGCCTGCGCAAATGAATGCTGCGGATGCACCACGTCTGGGCCTAAGTAGCAACAGACACAGGCAGTATAGGTGGGCTGCATGAGCACAAAGCAAGGGCCACAAGGACCTGCGCCAGAGAATTACTGGGAGCAGCTAATCCCCCCCCCCCCCACATTGTTCTATGGATTGCAAAGACCACTTAGGAGGAAGGCAGGAATGGCACTCCAGACAGCAGCAGGAACAGTAAGGATCCGGGAAGGCTGTCGCATGGTAGGCAAAACCGTGTGTTCCTTTTTTCCTGAGTAGGTATCAGCAATTTCATCAGATCTTCTTCAGGAGGGGCTGGACCTCTGAGAGTTCTGGGCTTCTGATCTGGGGAGGCCCAGAGACTGCAACCTCATAGGCCTGACCTTCCTCTCTCGGGGCCTTGTTTCCCCTTGGGGTCTAGGCATGCCTCTCTTCCAGTCTGGGTGTCCGTGCTGCTTTCTGCAAATAACATGGGGATGGACCTGCCTCAGCGCCTGAGAGGCAGACCCTGCACCCTGCGTGCCAGTGCCCCTTGAGGGCACATCTTCAGCCACTATGAGCTGGGGAGGAAAGACGGGGTGCTCCTTCAGACGGGGTTCCACTACTGCCAGAGGCCACACCCACTCAAGGAAAGCATCAGGACTTCCCAGAGGCTTAGGGAAAATGTGAGCAGCTCCCCACTGCTGGTCCCCAGGCTGGGCGCAACCGCCTTTGGAACGCCAGCACCTTGCTGGGCTCTTCTCTCTAATTGTGTGGTCAGCTTCAGTCCAGACCTCGGCCTCTGGGATTGGGTGGGGGGGATTACCATGTGTTGTTTCAAAGTTATCTAACATTTTTTTTCCAACTTTTTTTTTTTTTTTTTTTGCAGTTTCTGGCCAGGGCTGGGTTTAAACCCGCCACCTCCAGCACAAGGGGCTGGCATCCTGCCCCTTTGAGCCACAGGTGCCGCCCTATCTAACATTTTTGAAATAATGATTCTCTTTGTTTTTGTGAAAGTGTTATTGTTATTGTTGTCATTGTTTTTAGCAGGCCTGGGCCGGGCTCAAACCTGCCAGCCTCAGTGTATGTGGCTGGCACCCTACTCACTGAGCTTACAGGCGCTAAGCCTAATTCTCTCTCTTTTTTTTTTTTTGAGACAGAGTCTCACTCTGTCACCCTGGGTAGAGTGTCGTGGTGTCATCGTAGGTCACAGCAACCTCAAATTGTTGGGCTCAAGAGATCCTCTTGCCTCAGCCTCCTAAGTAGCTGGAACTACAGGCACCCACCACAACACCCAGCTAATTTTTCTTTGTTAGTAGAGATGGGGTCTTGTTCTTGCGCAGGCCGGTCTTGAATTCTTGATCTCAAGGGCTCCTCCTGCCTTAGCCTCCCAGCTATGATTCTAATTTTTAACATCAGTCTGAACACAGTATTTTTCTGAAAATAACTAAATATTACAGTCTTAGTTCAAAAACAAAAAAAAATCAATATGTCAGTGCCTGGAGAGGTTCCCCCCACAAAAAACTATTAAGGGGGTATGACTGTTTTGTTACATGAATATCTTGTATTAATATAATGCTTAAGTAGGGCTTTTGGTGTGCCAGTTAACAGAATAATGTTTTATTTTATTTTTTTTTTTTGTAGAGATAGTCTTACTTTATGGCCCTCGGTAGAGTGCCGTGGCCTCATACAGCTCACAGCAACCTCCAACTCCTGGGCTTAAGCAATTCTCTTGCCTCAGCCTCCCGAGTAGCTGGGACTACAGGCGCCCGCCACAACGCCCGGCTATTTTTTGGTTGCAGTTTGGCCGGGGCCGGGTTCAAACCCACCACCCTCGGTATATGGGGCCGGCGCCCTTCCGACTGAGCCACAGGCGCCACCCAATAATGTTTTATTTTTATTTTTGTTTTTTTTTTTTTTGAGACAGAGCCTCAAGCTGTTGCCCTAGGTAGAGTGCCATGGCATCACAGCTAACAGTAACCTCCGACTCCTGGGCTCAAGCGATTCTCCTGCCTCTGCCTCCCAAGTAGCTGGGACTACAGGTGCCCACCACAACGCCCGGCTATTTTTTGGTTGCAGCCGTCATTGTTGTTTGGCGGGCCTGGGCTTGATTTGAACGTGCCAGCTCAGGTGTATGTGGCTGGCACCTTAGCCGCTTGAACCACAGGTGCTGAGCTAGAATAGTGTTTTATTTTATTTTGTTTTCTGAGACAGAGTCTCAAGCTGTCTCCCTGGGTAGAGTGCTGTGGCATCACAGCTCACAGCAAACTCCAACTCAGGCTCAAGCATCCTTTTGCCTCTGTTTTTCTATTTTTAGTAGAGATGGCGTCTTGCTTTTTCTCAGGCTGGTCTCGAACTGATGAGCTCAAGCAATCCACTTGCCTCGGCCTCCCAGAGTGCTAGGATTACAGGCGTGAGCCACTGCACCTGGCCAGATAGTGCTTATTGTTTGTGATACGTTTTTACCCCACACTCCCCTTCCCACCCTCCTTTCTTGGTTTCCAGTGTCCGCTACATCACTGTGTCCCGTGTAGCCATTGTTAAGTCCCACTTACTACAGAGAACATGGGCATTTGGTTTTCCATTCCTGAGATACTTCACTTGGGATAATGTCTCTGGTTCCATCCAAGTTGCTGCAAAACACGTTATTTTATTCCTTTTCATGGCTGAGCAGTACTCCCCGGTGTGTACGTGTGTGGGTGTGTATAAAGAGGTGTATATCTACACATACCACATGTTCTTTATCTCCTTGTGAAGTGAGGGGCACTGAGTTTGATTCCACATCTTGCGCTTGCGAGCTGTGCTGTGATAAACACGCAGATGCAGTGTCTTTTGTTATAGAAGGACTATTTTTCCTTAGGGTCGGTCCCCCTCGTGGGGTTGCTGGGCCACATGGTAGGTCTATATTTATGGGCTCAACCCCCAGAGTTTCTGATTCAGTAGGTCTGGGATGAAGCCCAGCAACCTGGTGACACTGACGCTGCTGGTGTGGGGACCACACTTTGAGAACCACTGGTCTAGAATTTAGGATTTGAACTCAGCAATCTTGATGAACTTTCTTTCTTTTTTTTTTTTTTTATTGTTGGGGATTCATTGAGGGTACAATAAGCCTTGATGAACTTTCTTATTGGTTCTATTGTTTTATCTGAACATTTCTTGAATTTCCTACCTCAAAAGACATGTTTGTTTTGTTTTTGAGACAGAATCTCACTCTGTCACCCTGGCTATAGTCCCATGGCATTATAGCTCATAGCAACATCAAACTCTTGGGCTTAAGCAATTCTCTTGCCTCAGTCTCCCAAGTCGGTGGGATTATAGCATGCACTACTATGCCTGGCTAGTTTTTCTGCATTTAGTGGAAACAGGGTCTTGCTTTTACTCAGGCTGGTCTTGAACTTCTGACTAAAGCAATCCACCCACCTTGGCCTCCCAGAGTGTTAGGATTATAGGCATGAGCACCCACCACACCATGTCTAGTCTTTATAACGTTCTTTTTCTTAGTGCACTGGCCAGGACCTCCAACCTGATGCTGAATAGAAGCAATGGTAGAGGGCAGCCCATCCTGACTTTAAAGAGAATGCTTCCCGGCTGGGGCAGTAGCTCATAACTATAATCCCAGCACTTTGGGAGGCCAAGGCGGGCAGATCACCTAAGCTCAAGAGTTGGAGAAGAGCCTGAGCTAGAGCGAGACCCCGTCTCTAAAAATAGCCGGGCACTGTGGCAGGCACCTGTAGTCCCAGCTACTCAGGAGACTGAGGCAAGAGAATCACTGGAGCCCAAGAGTTTGAGGTCGCTGTGAGCTGTGATGCCACGGCTCTCTACCAAGGGTGACTCAAAAAAAAAAAGTAAGACATTTGTTAGATTTTTTCCTCGGTTATGTTAACTTTATTTAACAGGCATAATAGTCTTAATCTTTCTCTTAATCAGGTGTTTGGTACTTTTGAAAATGTGTCATCTTTGAACCTGAGGCTGGAGCTTTACCACATCAGTGATATGGTTTTCCTGTTGCAGCGCATTCTGAAGTTCTGCAGAAAACTGACCCCAACCCAAATCTTTGCAACAGGAAAACCACATCACTGATGTGGTAAAGCTCCAGGCTCAAGTTCAAAGAAGACACATTTTTCAAGAGTACCAAACATGTGATTAAGAGAAAGATTAAGCACCTAACTACATGGCTGAATTGTGGGAAGTGTTCTCTCGGCTCATTTGATGCAGCAGTCCAATGAACTTTTCTTTTCTCTTTTTTTGGTAGAGACAGAGTTTCACTTTATGGCCCTCGGTAGAGTGCTGTGGCCTCACACAGCTCACAGCAACCTCCAATTCCTGGGCTTAAGCGATTCTCTTGCCTCAGCCTCCCGAGTAGCTGGGACTACAGGCACCCACCACAACGCCCGGCTATTTTTTTTTTTTTTTTTTGGTTGCAGTTTGGCCAGGGCCGGGTTTGAACCTGCCACCCTCTGTATATGGGGCCGGCACCTTACCGACAGAGCCACAGGCGCTGCCCCCCAATGAACTTTTCTTTTTTTTAAACCATTTTTTTTTTTTTTTTGGCCGGGGCTGGGTTTGAACCTGCCACCTCCAGCATATGGGACCGGCGCCCTACTCCTTGAGCCACAGGCGCCACCCCCCAATGAACTTTTCTAACAAAAGCGACGGGTCAGTCAATACTGGTACGCAGGGCCATGACACCCCTTGCTGCCAAGGCCTCCATCTTTAGATTGAAAGCCCTCCCTGAACTCAAGAGATTTTATTGTTGTTATCATTTTAAACATGAAAGTGCATGGAATTTCATCAAGTGTATTTTCTGTTTTTTTCTTCTTTAACTTGTTCACGTGTTTAATTACATTAGATTTTCTAATGTCAAAACATTGTGAATTTCTGGGGTAAACTCAAATTCACACACACATATGCATGGAAACTTTCCTACCTGTAGGAATTTGTGAGAGTAATACAAATACCTCCACACACCTTGTGTTCCAAGTCTCCCCAAGTGTCCTCATGATAATGAACGGCTTTGGGATCACGCTGTGTCCTTGGTTGCTGTCTCTTCACTCTCTCTCAATCTGGACAAGTTCCTTAGTCTTTCTTGAACCTTTATGACCTTGACATCTTTGAAGATGACAGGACAGTTATTTTGTAGGATGATCCTCATTTGGGGTCCATCTGATGTTTTTGCTTGGTCAGACCCAGGTAGCTTTTTTGCCTGGAACATCACAGAAGAGACGTGGTGTTCTCCTTATCTCCTGTCAGTCTGCGCGTGATTGCCACTTGTCCCATGACAGGTGATGTCAACACTGATCTATTGATTAAAATGGCATGTGCCAAGTTTCTCCAGAGTAATTTCTTTTTGTTTTGGAGACAAAGTTGCACTATGTCGCCCTGGGTAGAGTGCTGTGGTGTCACAGCTCATAGCAACCTCAAACTCTTGGGCTTAAGCGATTCTCTTGCCTCAGCCTCCCAGGTAGCTGGGACTATAGGCATCCGGCACAATGCCCGGCTATTTTTTGCTGCAGTTATCATTGTTGTTTAGGTGGCCTGGGCCAGGTTCAAACCCGGCTCCCTTGGTATATGTAGCTAGTGCCGTAACCACTGTGCTATGGGCACTGAGCCTCTCTCAAGTAATTTTTTTCTTACCTATAACTAGATGCAAGTTCCAAAAGTTATTTTTCTTTTGTACTTAATATTTCTGGGGGAGATAATTAATTTTTCATTCTTATTCCATTTTCACTTACTAATTTTAGCATCACTGGTGTTTCTTGTCTGAATTGTTACCGTGATGATAGCCAAACAGTTGTATTCTAATTCTGTTATTCTGTCTATATTAGTTTGCATTAATGTGTAGAGTTTCTTCCTCATTTATTCATTCTTTTCTTTTTTTTTTTTTTGAGATAGAGTCTCACTCTGTCACCCTGGGTAGAGTGCTATGGCATCATAGCTCACAGCAACCTCAAACTCTTGGGCCCAAGAGATTCTCATGCTTCAACCTCTGGAGTAGCTTGGACTACAGACATCCACCACCACACCTGGCTAGTTTTTCTATTTTTAGTAGAGACAAGGTCTCCCTCTTGCTCAGGCTGGTCTTGAACTCCTGAGCTCAAGCAATCCACCCGAGTCAGCCTCTCAAAACACTAGGATTATAGGTGTGAGCCACCACGCCCAGCTATTTGTTCATTCTTTTTTTTTTTTGTAGAGACAGAGTTTCACTTTATTGCCCTCGGTAGAGTGCCGTGGCATCACAGGGCTCACAGCAACCTCCAACTCCTGGGCTTAGGCGATTCTCCTGCCTCAGCCTCCTGAGTAGCTGGGACAACAGGCGCCCGCCACAACGCCCGGCTATTTTTTTGTTGCCGTTTGGCCGGGCTGGGTTTGAACCCGCCACCCTCGGCATATGGGGCCGGCGCCTTACTCACTGAGCCACAGGCGCCGCCCCTATTTGTTCATTCTTTATGTCAGTGTGAATGCCTAGATTCCTATTTCATCTGTTCTAATCTGTTTCTATCAGTACCTATTTTCTGACTTTTTTTTTTTTTTGAGACAGAGTCCATGTTGCCCTTAGTAGAGTGCTGTGGCATCACAGCTTACAGCAAACTCAAACTCTTGAGCTTAAGCGATTCTCTTGCCTCAGCCTCCCAAGTAGCTAGGACTACAGCTGTCTGCCACAACACCCAGGCTGGGTTTGAACCCGCCAGCCTGGGTATATGTGGCCAGTGCCCCACCCACTGAGCAACGGGCACCACCCAATTTACTTATTTTTTTTAATTTTTAATTTTTTTGAGACATAGCCTCAAGCTGTCACTGTAGGTAGAGAGCCATGGCATCATAGCTCACAGCAACCTCCAATTCCTGGGCTCAAGCAAGTCTCCTGCCTCTGCCTCCCAAGTAGCTGGGACTACAGCTGCCCACCACAACGCCCAGCTATTTTTTGGCTGCAGCCATCATTGTTTGATGGGCTTGGGCTGGATGCAAACCTGCCAGCTCAGGTGTATGTGGCTGGTGCCTTAGCTGTTTGCGCCACAGGCACTGAGCCCTAATTCACATATTTTTTTGAGACAGGGTCTGGCTCTGTTGCCTGGGTTAGAGCAGGGGCATCATCATAGCTTACTGCAACCTTAAACTTCTGGGCTCAAGCAATCCTCCTGTCTCAGCCTCCCAAAGGGCTAGGATTACAGGTGTGAGCTGCTCAACCTTCCTTTTATCATGAAGTTTGTTTTTTTGGTAGAACTTTCTTCTGAAGTCACTGGGGCTTTTTGGAGTTGGTTGGCTGGATATTAAACTACTGATTGAATTTAATGGATTTAGGTATATTGCCATCCTTGCAAAGGATTGTGGTAGGTGTTTTCTCAGAAAATTGTTGGTTTCTTCTGCAATTTCAAATTTATTGTTATATATCTCCTTCAAAGTAACCTCTTATTTTTTAACCTCTACACTATCTGTAGAGTATCTATTCATTTCTAAAATTTACACATTTATACATAAGCAATATCATCAGAATTTTATCTATTTGTTTTTATTTTTAAAGAGTATTTTTAAATACTGGGGTATTATTTTTGTTACTCTGAGATTATTGAAATTAATTTCTGCTATTATTTTCATTGTTCCCTTCTTTCTTGGGGCGTTTACTTTAATGTTTTTCTTTTCTAGATTGATTGTTGAGTCAGACATTTAGTTCATTATTTTTGGTCTTTCTTGTATGTGTAATTAAGGCCGTGCAGTTCCAGGTAGGTACCACCTAACTGCATCTCACAAGTTTAACTAATTAGGGCCTTCATTGTCAGCCACAATTCTAGATTTTCTCATTTAAATTATGATTTCCGGGCGGTGCCTGTGACTCAGTGAGTAGGGCACTGGGCCCATATACTGAGGGTGGTGGGTTCAAACTCAGCCCTGGCCAAACGGCAACAAAAAAATAGCTGGGCATTGTGGCGGCCGCCTGTAGTCCCAGCTACTCCAGAGTCTGAGGCAGGAGAATCGCCTAAGCCCAGGAGTTGGAGGTTGCTGTGAGCTGTGTTGCCACAGCATTCTACTGAGGGTGACAAACTAAGACTCTGTCTCCAAAAAAATATATATATACATGATTCCCTCTTTGATCATAAATTATTTAGATGAGGCTTGTCTTTAAATCTCCAAATGTATGGGATGTTTTTCTTTTCTTTGTACAGCTTTATATACAAACATAAAGTTTGAGTAATAGAGCAATATGTTCCTAGCAAAACTCAGTTATAAATTTCTTTTAATTTTAATTTATTTTAGGGACAAGGTCTCACTGTGTTGTCCAGGCTGGACTAGACCTCCTGGGCTCAAGCCACCCTCCCACCTCAGCTTCCTCAGTAATTGGGGTGACTAGTGCAAACATGTTTTTCTTTACAGCAAAGAAAATTTAATATAATGTGTGCAGCAGGTGCATTCCGTGTCACTTTGTACTTCGTAGGTGTCTGAGCTGAAGTGTGAGTGTGTAGACCCTACCAAGATCTTTGAGTGGACTTGAGAGGTTGGAGCAAAGTCTAAGAAAGATGAGGAGTTACTATGGAAGATAAGAAATGACCCCTGGTTCCAAAGAAGTTAGAGGCAGCGGAGACTGGAAGAAAGCCCCTAAATTAATTACCCTATGTCCCTCCAAGTCTTCAGCCGTCAAGTTCCCCGGTGCAGTCAGCTCTCTGTGGAAGGATACTGCTCTTTTACATCCTCAGGCCTAGTCAGAGATACTTCCAGGACATGTCCACAAGGAGGGATGCCCCAAGGCCCAGTGGCCGACACTGGGGGTACGGGAGAGGGTGGGCCACTGAAGGCAGCTGGTGGTTGGAGGCCCAGGCCCAAGGTGCTATGCTGGGTAGTTTCTGCCTCTAGCCCCACCCATCTTGCTCTCCCAGGCCTCCTCAGGGACTCCTGGGGTAGGTTCTTGTGCTGAATTAAATGGTGGGTGTTGCCTCATCCTTCAGGGACTCAGGGTAGGGCGGCACCTGTGGCTCAAGGAGTAGGGCGCCGTTCCCATATGCCGGAGGTGGCGGGTTCAAACCCAGCCCTGGCCAAAAACCCCCCAAAAAACAAAAACAAAACAGGGACTCAGGGTATTTCCAGCAAGGGATGCCCCAATCCTCTTCCCACGGTGCACAGTCGAGGGTTGGGCAGAGGTCCCTCCCCCGCCCTCCAGCGTCCCACACTGAGCTTGCTGGACCCGCCTTCCTTGGTACCCACACTCCCCCGCAGTGGTGGGAGATGACGAGGGAACACTTTTGTTTGGGTGCTGACTGTGCCCAGGTACCGAGGCAGCAGCTTAGGCTGTTTGAACAAACCTGTGGACGCCCAGTGACTGCCATTCCCAATTCTTAATTTTGTTTTTCAAAAAGTAATGAATGAGGGTAATTGTTTTGCTCTAGGTAACGGTGAAGTAAAGTGATAACAACTCCCCTAAGAGAACAAGCCCTCCTCTCACTTTTTCTTTTCTTTTTTTTTTTTTTTTGAGACAGAGTCTCAAGCTGTCTCCCTGGGTTGGGTGCTGTGACATCATGGCTCACAGAAAGCGCCAACTCTTGGGCTCAAGCATCGTCTTGCCTCAGTTTTTCTATTTTTAGTAGACATGGGGTCTCGCTTTTTGCTCAGGCTGTGATTACAGGCATGAGCCATTGCGCCCGGCCCCTCCCACCACTTTATTCACTTTTCCCGAGAGCTCAGAATTTCTTGCTACACCCTATACTGGGGGCTGTGAACTTGGCATCTGGAGCAGAGTGGGACTGGGTCAATTCTCCACCTGCACCTCATTAGCCCCTCATTAACTTCATCTCCCTGAGCCTGTTTCCTCATCTGTAAAATGGGCATAAACCTATCTGCAGGGCTGCTGGGAAGATTGCGATAACAAGGTTATAAAATGCATACTTTAAGGCTAAGGATGGTGGCTCATACCTGTAATCCCAGCACTTAGGAGGCTGAGGCAGGCAGACTGCCTGAGCTCACAGGTTCAAGACCAGCCTGAGCCACAGTGAGACCCCCGCCTCTAAAAATAGCCAGGTGTTGTGGCAGGCGCCTGTAGTCCCAGCTACTTGGGAGGCTGAGGCGAGAGAATCACTTAAGCCCAGGAGTCTGAGTTTGCTGTGAGCTATGACACCACAGTATTCTATCCAAGGTGACAAAGCAAGACTCTGTCTCAAAAAAAGAAAAAAAATGCGGGCGGTGCCTGTGGCTCAAAGGAATAGGGCGCTGGCCCCATATGCCGGAGGTGGCAGGTTCAAACCCAGCCCCAGCCAAAAACTACAAAAAAAAAAGAAAAAAATGCATATTCTGCGGTCCGTCTATGAAACGAAGCTCTTTTTCAGAACAATGGGCCACCATCTCAGACACCCAGTTTGCTGCGACAGAGCAGCCACTGAGAATTGCTGAATGACCCCAGAAGAGGCCCGTCCTGTCACTGCATCACAGTTTCCTCTTTGGTAAAGGAGTATTGGGCAAGATTTTCACTAGACGCCTGCAATTCTGCACAGCTAGGCCTAGCCTGGGAGGGCACAGCCCCACACCTGGGTGCCTGCAATTCTGCACAGCTAGGCCTAGCCTGGGAGGGCACAGCCCCACACCTGGGTGCCTGCAATTCTGCACAGCTAGGTCTAGCCTGGGAGGGCACAGCCCCACACCTGGGTGCCTGCAATTCTGCACAGCTAGGCCTAGCCTGGGAGGGCACAGCCCCACACCTGGGTGCCTGCAATTCTGCACAGCTAGGCCTAGCCTGGGAGGGCACAGCCCCACACCTGGGTGCCTGCAATTCTGCACAGCTAGGCCTAGCCTGGGAGGGCACAGCCCCACACCTGGGTGCCAGGTGCCTCCTCACCAGCAGGAGGAAGGAAGCACCTTGACTTCTGTCCTCACAGGCCCCATTTCTGAAGCGCACTGGGGAGTGCCCGCCTTGTACTCACACCAGCTCAGGGCGCGGTGGGTCCCCCATTCTGCGGCCACAGCACGGATGAGTCTCACCTTCTGCTTTCTTCTCTCCCTGAGCCTGTCCCTTCTGCTCTAAAATGAGGAAGTTGGACTTAATGACCTCAAGTCCCTTCCAGTGTTAAACATCCCAGCCACCTAGGCATCTCATTGCTTGTTTGAAGGCAGTACTGAAGAAAGGTATTCTTATTTCACCCTGGGAGAAATAATATCCAGGACCCAGACACAGGAGAGCTTGAAAAATGCTGTGACAGCACCATCTCATTTCTCACTGGATCTTACCCTGAGGGATGACAGTGTCGCTGTCCCCACCAGTCAGATTAGGAACCCGAATCCTCATTGGTCATACGGCTGCAGTGGTGGAACCAGAACTTGAACTCAGGCCTTCAGAGCCTGAGTCTGCTAGGACGACAAATCCTGGGAACGCAGTCCCTAGGTCTGACCACAGACGGAGAGCTGACTATGCATTTGTTCTTGGGCACTGCCGTTAAAGGGGAGGGACCCACTCGGCATCACAAATGTGTGCTGCCCACCTCCATCATGTCTCCAAGTCTGGATCTGGTCTATAGAGATTTGCAATGATCTTAAAAAGGGCGGGGGGGGGGGTGGAGAAGTAGGAAGTCAGACCAGGAGGTGATAGGTTCTACTTCCCCAGGGCTTCTAACCATGCAAAGTTTAAAATCAACAAGGCCAGATATGACCTAAGCACCATTCTCCACTTTCTCTGTCTGTGGGCCACCCGCCTTCAGTGACAATTCCGGGTGAGCAGCCGCCCAGCCGGCTCAACCAATAAACCTGGAGGTCAGGCCCTGTGTTCCAGGGACACCCTTTCCTGTCATCCTGTGGTTCCATGAATCAAAGAGTAGGAGACACGTTTGGTCCTGTGCTTGCTGATCAAATTAACCCATAACATGAAACCTGGTGCTCTGGTTTGAGAGTGATTTCATTCATTCATTATTGATCCAGCCCCTACTACGTGCCAAACACTTGGGCTCTAAGAGCAGGTGTCCTCAAACTTTTTAAACAGGGGGCCTGTCCCTCAGACCGCTGGAGGGCCGGACTATAGTTTAAAAAAAAAACAACTATGAACAAATTCCTATGCACACTGCACATATCTTATTTTGAAGTAAAAATATAAAACGGGAACAAATACAATCACACCACCTCATGTGGCCCGCGGGCCACAGTTTGAGGATGCCTGACTAAGAGTGATGCAAAGTCACACCAGGAACAGCTGATAGCCACCTTCCACCTCCATTCTTGTCCTCAAGCCACCCCAAACAACACTGATACCAATAGTAATATAAGTGAAACAGAATTGGGCAAGGCTGTGCTTAAATCCTGAAATGGTGCTTTGATTTAATATGTAAAAGGCAGAACCCAACTAGCCATCTATCAGCGGAATAACTGTCCACCACTGAGAAGAAAAAACTCAGGTTCCATAGACCCAGTTAGGTATCTGTATGAACAAAGTATTCATTTTACTAATCACATCTGTACCTTTTTTTTTTTTTTCCAGTTTTTGGCTGGGGCTGGGTTTGAACCCACCATCTCCAGCATATGGGACCGGCGCCTTACTCCTTGAGCCACAGGCACTGCCCTCACATCTGTACTTTTATTTATTTATTTATTTATTTTGGTTTTTGGCCGGGGCTGGGTTTGAACCCGCCACCTCCGGCATATGGGACCGGCGCCCTACTCCTTGAGCCACAGGCGCCGCCCTGTACTTTTATTTCATTTTCTAAAGGTCTGTCCCAGTTGATCATGTTGGTCACATATCAGGTAAAGATTTGTTTCTCTAGTGCTATAGGATTACTTATAATTATATGCTAATTCGTACACCATTTCTACTCAGAGTTAACAAAGACAAGTAAAAATGGTGTGCTTGTTATGCAAACACAGATCTCTTGATACCTTCTCAGGGAATAAAAGAGATTATGACTCAGTGTTTTGTTCTGATTGGATTTTACTTTGTTTCGAGGGGATGAGTCAGGGAAGGCTTCCTGGAGGAAGTGACATCTAAGGCAAGCCAAGCACAGAAGGATCAGTGCAAGTTAGTCAGAAGTGGGGAGCAGGGTGGGGTGGGGGGACACCCTGAGAAGGAAAGACCAAGTGCTTAGGTCTCAGAGAGAACAACCCCGCGGGGAGTGGCTGCCTGCCAGGGTGGGGGACCAGGAAAGCATCACAGGGGTGGGGAGGGGGGAGCAGTGCTGGAGGTAGGAAAGGCAGGACCTGCCACAGACAGCTGTGTAAATCAAGTTAAAGTCAGCTTCACCTAAGAGCAAGAGAGAGCATGAAATGGTTTTAAGTGAGTGACTAACTTGATTCAATTTTCATTCCAGAAAGAGGGCGGCAGCAGCAGCATGAGAAAGGAGAGCTGGCCATCATTTAGGAGATGGGCACAGCGCCAGGTGGGAGCTGGAGGTGGCCTGAGCTAAGGTGGCAAAGTGAGGATGCAGACAGTGGGGTCTGAAGGGCATCTTCAAAGCAGGACTGAGGGCTGGTGAGAAAGACTGGAGGGAGGCCGCGGAAGCGGGGGAAGGAACCCAGCAACGGGCTTGGGTGACTGAGGGAAGGGAGGTGCCAGTTCTGCTGTTGAGGACACTAGAGTTCGCAGATATGGAAGGCAGTGGGAAGTTTTGTGTTGGACATGCTAAGTGTGGAATTCCCAGGAGACAGAATCTTGGGGCATCCGGCAGGCAACAGAATTGTGAGGTGGCAGCGAGACTGCAGATGGGACCTGGGAAACGGGGTGGTCAGAAGTCAGAGGGAGTTTTTCATTTTAATCTGGGAGTAGGCTGATGGGAAAGGGAGAGAATATTTAGAGACTCAAAGTCCTTGAGAAGGTCACAAAGGGTAGGAGCCAGCACACAGGTGGAGGACAGGCTTGAGTAAGAGCAGGCTTTGTGCTTCCTCCATAGGGCAGGAGAAACAAGGGCAGAAGGGAACAGGGAGGGAGGAACAGGCTGGGGTGACTACAGGCCTGCACCCTTTGGCACTGGAATTGGGGAGCAAAAGCCACTTGACATGATGTGGCTTGTCTCCGATATCTGAAGCAACTCGCCCAAGAGGTGAGTCGACTTGGCCTTAGAATGGAGACCCAGCCCGATGCAAATGCCAGGCTCACACGCTCCAATGCTGGCAGCCCTCGGCCCACTTCCCTGCAAAGCTGCCACAGTGGCAGCTCCACCCAGCCTGAGGGAATCCAAACAAGGGGCAGGAGAAACAGTTGTTACCAAGGGGACTCTTTAGCAATCCTTTGGGTCCTGTCTCTGCAGAGATGAGAAATTGACAAAGGGCCTTAATCCTCCCTTAATCCTGCACACTGCCAACTGTGAGCAGCCTGCCCCTCTTGCTCCCTGAGTTACTAAGACAAGCTACCCACTGACTCTGGACATTTAAAGAATGGGAGGAAGGCAGAGAGGGAAGAGAGGGGAGCAAAGGAAGAAGATTCCTTCTTATTAAGGTGTCTGGAAGGGAGAAGCTTCTGGAGTGACCTGTCCCACTCACTGCAGCAGACCCAGGCGCTGGCAGCTGCTCCCTGGTGTGGGACCATAGGCTCGTCTAGGCTCAGTTTGGAGACATGTCAGTAACTGAATTCCAGCACGGTGCTTGTTCCAGGTCTAACTCAGCAATCATCATAGCTTCCTGCTAATGAGCACCGAGACTCAGGTGCTTCAAATGTGTTCCAACAACCCTCAGATTACCCGCAATCTGCAGGGGAGAAAATGCTGAGCTGCCCAGCGAGTGTGTCACAAACCCAGAATCTGAGCAACGGAGGCGGCGTGGCAGAGTGGTCCCTGCAGCAGCCACACCGCCGGAGTGGGAAGCCCTACCGCTTGCCAGTTGTGTGATCTCAGGAAGGCTGTGTACACCCTGTGTGCTGCTGTCTCATCTGTGAAAAAGGAGTATTAAAAGGACCCACCTGATAAGGCTGGTATGAGGTTTTAATGAGTTCATTCATACTTATAAAATTCACAGAAAAGGGTGGTGTCTGTGGCTCAAAGGACTAGGGCACTGGCCCCATAAGCCGGAGGTGGCGGGTTCAAACCCAGCCCTGGCTAAAAACTAAAAACAGCAAAAAAAAAAAAAAAAAAAAAATCACAAAAAATATCTTAATTGTGTTAGGGTAGCTTTTTTTTTTTTTTTTTTTTGTAGAGACAGAGTCTCACTTTACAGCCCTCGGTAGAGTGCCGTGGCCTCACACAGCTCATAGCAACCTCCAACTCCTGGGCTTTAGCAATTCTCTTACCTCAGCCTCTCGAGTAGCTGGGACTACAGGCGCCCGCTTTTTTTTTTTTTTGAGATGTGTCTTGCTATGTTGCTCAGGCTGGTCTTGAACTCCTGAGCTCAAGTGACCCTCCTGCCACAGCTTCTCTAATAGCTAGGACTACGGTTTTGTACCACTGCGCCTGCCTATTTGCTGTCCTTATTACTGGAGACTATTTCTCCACCTCTCCATGTCCATCAGTGGCCTCATATCAAGTCAAGCCAAATAAGCATATGGTCTAAATAAAAAGAATGTGCTTTCTACGAAGATACAGCTTCAAGACAAGGCACCTTCCTTCCAAGTAGGCGGCCACCCCCTACCCCGCCTTCTTTCACCCATAGAATTTCTCCACCTATCAGTCTGTTTGTACTCTCTTTGCCTTATTGGCTTCCAGCCTTCCACCCAGTCAATACTGCAAGATCCATTAAAAGAGCTTTTTCTTCTTTTTTAACTCAAGAAAAAAAAAAATTAAGAGATAGGGTTTCACTCTATTGCCCTGGCCAGAGTACAGAGACACAATCCCAGCTCACTGCAACCTACAACTACTAGGCTCAAGCAATCCTCCTGCCTCGTCCTCCCAAGAAGGTAGGACTTACAGGTATTGCCACCATACCCAATTAATTTTTAAAGTTTTTTTTTTTTTTTAATAAAAATGGGGTCTTTCTATGTTGCCCAGGCTGGATTATTTTTCCTTATATTAAAATAAAGGCATTGGGGAGTTGTGGTGGCTCATGCCTATAATCTTAGCACTCTGGGAGGCCAAGGCAAGAGGATCACTTGAACTCAGGAGTTTGAGACCAGCTTGAGCAAGATCAAGACCCTTTCTTTACTAAAAATAGAAAACTTAGCCAGGCAATGTTTTGAGTGCCTGCAGACCCAGCTACTTGGAAAGCTGAGGCAGAAGGATTTCTTGAGCCCAGGAGTTGGAGATTGCTGTGAGCTAGGTTGAGGCCATAGCCTGGGCAAGAGTGAGATTCCGTCTCAAAAACTGAACTAAACTGCATTAACACATTTAATGAAGGAGAAGTGAGGAGTACCTTAAATGAGTAAGGAGGTATTTGAAAGGCAGGCATATGAGAGTTTCCTGCGCTTATCTCTTCCATGTGACCTAGACTGAGCCAACTGGAGTCCTACCCTGAGATTTTTTTTTTTTTTTTTTTGAGACACAGTCTCACTTTGTTATCCTTGGTAGAGCGCTGTCGCATCATAGCTCAGAGCAACATCCAATTCTTGGGTTCAAGCAATTCTGTTGGCCTCAGCCTCCTGAGTAGCTAGGACTACAGGCATCCGCTACAACACCCAGCTATTTTTAGAGACAGGGTCTCACTCTTGCTTAGGCTGGTCTCGAACTCAGGCAATCCACCTGCCTCGGCCTCCCAGAGTGCTAGGATTATAGGCATGAACCACCGCACCCGGCCCTACCCTGAGATTTTTCAGTGAAATCTTTGTAGTTCTACCTTTCCATGCCCCCACCAGGAGAGAAGACTCATAAATCTATTTGTGTTAGACTCTATGAAACTGAGTGACCAATGTTTGCTAACATGCAGGTGCACTCCTACTTAAAATGACAGCTCCTTGCCCCAGCTATTCTTTCCCTCTAGTTCTGAATCTTTCACCTTGTGTTGTGGCTTGAGCTCACCCCAGTGGCCAGATGAAGGATTGTTGTTAATTAGCAGGAGAAAAGGCTACCCCCTTTGCTAGAGTGCTATGGCATCAGCCTAGCTCACAGCAACCTCAAACTCCTGGGCTCAAGTGATCCTTGTGTTTCAGCTCCCAAGTGGTTGCGGCTACAGGCACCCACCACCATGCTTGGCTAATGTTACTACTTTTTTTGTGGAGATGGGGTCTCATAATGTTGCCTAGGCTGCTCTCAAATTCTTGGCCTCCCAGTGCTAGGATTAGATACAAAACACCCCATCTGACCTTATGTATATCCTTTTTTTTTTTTTTTTTTAGTTTTTGGCCCGGTTTGAACCTGCCACCTCCAGTATATGGGCCCAGCGTCCCACTCCTTTGAGCCACAGGTGCTGCCCTATATATCCTTTTAAATCAGTTAAAAAGGACAATTTCCAAGTGGGCTATTCCCCCCACCCCAGACACACTGGGCAATGTCTGGGGACATTTTTGTTTGTTACAACCTGGAGGATCAGGGATGCCACTGGCATTTAGTGAGTAGAGGTCAGGGATGCTGCAAAACATCCTATGGTTCACAGGACAGCCCCACAACACAGAATTACCTGTCCCCAACATCAACAGTGTCAACATTTGGGAAACCCTGTTCTGAAGAGAAGCTATGCAAATATAAGACTGTGTGGCAGATTTTCCAGGTCTTGGCCCGCAGGTTTATTTTTCTTTTCCTTTAGACTAAAGGCCGCTGCCACAAACATGCTTCGCCAGATCCTTGGTCAGGCCAAGAAGCATCCGAGCTTGATTCCTCTCTTCGTATTTACTGGGGCCGGAGGTACTGAAGCAGCACTGTATGTCTTGTGTCCGGCATTGTTCAATCCAGATCTTAGTTGGGCCAGAAAAAATAACCCAGAATCCTGGAACAAACTGGGGTCCCACTGATCAATACAAGTTCTACTCAGTGAATGTGGATTACAGCAAACTGAAGAAAGAAGGTCCAGACTTCTAAACCAAACGTTTCACAATAAAGCTGCTTAGCATGAAGGTCTTCCAGAAGCCATTTGCGCAATTTTCCACTTAACCAGGAAATATTTTTCCTCTAAATGCATGAAATCATGTTGATGTATTGTGTTGAGGATTACACTGATTAATAAATATCTGAAACTTAGGGAAAAAAAAAGACCGAGTACCTATGTTCTTTCAGTTGTCTTTTCCCCATAAGGTTGTGCCCTGTTTTTTCCCACTTATCAAGTATATCTTGGAGATCACCCCACCTCTGTGCAGAGTCATGGGCCTCACTCCTTTTAAGGTACGCAGTGTAACCCCACTGACTGGATGTTCTACAGGTGATTGCACAATCTCTAGTTGGTGGAATTTAGGTGGTTTCCAGTTTTTTTACTATCACAAATAACACTGCAATGAATATCCTTGTAAGTAGAGCATCTCAGGCTTTGGGGATCTATCTTTAGAACATATTCCTAGAAGTAGAATTGTTTGGCAAAGAGCTTGTGCCTTTTACCTTGTCATGGGAGTAGAATGGAGGCCAACTTTCAGCAGTTAGGGAGTCTCTGGTTTCAATCACTCAACAAAACTCCTAATAGTCATAAAAGGGAACACAACATGTGTAAAATGTGGTCCCAGCTTATAGGCAGAATATCAAGATAAATGAGACGTGAATAAGAAATAAGGCTCGGGCGGCACCTGTGGCTCAGTCGGTAAGGCGCCGGCCCCATATGCCGAGGGTGGCGGGTTCAAATCCGGCCCCGGCCAAACTGCAAACCAAAAAAATAGCCGGGCATTGTGGCGGGCACCTGTAGTCCCAGCTACTCGGGAGACTGAGGCAAGAGAATCGCTTAAGCCCAGGAGTTGGAGGTTGCTGTGAGCTGTGTGAGGCCACGGCACTCTACTGAGGGCCATAAAGTGGGACTCTGTACAAAAAAAAAAAAAAAGTTAAATTTTGGCGGCGCCTGTGGCTCAGTCGGTAAGGCGCCAGCCCCATATACCGAGGGTGGCGGGTTCAAACCCGGCCCCGGCCAAACTGCAACCAAAAAAAATAGCCGGGCGTTGTGGCGGGTGCCTGTAGTCCCAGCTACTCGGGAGGCTGAGGCAAGAGAATCGCTTAAGCCCAGGAGTTGGAGGTTGCTGTGAGCTGTGTGAGGCCACGGCACTCTACCGAGGGCCATAAAGTGAGACTCTGCCTCTACAAAAAAAAAAAAAAAAGAAATAAGGCTCAAGAAAGTTTCCAAGCTCACCAAGAGTTCCCATCTTGCTAATCCAGCAGCCACACACAGGTCACTTTCTTATTAATTTCTCAGAAAACTCTATGGAGATGCTTTGCTTGGTTCCTTGGCCTCTCTTTTCATTTATTCATTTATTTGAAACATGGTCTTGCTCTGTCACCCAGGCTACAGTGCCTTGGCGTCATCATAGCTCATTTCGACCTCAAGCTCCTGGGCTCCAGTGATCTATCTCAACCTCCTGAATTGCTGAGACTACAGGTACCCACCACCACATTCGGCTAATTTTTCTATTTTTAGTAGAGATGGGGTCTTACTCTTGCTCAGGCTGGTCTTGAACTCCGGAGCTTAAGCAATCCAACAACCTCAGCCTCCCAGAGTGCTGGGATTACAGGTGTGAGCCATTGTGTGCAGCCAAAATCTTCTTTAAAAAATTAAAGAAAAAACTAGGCCAAGCACATTGGCTCACGCCTGTAATGCTGACACTCTGGAAGGCTGAGGCCAGTGGATTACCTGAGCTCACCAGTTCGAGACCAGCCTGAGGGAGACACTCTATTTTAAAAATAGGGCGTTGTGGCAGGCACCTGTAGTCCCAGTTGAGACAAGAGAATAGCTTGAGTCCAGGAGTCTGAGGTTGCTGTGAGCTATGATGTCACAGCACTCTACCAAGGGCAACAAATAAAAAAAAATTTTTTTTAAATAATAAATAACAAGTTTTTCTTCATACAGGTCAAAATCTTAAGCTCAGAGCAATAGTGATGGGCATACCAGCCTGGCACAGAAAATGCTTTCTTTGCCTTGTTTGTTAATGGCTTCACTCTAAACTCAGTAATTTAGGCTAAAAAATAGAAGGTCGGTAGAAAAGACTGCCTTTTGAACTAAATTGGTCTCCAAAACACATTTTTTTTTTTTTTGGCATTTATCTGGCTATTTCGGAAACCCTTTTGTAAAAGAAATTTATGTGAATAAAGGAAATTCCCATTTGTAAGACTTCTACCTCTGTCCACCAGGAAAAGAGTGAGCCCTGTCCCTGGAAACTCTTAAAATGCAACAGGCATTGTCTCAAATCTACATGACAAGTCCACCTTTGTTTAAGGTTCCGACTGTCTTATTCTAACTCAGCCTTTATCTAGTCCTAGACTCTTTCTTGGTTTGGGTAGAAGTGTTATTTTAGGCCTGAAATCTCAATTCTATGTCTTTTCTTTTTTTTTAAATTCTATGTCTTTGAGATATAAATTTTCTACCTTATTTTAGCTAAGTCATCCTCTTGGAAATACGAATTTGGAGTAGAAAATTTTTAGATAGGTATTAAAAATGAGAAAAATGAGGGCGGCACCTGTAGCTCTGTGAGTAGGGCGCCGGCGAACTGCAACAAAAAATAGCCAGGCATG
The DNA here is from genome assembly GCF_027406575.1 of Nycticebus coucang. Taxonomy (NCBI): domain Eukaryota; kingdom Metazoa; phylum Chordata; class Mammalia; order Primates; family Lorisidae; genus Nycticebus; species Nycticebus coucang. The sequence goes on along the minus strand of NC_069800.1, from coordinate 61,379,051 downwards.
GTGGCCAGCACCTATAGTCTCAGCTACTCAGGAGGCTGAGGCAAGAGAATCGCCTAAGCCCAGGATTTGGAGGTTGCTGTGAGCTGTGACGACAGAGCACTCTACCGAGGGCAATAAAGTGAGATTCTGTCTCTACCAAAAAAAAAAAAAAAAAATAGGGCGGTGCCTGCGGCTCAAAGGAGTAGGGCACCAGCCCCATATGCCGGAGGTGGCGGGTTTAAACCCAGCCTCTGGCCAAAAACTGCAAAAAAAAAAAATAATAAATAAATAATAATAATAACAAAAATGGGGAAAAAATCAAATGGACAATGATGAGTTTAAAACCATAGTTGGGTTGGCCAAAGGAAGCCCCTGCTGGTCACACAAAATTACCGGGCCCTAAACCAGACCCCAGTCTGGATTTTTTTTTTTTGCAAGAGTCTCACACAATAGCCTGGGCTTAGAGTGCCCTGGCATCAGCCTTGCTCATAGCAAACTCAAACTCTCAAGAAATCCTCTTGCCCCAGCTTCAAGAGTAGCTGGGACTACAACCACAAGCCACCATGCCCAACTAATTTTTTTTTTTTCTATTTTTAGTGGAGATGGGGATCTCACTCTTGTTCAGGCTGGTCTGGAACTCCTGACTTCTGACCTCAAGGATCCTCCCTCCTCAGACTTCCAGAGTGCTAGGATTATAGGTGTGAGCCACTATGCCCAGCCCTTACTTTGATTCTTATTTAAAGGTATTTACAATCATCTATAGTCCAAAACTGCTTTTTCTTCGAGGAGATTCCTGGGAAAGAGTCTGACAAGTACTCTTGAATATAGGTTCCTGATAATCTTAAGATCATACAATTCAACTGGGTAAAAATTCCAAGAACTCTTATGAAGAAACTGATTACTTTTATAAAACTGCTAACCCAATGTTAAGTAGAACAAGAATTAATTAAATACCAGGGAAATACTTTGGCAGATTTTCATGTTAAACCAGTCAGTACTGAAATTGTTAAGATAATGCAATTTGAATAAAATCCATAAGATTGATCCAAGGCAAATTATTTATTTAATAAACTGTGCCGTGGACCTGAACTGGAGAAGAAAAATTGGTCTTTAAGACATTGTAAATTGGGCAAGCACCTGTGGCTCAGTGAGTAGGGCGCTGGCCCCATATACTGAGGGTGGCGGGTTCAAACCCAGCCCTGACCAAATTGCAACAAAAAAAATAGCTGGGCATTGTGGCGGGCACCTGTAGTCACAACTACTCGGGAGGCCAAGGCAAGAGAATTGCCTAAGCTCAAGAGCTGGAGGTTGCTGTGACCTATGATGCCACGGCACTTTACCAAGGGTGACAAAGTGAGACTGTCTGTAAAAAAAAAAAAAAAAAGACGTTGTAAATTCATGGGCTGGGCGGGTGGCTCATGCCTGTAATCCTAGTACTCTGGGAAGCCAAGAGGGTGGAATGCTTGAGCTCACAAGTTGGAGACTAGCCTGAGCAAGAGCAAGATCCTGTCTCTAAAAAAATAGCCAGGTGCGGGCGCCAGCCCCATATACCGAGGGTGGCGGGTTCAAACCCAGCCCCGGCTGAACTGCAACCAAAAAATAGCTGGGCATTGTGGTGCGTGCCTGTAGTCCCAGCTACTCAGGAAGGTGAGGCAAGAGAATCGCTTAAGCCCAGGAGTTGGAGGTTGCTGTGAGCCGTGTGATGCCATGGCACTCTACCGAGGGCCATAAAGTGAGACTCTGTCTCTACAAAAAAAAAAAAAAAATAGCCAGGTGTTGTGGTGGGCGGCTGTAGTCCCAGCTACCAGGGAGGCTGAGGCAAGAAGATCACTTCAGCCCAAGAGTTTGAGGTTGTTGTGAGCTGTGATGCCATGGCACTCTACCCAGGGTGACAGAGTCAGACTGTCCCCCCCCTCCCAAAAAAAGAAATTATGAATTCAATTTTTTTTTTTTTTGTAGAGACAGAGTCTCACTTTATGGCCCTCGGTAGAGTGCCATGGCATCACACAGCTCACAGCAACCTCCAACTCCTGGGCTTAAGCGATTCTCTTGCCTCATGAATTCAATTTTGAGTGTGGACTCATGAAACCAGATAGCCACTTGGTTCTTCCATCATTAAAAGTTCTGCATTCCCGCCTGTAGTCCCAGCTGCTCAGGAGGCTGAGACAAGAGAATCACATAAGTCCAAGAGCTAGAGGTTGCTGTGAGCCGTGTGACGCCACGGCACTCTACCAAGGGCAGTAAAGTGAGACTCTGTCTCTACAAAAAAAAAAAAAAGTTCTGCATTCCAGGCTGGGCACGGTGGCTCACGCCTGTAATCTCAGCACTTGGGAGGCTGAGACCAGTGGACTGCCTGAGCTCAAACATTTGAGACCAGCTTGAGCAAGAGCGATACCCACCCCCACCTCAAAAAAATAGCCAGGCAATGCTCACTTGGGCAGCACATATATTAAAATTGGAATGATACAGAGAAGATTAGCATGGCCCCTGCACAAGGATAACATGCAAATTCGTGAAGCGTTTCATATTAAAAAAAAAAAAAAAAATAGCCAGGCATGTGGAGGGAGACTGTAGTCCCAGCTACTTGGGAGGCTAAGGCAAGAGAATCACTGAAGTCCAAGAGTTTGAGGTTGTTGTGAGCTGTGACACCACAATACTCTACAGAGGGCAATAAAGTGAGATTCTGTCTCAGAAAAAAAAAAATTTCTGTCTTCCACAACTCATCATGACATATATAAAATGGGAATAAAAAATTGCTGTGGTGAGTATTCATAATCAATATTTGGCTTGTCACACTCATAACAGGATTTGAATTTGTTCTTGTAAACATGGTGTAAACCCAAGAGCTGGAGGTTGCCCTGAGCCCAGTGACGCCACAGCACTCTACAGAGGGCAGTAAAGTGAGACTCTGTCTCTACAAAAAAAAAAAAAAAAATGGCTTTATGGCTGGGCACGGTGGCTCACGCCTGTAATCCTACCAATCTGGGAGGCCAAGGCAGGTGGATTGTTTGAGCTCACCAGTTCGAGACCAGCCTGAGCAAAACAGCAAGACCTCCCCCCAACTAAAAATGGAAAATTTGAGGCAAGAGGATCGCTCGAGCACAAGAGTTGGAGGTTGCTGTGAGCTATGACGCCACAGCACTCTACCCAGGGTGACAGCTTGAGACTCAGTCTCAAAAAAAAAAAAAGGCTTTACTTTATAGGGCATTTCTGGAGAAACCTCCAGTGATAGAGGTACTTGTTTCACTGGACAAGCTATAAAACAGTTAAATAAAATATTACAAACACAATGTCATTAGGCCAAGTTAATCAACTGGGTTGCCTTTATCAAAGGTACTATGGATTGATGGCAATCAGATCCATGTCTACTGAAAAACATAGATTGACCCCTTATGAAAGTTACTGGAAGAACTATGCCCCCGAAAATAAAAGCTCATTTATCTCTTGCTTTTCTAAATACTGACATGACTAAATACTCTAAAGCTTTAATCCATTAGGCCAAAGTATATTTTACCAGGTAAAGGGACCCTTCCACGACCCCCAACTAAGGATAACCAAACCTTTCACAACCTAGAGCCTGGAGATTGGGTCTTCTGGAAATATTAGTAACTTCAGAGCAAGGCTGCCCTTGACTCTGTTGGAAAGGACCATACTCAATTCTTCTCACCACTCACACTGTAGCAAAGCTCCAGGGCTTCAAAGCTTCGGTCCACACCTCACAGTGGCCCCTGTAGACTCTTGGAACTGTATGCCTGTTGGACACTTCAGTGTAAAGCTGACTGGGGAAACTTCTCTCCAGAAGCAGACAGCCTCCTAGGCATGAACAGTTTTCCCAAGATTGTGGGTCAAGAATTTTCTGCTATAATGAAAGTTTTATCCTTTTTCTTTTTCTTCCTCACGTCCTGCTTTCCTAACCCTTTTCTCTTTTTCTACAGGAAAATTCATGGGGCCATAATCTATGAATGGCTTTAGTTCAGATTTATGCTCCACTAATACCCGCAGCAATTATTGGGTTTACAAAGATAATGTCCACTAAGGAAAAATTCCAGTGAAGTTCCTGGGAGCTTACTCTTTTTTTTTTTTTTTTTTTGGTTTTTGGCCGGGGCTAGGTTTGAACCCACCACCTCCAGCATATGGGACCAGCGCCCTACTCCTTGAACCACAGGCGCCGCCCTTTTTCTTTTAGTCATGTTTTTTTTTTGGGAGCTTACTCTTGATGGCTGTGGGGTACCAATAATATGGAATTTGAAACTAATACGTACATGGCAGAAACATGTTGGACTTTGTAGCCAACCAAACTCCCCAGAAGTTCAGATGGGCAGAGTCTACTTTCTGAAAGTCGAACAACATTAATAATAAATTATTTTCAATAAAAACAATGAAAAGAACATCAAGTAACTTTAGATTTCATTTTCACTCAAGTTGAGCCTTGTATATGGTTTTGAACAAAACTGAACATTGTGTCATTTTCCCCTTGCTTCTGCTGCTACAGAGAGCTTAATTAAAAGGGTAGCTATTTTAATTGTTTCTTTAGACACTCCTACCAAATACTATTAATTTATCGAGGAAAAGAAACACATGATGTGTTATGGGGCAGCTTAAGTTGGTCTGTAGGCCTCCTAAATGGAAAATGGCAAGCTTGGCTTTTGCAAGGTTTTCGAATCTTTATGTTCTTTTAGTAGGTTTCCAGGTTAGTATAACTTGTATTACCAGAGAAACAACAAAAATGGATACCTTTTAAAATCAGGATATTTTAAAATAGCAAACTGAATTTGCTATGTGGTAGTGATATCCCTAGAAAGATAATAACTCAAGTTATAACAGAGGAATACCTAAATAAAAAAAAAATCATCAATAACAATTTTGCCCTATATAGACATGGTATCTTTTTACATTTTCAGTAATAACTACAAGTTTTCCATGTAGAAATACTATATATTTCTGAAGAATTATTCCTATGTATTCCGTATCTTGTATTGTCATGTTAACTTTAATTCTCTAATTGCTAATGGTACAACGGATATTTGTATATTGAACTTAAAAAAATAATAAAATAATGGTAAATATTAATAAAAAATAAAATCAGGGCTTGGCTCTTATAGCACAGTGGTTATGGCGCCAGCCACATACACCAAGGGTGCTAGGTTCGAACCCAGCCCGGGCCAGCTAAACAACAATAACTGCAACAAAAAATAGCCGGGCATTGTGGCGGGCGCTTGTAGTCCTAGCTACTAAGGAGGCTGAGGCAAGAGAATCGCTTAAGCCCAAGAGTTTGAAGTTGCTGTGAACTGTAATGCCACTGCACTCTACTGAGAGCAACACGGTGAGACTCTGTCTCCAAAACAAATAAATAAATAAAATAAAATAAAATCAGGATATCTTATAGCAAACTGTGGTCCTTTACTTACCATCGTACCTCAAACACACACAATAACTAACTGGACCCAAATACTGTTGAACTGTCTGTATTGCCTGAACCTTGATTAGTTTGATTTGGACTGGCTTGGTTCCCAGTGGCGCCTGTTTTTGTTTGTTTGTTTTTAGAGACAGAGTCTCACTTTGTCCCCCTTGGTAGAGTACTGTGACATGACAGCTCACAGCAACCTCCAGCTCTTGGGCTTAGGCGATTCTCTTGCCTCAGCCTCCTTAATAGCTGGGACTACAGGTGCCCATCACAACGCCCACTATTTTTTTGTTGCAGTTTGGCTGGGGCAGCGTTCAAAATCCCCACCTTCAGTACATGGGGCCAGCGCCCTACTCACTGAGCCACAGGTGCCACTCTCCAGTGGCGCCCGTTAAGCAGCACACTTTGGTCTTTTGGTATAATGTCATAGTCATCGTAACAGTGGACCACACACTCGCAAGTATACAACTACCCCCTGAATGTTGTATGGTCTCACTCAGACTAGGTCAGCAAGAACAAAGAATTACTCAACTGATGTGACACTGTGACTTGTGAATTCTGTACAGAGACCAAATAAGTCCATTTATGATGGTGACATATACATTGGCATCAAGATTTGAGTTAATCTCTAAAAACTGAGAGCCTGACCAAAAGAATTTTTTTTTATATTTTGAGACAGAGTCTCACTTTGTCACCCTCAGTTGAGTGCTGTGGTGTCACAGCTCACAGCAACCCCTAACTCTTAGGATTAAGCAATTCTCTTGCCTCAGCCTCTCGAGTAGCTAGGACTACAAGCACCGGCCACAACGACCAGCTATTTTTAGAGACGAGGTCTCCTTCTTGCTCAGGCTGGTCTCAAACCTGTGAGCTCAGGCACCCTATTCAGCCTCCCAGAGTGCTAGGATTGTAGGTGTGAGCTACCCCGCGCGTACTTTTCATACAGTCTTATTTGTGCTTATCTCTGTGAACATGGACAAAGAACTACCAGTTGTTTGTTGCTGATCTACTATTTCTCATTTATTCTTTAATGACCATGTGTCATTCAGTAGTAACAAAAAGTTCTAAACCTAATTTTAATGGTGTTGGCTAAAACGCCAAACTCCAACATTAAAAAATAAATTCAGTGCTATGGATTCTTGAAATTAGAATAATGATTACCTCTATTATTTTCTGGCTTCACCAATGCATCTAAAATTTGGTTAGGAGGTAACATCTGCATTTGTGGAGTTTGATGTGACTAACTCACAGCTCACAGCAACCTCAAACTCTGGGGCTCAAGCGATTTTCACAGACGTAGGTTTGAAATTCCCAGTCTTGGTACAAGAAACACTCTCCTGGGTCAGGAGCAAAAAGGTTCATGTCTATCAAGTGAAAATGCCACCAAGGAAACTTGGCAGAAGTCCAAGGTTAAAGGGAGCAAAGACTGTAATTCTTCTTTTAAAAAAAAAAAAATAAAAGCCTAAGAGGCAACACTTTCCAGACAATGACTTACCCATAGGATCCCAAGGAATCTTGGGTGACAAAGAGTCCCATATCATTTGCAAATACAGGTAGGGTTTCTACCTAAAAAAAGTAAATCCAGAGAAGAATCTGGAGAGAGCCTGGGAAGTAGAAAAACTGGTTCGGTTCAAGCCTCTGTCTGGTATCCTCCTCTTGGATTCAGAAGGAGGATCCCCCAGCCCCGCTTGATCTTTAATGGCCCCAGGCAAGCAATAAATCCTTTGCTCTCAATAAGACCAACCATAAGCTGTAATTAAGAGGGGGAAGGGAGAAAGATTTTAAGGAGCTTGTTGCAAACAGCTGAAAAATACCTCCCTGTGAATGTGGAACCAGGTTACAGGGAACAGAAGAGACTGTCCTGGACCATCTCAGGACAGGGCCAACAAGATTCCTCAGCAGGTGGTTTACTTTATAGGCTTGCAAAGTCGCAAGATCTTGGGCCAGGAAAAATGACCTAGAAAATGCCCATTTTTCAGCCTGTCAAAGCTTAGACAACAGGGATAGGCTGGCAGAGATTCAGACAGGGCTTTGGGGACACCTTTCCCACTGCTTTGCAAATTCAGAAGGTATCTTCTCTCCGCAAACTCAGTTTTGAGAACATTTGCCAGGGAAATAAATGCGCTCCGTAGAGCAGCTTTGAAAACATCCGTTGAAGGAGAGCGGAATGTATCCATTAGAAACAGTAATAAGAAGATGGAAGCCGTGGTTACCTGCGCGTAGTCCCAGCTACTCTGGAGGTTGATGTTGTAGTACTGCTTGAGTCCAGCAGTCCGAGTCCAGCCTGGGCAACACAGTGAGACCCCTGTCGCTTGCAAAAATATTTACTGACTTAAAAGATATTACTAGTACGTGCAGGGTCGGCAAATTTGTCTGCGAAGAGCCAGCTAGCAAGTATTTTTAGGCTTCATAGTCCATATGGTCTCAAAAGCAGCCACAGACAACATGTAAACAATGTGGCTGCTGTCACTACAACAGAGTTGAGTACTAGTGACAGAGAACAGATGGCCCACAACGCCTAAAATATTTACTATTTCTGGCTGATTACAGAAAAAGTGTGAGAATCTCTGAGTGTGCTAGGCACATCACAAACCAACTGAAGAGGCCTCCTGGAAGAAGCCCTCCTCTTCCCTCCTCAAGATGGGAGCATCATCTCTGCTGACACAGAACCCACAGCGGGTGGCCTCCCAGCCTCCACCACCTCAACCAGAGATCTCTGGCAGGTGTTCTTTGGGGGAGGGGAGCTAGATGTGGGGTCAGGAGACCACGGACCCTGAGTCAGTGACTTGCTCCTTCTGGGGCTTAGATCCTGAAGGTAGGAGCATGTGGGCTCAGGCGTCCCAGCCACGCCAAAGCTGCAAGCCAGTGTCCCTCGGTGGCGCTGGAAGAGCTTGGCTTGGCTTTGCCCTGGTCTGGCCCCACCTACCTCCTGAACCTTAACCCCGCTGCTCCAGGCCTTCATTTAACATTCCCATGTCACAATATTCGGTGTTTCTCTTCCCACCATGCATTCATCTTTCCTTAGAAACAGAACCACCCTTCCCCAACCGCTTCTCACCTCTACTCACCCGGGCCAAGGATCCGGCCTGTGACCTACACCTAAGCCAATCAGCACCCTGCTCTACCTTGGTCGCTGTGATTGGCTCAGGAATAGTCAGGTGATCTACAAGGGCCAATGAGAGGCCAGGAGACGTTTGATGGGGAAGCCAAGGCAAAGCTCTCGCGGGGCCTGGCCGGGGAGTGCTGGTGGCCACGTTGCAACTGCGGGGAGGGCCTGCCTGAGAGCGGAGTAAACTTAATAGAAACCTAGATACAGAAACTAGGTCTTGAAGACCGGTGTCCTTGGCACTGTGACTTCCCCCAGTTGAATTTTTCACTTATCTGAGACAATTCACTCTTCACTGTGCTTGAGATTGCGCCCGAGTTTTAACTGGGAGACTCTGCCTCCGGTTCCTGGCGCCTGGCGCGTCCTTCTGTCCGAATCGCCTTCCTGAGCAGTTGCCCGGCTCAACCCTGGTCACTTTCTCTGCCTCAGCCCGCTTGTCAGCTCCCGCTGTCGCCATCTATGTGTTTGGGGAGTGAGACCCTAGTTACCTCTGTCCTACTGGCCCAGACGTGGACTGTGCAGCGGGACAGACACAAATGCAAACCCCAGGGCTGCTCACCAGCAGTTTGACTTTAATGAAGCCAATGACCTGCTCAGAGCCTCGTTTTTTCACCTGTAAAATGGGGATAAGTAAGAGCCACATCACAAGGGCATTTTGTGATTGTACAAGACACTCGAGGCAGTGGAAGATACTTAGTTTGTTTTTATTAATAATTATGTTGGGTTCGGCTCCGAGCCTGTGGCTCAAGCGGCTAAGGCGCCAGCCACATATACCTGAGCCGGCGGGTTCGAATCCAACCTGGGCCCGCCAAACAACAATGACGACTGCAACCAAAAAATAGCTGGGCGTCGTGGCGGGCGCCTGTAGTCCTAGCTACTTGGGAGGTGGAGACAGGAGACTCACTTGAGCCCAGGAGTTTGAGGTTGCTGTGAGCTATGATGCCATGGCACTCTACCCAGGGCAACAGCTTGAGGTTCTGTCTCAAAAAAAACAAACAAATAATTATGTTCGGTTCTATGAGTATAAGCAGAAATGGATTCCAGAAACTATTTATGTATGTATGTATGTATGTATGTATGTATGTATGTATTTTGAGACGCCCTCACTATGTCGCCCTCGATAGAGTGCTATGGGGTCACAAGCTCACAGCAACTTCAAACTCTGGGGCTCAAGCAATTCTCTTGCCTCAGCCTCCCTTGTAGTTGGACTACAGGCACCAGCCACAAGGCCTATTTGTTTATTTGTTTGTTTAGCAGGCTTGGGCTGGGTTTGAACTCACCACTCCCAGGGCATGTGGCCAGCGCCCTAACGGCCGAGTCACAAATGAAGTTTAAAAAATAAAATAATAAAATCAAAGGGGGCCAGGCATGTTGGCTCATACCTGTAATCCTAGCACAGGGAGGCAGAGCAGGAAGATCCCTTGAGCCCAGGAGTTCAAAACCAGCTTGAGCACCAGCAAGATCCCATTTCTATAAAAACATAGAAAAATTAGCTGACCTGGTTGGCATGTGCCTGTCATCCCAGCTACTTGGAAGGCTGCGGCAGGAGGAGCTTGAGCCCAGGAGTTTGGGGTTGCCGTGAGCTGTGACATGACTGCACTGTAGTAGCCCAATGGCAGAGTGAGCCCTGTCTAACAACAACAACAACTAAAAGGAAAACCTCTACAATTGGCCTCAGGCAGGCCACAGTGTCTCTGAATTTTAAGGAGCAAGGCCAAGAGGCCATCTCATCCAGGTGCTGTGCGCAAGTGAGCTGCAGGTGTGTGTGGAGCCTCACTCCAGTGGCAGGTTTCCAGGAAGGCTCTTCCTAGGAAGAGCTAAGTGCTTCCTCAGAGGAAGCACAGCCTTGCAGGCATTTCAGTTTGGGACATCCTGATTTTGAACTTTATTCTCTCGTAGCCTTTAGAGCTCTACGTAAATACATTTCTGTTGTTTCAAGCCACCAAGTTCGTGGTGATTGGCTATGGCAGTTCTAGGAGACTAGTCTGTAGTGTGTATTCCCTGTATGTGCTCAACCTCCTACGTTGTGTTTTTATTCTAGAAACCCAGGGCTCAGGAGGTCAAGCAACTCACCTGTGCACACACACAGCTAGAGGGTTCCCGGGTTGGGATGTGGGTCCTCCCGTAGCTGCCCTGTCGCTCCTCTAGAAAGAGATACAAGATCGCAGCAAAAGGGTCTAAAGCAGACCTTAGACCCTTCCTAATGCCATGGCCCTTTAATACAATTCCTGTGGGGCGCGACCCACAGGGTGAGAACCGCTGGTCTAAGGCCTTCACTCTGCGTTAGCTCAGCGAGTACTGTTTACACGTAAACTACACACATCCTCCTTTACTTGAAGTCATCTCTAGATTACTTACGATACCCAATATAACGTAAATACTATGTAATAGATGTTATACCGTATTGTTTTAAATTTTGTAGTATTTTTATTGTACTTTTATCAATTATTATTATTGTTGTTGTTGTTATTTTTTGAGACAGAGTCTTAAGCTGTCACCCTGGGTAGAGTGCTGTGGCATCATAGCTCACAGCAACCTCAAAATCCTGGGCTCAAGTGATTCTCTTGCCTCAGCCTCCCAAGTAGCTGGGACTACAGTGCCCACCACAATGCCCGGCTATGTTTTGGTTGCAGCCCATCATTGTTGTTTGGGGGTCCCGGGCTGGATTCGAACCCACCAGCTCAGGTATATGTGACTGACGCCTTAGCCACTTGAGCCACAGGCGCTGAGCCAATTTTTTATTATTTTTTTAAGACAGAGTCTCACTCTGTCACCCTGGGTAGAGTGCTGTGGCATCATAGCTCACAGCAACTTCAAACTCTTGGGCTCAAGTGATCCTCTTCCCTCAGCCTACTGAGTAGCAGGGACTACAGGTGCCTCCCCCAACCCCCGAAAGCCAGGCTAATTTTTCTATGTTTAATAGAGACAGGGTCTCACCCTTGGTCAGGGTGGTTTTGAACTTCTGAACTCAAGCAATTCTCAGTCTCCCAGAATGCTAGGATTCCACGTGTGAGCCACCATGCCTGGTCTTATTGTTGCACTTTTATTTTAACAATGTTTTTAATATTTTTTTACCTGAGGTTCGTTGAATTTGAGGATAAAAATTCATGGAGAACTCCAGGCATGGTGGCTCATGACCGTAATCCTAGTACTCTGGGAGGCTGAGGCAGATCACTTGAGCTCATGAGTTTGAGACCATCCTGAGCAAAAGTGAGACCTCATCTCTACTAAAAATAGAAAAATTGAGGCAAGAGGATCGCTTAAGCCCAGGAGATGGAGGTTGCTGTGATCTGTGATGCCACAGCACTCTACCCAGGGTGACAGCTTGAGACTCTGTCTCAAAAAACAAACAAACAAAAAAAAAAAAACATGGATATGGGAGCCTGATTGTGTTTATTATTTAAGCCAGGGGTCCTCAAACTGAGGCCCGTGGGCCACATGAGGCGGTGTGATTGTATTTGTTCCCGTTTTGCTTTTTTACTTCAAAATAAGATATGTGCAGTGTGCAGAGGAATTTGTTCATAGTTTTTTTTTGTTTGTTTGTTTTTAACTATAGTCCGGCCCTCCAATGGTCTGAGGGACAGTGACTTGGCTACCTGTTTAAAAAGTTTGAGGATGCCTGATTTAAGCTATCCTATCTGTGATTTTTTTTTTCTTTTAGTTACCTTTGAAGCACAGGATTTTTAAATTCTGATAAAGTCCGATTTATCTATTTTTCTCTTGTGCTTTTGGTTGCATGGCTTAATAATAAGAAAAAACGGGAAAATTTCATGAAAAAGTTTCCTCGGACATTAAACCGTTTTTTTTGCAGCACAATCCCTGTCCTCAGAGAGCTGACACTCCAGTGACACTCCCTGGGGTTCATTTGCAGTGAAGAAAAATGCTTGTGGTTTTCCCTCTGGTGTTTTGCCAGGTTGCTGGGTAAAGGTCTTTCATGTTCCGATGAGCCAGATGGCCCAATAAACAGCTTTGAATTTAAGTGGAATGAATCATCACTTAAATGTACTTAGAAATTCTAAAATTAGTTCAGTGTAAGTCATTTCTGCTTTTCTGCTTTCAGATGCTCAGGGTGGCTGTGCCAGCAGTGTTCACCGACGGTAGAATAAACCCAAACACTGACAGATGGTAGCTGTGCTATGTGAAGTGGAGATCAGCAAATCCTGCCCAACCTAGGGCCACATGTACCATATGTGTTTATAATAACAGAACGCTGAGGAGCACCTGGACACTCATCAACAGGGCACTGGTTCAATTAGGGTCTAGCCAAACCAAAAGAATAACAGCCAACTTGTACTGAGGGCAGGGAATTAAAACTGTTGGGAGGCAAAACTTTTCCTCTACCCACTTAGGTTCACTCTATGGGGGCCTGCAAATTAAACTAACAAAAGACAGATTAGCAGGAGAAAAGCATTGTATTTTATTAATATTTACATGCACATAAGTTTACCAAACAAACATGAAAGTCAAGAAAGTGGTTGGGGCTCTGTGCCTGTAGCACAGTGGTTATGGCACCAGACACATACGCCGAGGCTGGTGGGTCCAAACCTGGCCTGGGCCAGCTAAACAACAATAACAAATGCAACAAAAAAATAGTCGGGTGTTGTGGCAGGTGCCTGTAGTCCCAGCTACTTGGGAGGCTGAAGCAAGAGAATCGCTTAAGCCCAAGAGTTGGAGGTTGCTGTGAGCTGTGACACCATGGCACTCTAGCAAGGGCTACAAAGTGAGACTCCGTCTCAAAAAAAAGTGGTTGGACTCAGGGGCTTATGTAGCATTTTAGCAAAGAAAATAGAATTTGGGTTTCAACATTGATAAGTCATGGGAAAGTGACCAGGAAATCTATGGGAGAACTAATGGAAGATAAAGGCTATTTGGGTCTACTTATACAAACTCATATTTCAATTACAAAAATATATGTTGGAGGCTTGGCCCCATAGTACAGTGGTTATGGCACCAGCCACATACACTGAGGCTGGTGGGTTCAAACCTGGCCTGGGCCAGCTAAACAACAATAACAACTGCAACAAAAAAAGTCAGGTGTTGTGGCAGGTGCCTGTAGTCCCAGCTACTTGGGAGGCTGACGCAAGAGAATCGCCTAAGCCCAAGAGTTTGAGGTTGCTGTGAGCTATGATGCCATAGCACTCTAGCAAGGGCGATATAATGAGACTCTGTCTTTAAATATATATCTGGTTAATTTTGAGGGGTCCCTGTGAGCCAGGCATTGCCTGGGCTTGGCAGCACATCCCAGTGGTGGTGGGTTCTGCCCTCATGGAACTCCCTTCCTGAAGCTTCTCCCCTACTGAGGAGAGTCACATAGAGATACAATTATAAGGGACATGAAGGTATGATGAAGGGCAATTGGCCCTTAGAAGGAGCAGGTTTCTAGGAGAGCCCCAGGACCTTTGTCCTTGCTTTTCCAACTGCCTGGAGTGTTCCTCCTCATAGCTTGTTCCTCATCATGTACAGGTCTCTGTTCCAAAGTATCCTCTGGGGGATTTTGTTTGTTCATTTGTTTGTTTTTCGAGACAGAGTCTCACTTTGTCATCCTCGATAGAGTGCCATGGTGCCATAACTCACAGTAACCTCACACTCCTGGGCTGAAGCGACCCTCCTGCCTCAGCCTCCAGAGTAGCTGGGACTGCCCACCTCCACACCACAGTGTCCTCTGAAAGGTCTTCTCTGACCATGAAGCTCAAGAGGCCCCTATTCCTGGGGTATTTTTCTTCCTAGCACATACCCCCTCCTGACATGCCGTAGTAAATGTGAATGTTTATTACCATGTTCTGTGGCCTCGATTGTCCGACAGCCTCTAGGAGGACACCTGACAGGATTCCATTACCTTTGCATTTCCACTGCTGAGAAAATGCATGGCCTGCAGGAGTCAGTCAATATTTAGGGAATTAATAAATGTCTGGCAAGGTAGGTGGGCTAAGACTAGGCTGGACAAGAGGGGTGGGGACCCAGTGCTATGTCCACTGTCCAGGTCACATAGTTTCTGTCCTCTTGCTACAATGTACTGAGCACTTACTCTGTGCTAAGAGCATTGAATGAACTCAGTTTTCAAAGTGTAATTTTTTGTTTGTTTGTTTGTTTAGCAGGCCTGGGCCAAGTTCAAACTCACCAGCCCTGGTGCACATGGCCGGCACCCTAACCACTGAGCTACAAGAGCCCCCAAAGTGTAATTTTTTAAAGGGAAGGAGAGAGAGTGTGGCTCTATCACTCCAGGTGTAGTACAACAGCATCATTGTAGCTCATTGGAATCTCAAACTCCTGGGTTCAATTGATCTTCCCGCCTCAGCCTCCCTGAGTGCTAGAATTACAGATGTGAGCCACTGCACCTTGCCACAAAGTGTAATTTTTTAAATGTTAAAAATATGGAAGCTCATATCCAAGGTTACTTGTGTCTGAGTCTTCTAGGCAATAAATAAAAAGAAATAATAAAAAGTTAAAAACATGATTTGCACACAAATACAAAACAAGAATATGTCAAAGACGTTATTCAATTCATCAGTTAGTGGGATCAGTGAAATGGTGAAGCCAACTGCAGAAACATGGACAGAGCTGGGCAGGGTGGTGCGCACCTCCCAGCTTCTCAGAGGAACATGAGTCCAGGAGTTCAAGGCTCTAGTGGTTACGATTGTGCTTGTGAACAGCCATTGCCCTTTGGCCTGGACAACAGAGCCAGACCTCATCTCTAAAAAAAAAAAGTTGGATAAACGGGGGTTTCTATGGTCATCAGAAGAGGCTTTAAACAAAAACAAAGAACGTTACAATAAGATACATGAAGTTAAAGTCCTTGGGGCAATAAAACTGTAACCAGACAGAAATCTACAAATGAGCTTGGAACTTCAGGATGCCTGAGTGGTCAGCAAAAAGTAAATAGCAAAGTCAAATATAGGCAAATTTACTTCCAAAACTAAATAATGCTTGGAGAGCCTCCTTTTTTCTTTTTTTAATTTGACACGGAGTCTCATTCTGTCTCCCTGAGTAGAGTGCCCTGGTGTCAGCCTAGCTCACAGTAACCTCAAACTCATAGGCTGAACAGATTGGGATTACAGGCGACCGCTATAACACACGGCTGTAGAAAAATAGAGAATAGTTTTTCTATTTTTGGTAGAGACGGGGTCTCGCTCTTGCTCAGGCTAGTCTAGAACTCCTGAGCTCCGACGATCCACACGCCTTGCCTTCCCAAAGTGCTAAGATTACAGGTGTGAGCCCCCGTGCTGGCCTGGAGAGCCTCCTTAAACAATGCCATTTAAAAAGACGTGGCGTCCTTGAACTTCCAAGTTCTGCTTATTTCATCTTAATACATTGAAACTCACATCACATTGAAATGCACGTACTACAACCATCCTCATTTTCCAGAGGGAAGAAAGTGAAGACATTATTTTGACAAAATCCACTAGGACTTTTCAAAACGCCTTCTAGAAAAAGTGCTACACATCTAATTGCTAACTATCACTATGGTCACCTTTGAAGTTCACCCTTCAAAGCAATTATGGTACTCTTTCTGACACGGCCCATCAGAGCAGTCCTCACACAAGGTCTGACAATTAAGTTTGCAAACTCATCCTGGAGAAAGTACTTCGAAGGGTGAACTAGGTGCTGGCGTTGGTGCCCAGCTTCCCGAGAGGAGGGTTTGAAGGTGGTCATAGTGATTTTCAGCAACGAGGTATGTAGCGCTTTTTCTAGGATGAGTTTGAGAACTTAAATTGTCGACCTCATATCCTTTGGACCTTAAACTTTGTTCTTAGCAATGCTGAACATGACTTAAAGCAAAGTCCACCCTTTAAGAACGTTTGTTTTCCAGAGATGCCCAGGATGGCTTGAAAGATCAAGGGCAGAGCAGGGAGAGCAGGGGCCAAGGAGGACACTATGGCAGTAGACCCGCAGCAAGAGACCAAAGAGTTTGAAAACATTTTTAATCAATTTATTCAGCCAAATACTGAGTGTCCACTTCTACCAGACCCATCAAGGGCACACAAAGGTGGTAAATACATCAGGATAGAATCTCTGCCCTCACAAGCTTATGTTCAAATGGGAGTCCTGTCTCTTGAGTCATTATCATGGGTGTCGGGTGAGGGGGCAGGAGCTCACGTTGGGGGGACACCATGGGCCACCCCAGCAACTTCTCCTGTTGGGCATTTTTGATACCAAAGCTCTGAGTTTCCTCACATGCTGGCCAACATGTAATCCAGGATGCCTGGCTTAGGGGAGGGATAGTGAGTCTGTGTTTGTCAAAGTCGCTTGACAGTAATTGGGAAAGTGACCTGACCCTGGTCAATGAGATTAGAGATACATTACCACTGAGTTTCAAAGGAAAGGCTGTTGTGTTATTGTATTGTAGGGCTTTTTCTTTTCATTTAAAATTTTTATTTGTGCTTACTTTTTTTCTTTTTTCAGGGTAACAAAGAGATTGTATTTAGGCAAAGAGAAAGTTTAGAGCACTTCCAAGGAGAGCTGGAAGTGGGTCCCTCTCATGAAGGAGAAAAGGCGAGAGAGACCTGTACTTACTTGTATATATGTGTATTATTTTTTCCCACACAGAAATCTACCAGTTAATATATACCTTTACAGTGTGGTAGGTAATATAGGTTTTGTTTAAAAAGTCAAAGCCTTCTCTTCGGCTGGGCATAGAGGTTTGCACCTGTAATCCCAGCACTTTGGGAGGCCAAGGCAGGAAGGTTGCTTGAGGCCAGGAGTTTGAGACCAACTTGAGGAACATATTCAGACCCTGTCTTTACAAAAAATAAAAAAAATTAACGAGGCATGTTCATGTATGCCTATGGTCCCAGCTACTCAAGAGGCTGAAGCAGAGGATTGCTTAAACCCAGGATTGGAAGTTGCTGTGAGCTATGGTCATGTCACTGCACTATAGGCTGGACAATAGTGCAAGATCCTATCTCATAAAAGAAAAGTCTGCCAGGCTCAGGGTGGCTCAGGCCTATAATCCTAGCACTCCAGGAGGTCAAAGGGGAGGATCACTTGAGCTCAGGAGTTTGAGACCAGCCTGAGCAAGAGCAAAATCCAATCTCTGTTGAAAACAGTAAAATTAGCCAGGGGTTATGGCAGGTGTCTATAGTCCCAGCTACTCGGGGGGCTGAGGTGGGAGGATCACTTGAGCCCAGGAGTTTAAGGTTGCTGTGAGCTGACACCATCGCACTCTAGCCTGGGCAAAGAGTGAGACTGTTTCCAGAAAAAGAAAAGAAAAGGAAAACATCTTTCTCTGACCAAGTTGTCTATTTTCTTTCTTTCTTTTTTTTTTTTTTGGTAGAGACAGAGTCTCACTTTATGGCCCTCGGTAGAGTGCTGTGGCCTCACACAGCTCACAGCAACCTCCAACTCCTGGGCTTCAGCGATTCTCTTGCCTCAGCCCCAAGTAGCTGGGACTACAGGCGCCCGCCACAACGCCCGGCTATTTTTTGGTTGCAGTTTGGCCGGGGCCGGGTTTGAACCCGCCACCCTCGGTATATGGGGCCGGCGCCCTACCGACTGAGCCACAGGCGCCGCCCCAAGTTGTCTATTATCTCTCTGTACACTTCCGGTGATATTTTATACATTTACAAAATAGTGTATATACAGAGTGTCCATAAAGTTTGTGTGCGATTTAAAATAATAAAGTATACACACACACACACACACATATATCACCCTGTACTTTTTTTTCCTTCTTTTGAATACACAGTGCATACTGTGTACACTAATCTATACTTGGCTTCTTTTACTTCATAATGTATCTTAGAAATTGTTCCATATTAAAACACAAAGAACTCGTCATTTTTTTCTTGTTTTTCTTTTTCCTCACTTTTCTTCAGCAGCCCAGAGGCTCCTTCCATGTGGCTGCCTGGCACACAGTGTACCAGGCTCTCCCCCACTGTGCACACGCAGGTTGCACATGGTAGATGGACTTCTGCTGGGATTGCTAAGATACTTGAAAACCTGGACATAAAGATCTCAAACGGATTCTAAAAGAGACATAAAGTCTCTATGTTCTGGGTAGACACATATCTACCCAGAATAATTATTTAAATATAAATAATAGAATAATAGTTGAATATTATTCTAATAATAGAATAATCATTTTTTTTTTTTTTTTGGTAGAGACAGAGTCTCACTTTATGGCCCTCGGTAGAGTGCCGTGGCCTCACACAGCTCACAGCAACTCCAACTCCTGGGCTTAAGCGATTCTCTTGCCTCAGCCTCCCGAGTAGCTGGGACTACAGGCGCCCGCCACAAGGCCCGGCTAAGAATAATCATTTAAAAATAAACAGACACAGTCATGAAGGAGAATACCCCATCCACGCTTCAGACCCAAGATGGTTCCAGCGGGGAGGTCTCTGCTCATCAGCTGCCCGGTGGCTAGGGGGAGATCCAGATTGAGGACAGCCGTGGAGGGAAGGATCTGAGGCCAAACCACTGAATTAATCAGCCCTGGAGACATCCTACCCCCAATTTATTATTGTACGACTTAAATGCTAATTTTCTGGGTTGTCTGATACTTGCCATCCAGAGCGTCCCAGCAGGTACAGACGTCTGCTTGATACAACTCGGGTGGGCGTTGGGAGCTGATGGTTTTGCAGAACTTCCTAAAGTACAGGTGACATCAGGGGACATACCCTTAGGGCCTGAAGGATGAGTAAGAATTAAAACAGCCAGAAGGAGACACAGCAGGCTCCTTCCTGGGAGAGCAGCTTCCATCTCCCAGCCTTCCTCACATCAGCGCATACCATTCTTCTACATCATTTGTTTTTAGATACGGTCTCACTCTGTCACCCTGGGTAGAGTGCTGTGGTGTCACAGCAACCTCAAACTCTTGGGCTCAGGCCATCGCCTTGCTTCAGACTCCTGAGTAGCTGGGACTAGAGGCGCCTGGCTAATTTTTTTATTTTCTGTAGAGATGGGGTCTCACTCTTGCTCAGGTTGGTCTCAAACATCTGAGTTTAGGCAATCCACCCACCTTGGCCTCCCAGAGTTCTGAGATTACAGGCGTGAGCCATCTCGCCTGGCCACAATCGTTATTTTGATGCATCAGTGGGACACAAACTTTTAAAAAGTCTAATAGTTACAGATTTATTTTTCTCTTAATGCTAATTTCCATTGATTCTTTTTTTTTTTTTTTTAGACAGAATCTTACTGTGTTGCCCTCGGTAGAGTCATCACAGCTCATGATAACCTCAAACTCTTGGGCTCAAGCAATCCTCTTGCTTCAGCCTCCCAGGTAGCTGGGACTACAGGCGCCAACCACAATGCTCAGCTATTTTTTTTTTGTTGTTGCTGCATTTGACATTGTTGTTTGGCAAGCCTGGGCCAGGTTTGAACCCGCCAGTCGTAACCACTGTGCTATGGGTGCTGAGCCATCAGTGATTCTTATTTTCTATAAATGGCAGTAATATTTTCTTTCAAAGCAAATTCACCAACATTTTCTTTCCTTTCCTTTCTTTCTTTCTTTCTTTCTTTCTTTCTTTCTTTCTTTCTTTCTTTCTTTCTTTCTTTCTTTCTTTCTTTCTTTCTTTCTTTCTTTCTTTCTTTTTTTTTTTTTTTTTTTTAACAGAGCCTCACTTTGTTGCCCCTGGTGTCATAGCTCACAGTAACCCCAAACTCTTGGGCTCAAGTAATTCTTTTGTCTCAGCCTCCAAGTAGCTGGGACTATAAATACTGGCCCCAATGCCTGGCTATTTTTTTAGAGACAAGGTTTTGCTTTGGTTCAGGCTGGTCTCGAACCTGTGAGCTCAAGCAATCCACCTGCCTCAGCCTCCCAGAGTCCTAGGATTACAGGCATGAGCCACTGCTCCCAGCCTCACCAACATTTTCTTTAACATGTAAGTTGATTTAAGGAAACATACTAGGAATGTAATTGTATAGGCCGTTGTCAGGGAGTGACCCTCCTCTCACTAAAAGATCACCAAATGTTGGCTAATCAACCAGGGAGGAACCGGACATTCACTGATTTAGCTCCCAGCTGGGTGATGTTAAGGTGGGTTTGCAAAGGGTGGGGTAGGGGCTGGTGGGGACTAGGCAGAGCTCGTAATCTAATGGCTCTGGAATGGGGGCCCGGCCAGGGTAGGGCTGGACGTGAGTCTTCACTGGCAGGCAGTTGGGCTTGAAGTGTTAAATGTTTGATTGATTTATTGTCTTATCTTCCAGGAACAGGAATTTCCCAGAGTTCTCAGGAGAGATGGCAAAATTCCTAAGATTTCTGCAAAGGCAGTGACTAAAGTTTAGGAAACAGGGAGCAGGAGCCAGATCGTCCCTGTGTCTCTTCCGCAGCCTCTGGACCAGCCTGATGCCCACCCCCCACACTTTCTTTGGCTGGGCTGCTCATAGTTCTCATTGCACAAATATTGGACCCCTGCCCAGGTCCGTCTCTCTCTCCTTCACCTTCTCCTGTGCACTGGCTCCTCAGTCAGTCCAGGCTACTCCTGCCTCAGGGCCTTTGCACACCCTTTTCCTCCCGCCTTCCACACTCTTCCGCCAAACCCCCTTATGGCTTCATCTCTCAGTCAGCTACTTCTTAGAGACCTGCCCCTGACACACTGTTTAGGGTTGTGAACTAACCACCCCACTCACCACACACACACACACACAAAATTCTTCCTTGTTTTATCTTCCTCCACAGTACCCAAACCCACTTATTAATATGACTTAAGTATTTGTTTACGGTCTCCCCTTAGGGTGCAAACTCTTTTTTTTTTTGAGACAGAGTCTCAAGCTGTCGCCCTGGGTAGAGTGCTGTGGTATCACAGTTCACAGCAACTTCTTGGGCTTAAGTGATTCTCTGCCTCAGCCTCCCAAGTAGCTGGGACTACAGGCGCCCGCTATTTTTTCTTTTTGCTGCAGTTGTCATTGTTGTTTATCTGGCCCTGGTTGGGTTCAAACCCACAGCCTCGGTGTATGTGGCCAGCACCTTACCCACTGAGCTATAGGTGCCGCCAGCAAACTTTTGACAATAATGTTAGTTGTTAATATTGTTACTGTTACTGCTAGTATTACAAACGCTAGCTGTGATGTTACTAGTCATATAAACCTTACGAACTACTATTGCTTCAATTTACACAATTATCGTTTTATCTGAAGCAAAATCTGGAAAATGTGTGCTCGCTGTTTTCCTCGGTGGGCCTCGTCTGGCACCTAGTGGTCAGTACTGGTAACTGCAAGCCGCACACACACGGGTTCTAACCCCGACGTTGCAGACTACGCGGCCGTCCTGCTCACGTTCGTTCAAACACCTGTACTGGCATCTGTTGTGAGAATGCAAACTGGCACGACCCTTCTAGGGGGACATGTAGCTACACCCGACAAAGCTACATATTGCACGTGCCTTCCTACTCAGCAGCCCCTCTTCTGGGAATCAACCCTGAAGATACAGCTCCAAGAATACAAAAATACATGTGCACAAAAACGCATCGTAACAGTATTAGAGACTTCAAATTCCTGGAAACTACCTGAATGTTCTCACCTGAGAGCATGGTCACACCTGGAGAAAGAATGAGGGAGACCTCCATCAGCCAATAAGTGAAAAAACAAGCAAACTACAGTATACAGTCCTTGCCCATTGAGGACCACTCAACCTTTGCCCACTCTTCCCTTCTCAGAGGCCAACGGATGGAACTAATCACAGGGTCAATTCCCCAGCAACCGGCCCCATCCTGAGGCTGTCCAGCCCCCTCCCCACCAGCTCACGGTCACTGCTTTGGAGATTTCAGGAGTTTTAGGAGTCAGTGCTGGGAAACAGGGAGAAACAAAGACCAGATCTTCATTTCTTACTATGACTCACAATGTCATAGCCCTTGTCTACAGGAAAGAGGAACAGACAAAGAGCAGGTTAGTAAAAAGCATAACGTCCTATAGTGATAGGTGCGCCAAAGAAAATAAAGCAGGATAATGTGACAGGAGAGGCAAGAGGGTCTCTTCTAGCTGGGTGGTCAGGGAGGGCATCTCTGAGGAGTAACCACTGAGCAAAGACCAGAATGACAGGCACGGCCAACAGTGCGGCACCTGGAGGAAACGCCTAGAGAGAGGCCATGTGCAAAGGTCCTGAGGCAGAAATGGGCTTGGCCTGCTGCATCTGGGAGGGACCAAAACCCACGGGACCCTGCAGGCCAGGAAGGCAGGTTTGGATGCTACCATGGCATGGTGGAATCCACAGAGGGTTTAAATCCAGGAGTGACAAATTCTAGTTATGATTATTTGCATATTATGACTACTTATTGGTTTCCCATCTATCTCCTTCACTAGAATATAATAAAATGTAATGGGAAATCTTATTGTAAAGTGTTGACCACGAATTCAAATTTCAGAAAAATTACTGTGGGCCAAAACACACTTACCATGATGACCCAGAATTGTACTTCTGGGCATTTATCCCAAGGTCATGACAATATGTGTTCACACAAAACCTGCATATGATTCTCCATAGCAGCTTTGGTTTGTAATAGTCAACACCTGGAAACAATCAAAATGTCCCCCACCAGGTGAATAGTTAATAAACTGGGTACGTAAGGCGCAGTAACTCACGCTTGTAATCCTAGCACTCTGAGAGGCCAAGATGGGAGAATTGCTCAGAGTTAGGAGTTTGAGACCAGCCTGAGCAAGAAAGAAACCCCATCTTTACAAAAGTCTATGAACATTGGCTGGGTGTGGTAGTGTTGGGTCTGTAATCCCAGCTAGTCAGGAAGCTGAGGTGGGAGAATCACTTAAGCCCAGGAGTGTGAGGTTGCAGTGAGCTACAATCATGCCACCACATTCTATCCCGGGCAACAGAGAGAGAACCTGTCTCTAATAAATAAATACTATAAAAAGTAGGGTGGCACCTGTGGCTCAAGGAGTAGGGTGCCAGTCCCATATGCTGGAGGTGGTGGGTTCTAAACCCAGCCCTGGCCAAAAACCACAAAAAAAAAAAAAAAAAAAAAAGAGTGTCATTGTTTGGGCGGCACCTGTGGCTCAAGGAGTAGGGTGCCGGTCCCATATGCCAGAGGTGGCGAGTTCAAACCCAGCCCTGGCCAATGACCAAAATAAAGGAAAAAAAAAAAAAAAGAAGAAGAAAAAAAATACTATAAAAAGTAAAAAGTTTTTTTAATTAAAAAGTTTTAATGGTCCCCCCAAACTGGGTATATGGTACTCAGAAATAGAAAGGCATGAACTCTCGGGGCAGGAGACAACCTACAACTCTCCAGAATATTATGCTGAGTGAGAAAAGGCAACCTGAAAACGTCCCCTACGGCATGACATTCTCCAAAGAGCGAAATTGCAGAGACGGAGAGCAGTGGTTAGGGTTTGTTGGGGGGAGGCGGTGGGTGTGACTATGAAGCAGCCACAGGCAAGATCTCTGTGGCAATGGGACAGTTCTGTATCTTGATTTTGGTGGTGGTGACACAAAGCTACACAGCAGATAAAATAACACAGAACTGTCTAGGTGCTGTGGCTCACGCCTGTAATCCTAGCACTCTGGGAGGCGGAGGAGGGTGGATTGCTTGAACTCAGGAGTTTGAGACCAGCCTCAAGAATAAGACCCCATCTCTACGAAAAATAGAAAAACTAGCTGGGTGTTGTGGTGGACACCTGCAATCCCAGCTACCTGGGAGGCTGAAGTAAGAGGATCACTTGAACCCAGGAGTTGGAAGTTGCTGTGAGCTATGATGCCATAGCAATCAACTCAGGGGTGATATAGTGAGACTAAGTCTCAATAAATAAGTAAATAACATAGAACTTGGCACACATGTGAACAAGGCCTGCAGATGACCCTACCAAGGTGCCAGGTCAATTGCCTTCTGCTCTTATTTTTGTTCCCATTGTCACCTGGAGCAGCCTCTCTCTGCACCTGGGTCTCATCCCTGGTACTCACACTCTTGAAATGACTTTTTTCTAACTGGAGCAACATGGCAGAGCTGGTGGGTGTCACTCCCGTGATGACGTCAGGTTGTGAGACCCTAGCAGACTCCCTCTGGAGTCTTTCTGGCTTTGAAGATGCAAGCTGGTATGAGTCCTGCAGCTGCCGAGAGCTGAATTCTGCCAACAGCCTGAGCGAACAGGCTCTGATCGTACATGGGCTTTAGGCAACTACAGTGCTCCCGGAGTTATTCGCCCATCAGTGTCTTTATTATTATTATTTTTTTTTTTTTTGTAGAGACAGAGTCTCACTTTATGGCCCTCGGTAGAGTGCCATGGCCTCACACAGCTCACAGCAACCTCCAACTCCTGGGCTTAAGCGATTCTCTTGCCTCAGCCTCCCGAGTAGCTGGGACTACAGGTGCCCCATCAATGTCTTTTTTAAATCACAGAGTTTAGTGACATTAGAATTTGAATTTATGCTGTAATAGCAGAGCTGAGTAACTTTAAGATACAGCTTCTAAGCTGACATGTAATGTATTTTAGCACGAAAATACTGGATGGAATTGACTCGGTTGAGGAAACATTATTTTCCAGGCAAATCTCTGCAAAGCATTGTTTACTATCTTCGAACTACTAAATCCAAATTGACCGCAGATGTTCTAATTTGTGTCCTTGGTCAACTTGCTACCAAGAGTTTTGGCGTTTGCCC
Source organism: Nycticebus coucang (assembly GCF_027406575.1). Classification (NCBI taxonomy): domain Eukaryota; kingdom Metazoa; phylum Chordata; class Mammalia; order Primates; family Lorisidae; genus Nycticebus; species Nycticebus coucang. Next base: position 61,354,031 of record NC_069800.1, on the reverse strand, counting down.
TTTTCTGGAATCCCCATCTTTTCAGTGGCTGGTGCCCACACAGAACTATGCATAAGAGTATGATTTATACAAGTTACATTTTTGTCTATCAGAGAAATATGGTATGTTTGGGAAGATCACAGTTGAATACAGCTGTAGCTAATGAACACTTTTCCTGGCTGTTAGCATGTAAATAAGATTAGCATAAATTAGGGGTTGGCAAACTTTTCTTGTAAAAGGCCAGTTACCAGTTAGTAAATATTTTCAGATCTGTGGGCCATATCAATTTCTGTTGCTATTTAGCCAGCTTTGCTTTTTGTTGAAAGCAGCCATAAATAATAGGTAAATTAATGGACGTGGCTGTGTTTCAGTTAAAATTTATGCATGCTGAAATTTGAATTTTATGCCCTTCTCATTCATGAAATAACTTTTGATTTTTTTTTGAGTCACAAGATCTTGCTAAGTTGTCCAGGGTGAACTAGAAATCCTGAGCTCAAGCGATCCTCCTGCCTCAACCTCCCAAGTAGCTGAAACTACAGGTGCCGCCATCATACCCAGCTTGATCTTTAACCATTAAAAAATATAAAAACCACTAACAGTTCATAGACCGCCAGGCCTGGTGGCTCATACTTGTAATCTTAGCACTCTGGTAGGCCCAGGCAGGTGGATTTGCTGCAGCTCAGGAGTTCAAGATCACTCTGAGCAAGAATAAGACTCCATCTCTACTTGAAAATAGAAAAACCAGCTGGGCATTGTGGCACGTGCCTGTAGTCATAGCTACTCGGGAGGCTGAGCAAGAGGATCACTTGAGCCCAAGAGTTTGAGGTTGCTGTGAGCTATGCTGCCACGGCACTCTACCCAGGGTGACCAAGTGGGACTCTGTCTCAAATAAACAGGGTGGCACTGGTGGATAGGGTGCCGACTGGTAGGGCACTGGCCACATACACCAAGGCTGGCAGGTTCGAACCCAGCTCAGGCCAGCTAAACAACAATGACAATTGCAACAACAAAAAAGCCGGGGGTTGTAGCGGGTACCTGTAGTCCCAGCTACTTGGGAGGCTGAGGCAAGAGAATCTCTTAAGCCCAAGAGTTTGAGATTGCTGTGAGCTGTGATGCCACAGCAGTCTACCAAGGGCAACATAGTGAGACTCTGTCTCAAAAAAACCCACACAAACAAATAATAACAAAAAACCCAGCTCACAGACCGTACAAATATAGGCAGTGGACAAGGTACCACTGGTCTAAGTATTTACTGGATAAATGAAGACAATCTAAAAGCTTCCACATATTGAATTCATAGATTTAAATGAATTTTTGGTTGCAGTTTGGCCGGGGCCGGGTTTGAACCCGCCACCCTCGGTATATGGGGCCGGCGCCTTACTGACTGAGCCACAGGAACCGCCCCAGATTTAAATGAATTTTTAAAATTATTATTGCTTATCTGGACTGCAGAGTGGGCTATGAAAATAGCTTTCCTACTCTGGTTTGCTTGAAAACAGAAAGACTACAGAAGGCGAAAGGGGGTCATCTCAGCTCCTTCCATTTTTCCCATACTGAAAAGTGAGAATTAAGACAAAAAGCAAATTCTTTGAGGCTTTTTTTTTCAGCCTTGACAAGAGAGGAAGAGCCCTATAGCTTCTCCCTGAGGTCTGTCTCCTACCCGAGGAGAAAAGGACCTGGGCAGAGCAGATCCTGGAGGCTGTGCTCTGACGCGGGGAGGAGCTTCTGTGGCTGGGGGGGAGGCGGAGACACGCAGGACTTCTCTGTCAGGAACACGCAAGTTTGACTGAAGTGAAGATAAGGAACTTTCTGGGGTTTCCCACAGTGAAATTCCCTCTTTGGGCCTGTATAAGCACGTCTATGAACCCAGCTCACGCCTATAATCCCGGCTACTCGTGAGGCTGAGGCATGAGCATCTGATACCACAGCACTCTAGCCTGGGCAACAGAGTGAGACTCTGTCTTAAATATATATACATAACCATCAGATCTGTCTGGGTGAGGCAAGATGGGTCCAGGGGTTAGTAATCTAGTCTTACAGGCTTGAGTGAGTTTGAATTCCATCAGCCATACTACCAAGCCAAAATATCTGTGTTTTTAATAAGTACTATAAAGTACATATCAACTGACTTAGGAGCCCCTGGTTAGTCCATCTGTAGCCAAAACTCCAATGATACTGAAAGTAGGAATTGTTTCTTTTTTTTTTTTGGAGACAGTCTCAAGCTTGTTGCCCTGAGTAGAGTACTGTGGGGTCATAGCTCCCAGCAACCTCCAACTCAAGCTCACGCGATCCTCTTGCCTCAGTTTTTCTATTTTTAGTAGAGACAGGGTCTCATCTTTTTGCTCAGGCTGGTCTCGAACTCGTGAGCTCAAGCAATCCACTGGCCTCAGCCTCCCAGAGTGCTGGGATTACAGATGTGAGCTGCCGCTTGTGGCCCAGTTTCTCTTTTTCTTAATCCAACCATAGACATATGTAACTGCTAGTTTTTTGTTTTTTTTTTTTTGTAACTACTAGTTTTCTAGACGATAAAGTCAACACGTGAAATCCATATGATAGAATGAAAGAAATAACTTTTTTTTTTTGCAGTTTTTGGCCGGGACTGGGTCTGAACCCACCATCTCTGGCCTATGGGGCCAGCACCTTACTCCTTTGAGCCATAGGTGCTGCCCGAAATGACTTTTATTTTCTTTCTTTTTTTTGAGACAGAGCCTGAAGCTGTCGCCCTGGGTAGAGTGCCGTGACATCACAGCTCACAGCAACCTCCAACTCCTGGGCTCAAGCGATTCTCCTGCTTCCACCTCCCAAGTAGCTGTGACTACAGGCACCCACCACATGGCCCGGCTAGTTTTTGGTTGCAGCCATCATTGTTGTTTGGTGGGCCCAGGCTGGATTCGAACCCGCCAGCTCAGGTGTATGTGGCTGGCACCTTAGCTGCTTGAGCCACAGGCGCTGAGCCAAGAAATGACTTTTCTAGTGGTAAGAAAATCAAATGATTCTAGAATATATCCCTCCTAATTGAATCAATTTACCATTTTAAACCTATAAAATTGTCCTTTGTAATGTAACATATAAAGATAAAAATCGGTCCCTTATTATGCACAGATAGATGTTACAAAAAAGAAAACAGGGGTTTCTATGAAAGTGATATGAGTATCTTATCCCATATTTCTGTAGCCACCTCATCCTATGGGGGCCATCGCATCAAGGCCAAGAGTGTCATTGTGCACCTCCGTGTAGCTTTCCACACACTGCTCACCACCTGCAGCTCCAGAGGAACTGAGAGGCAAAAAGAAACCCAAACTACTATGGGTACTGTCTCACATTCATCTTTTCCTTCTAGTTAAAATAAAGGGTCTCAAAAGCAGGAATTCTTTCTTCAGAATAGTTTTATTAAGTTTGCAGACTGTTTGTCAACACTCAAACTTTTCACTCTCCTACTTTGACACAAATCCATTCACTCCGAGTCTTCTTCTCCCCAAATCTCATATATTGTAATATTATTTTGTGGATCTGCAGGTACCTCTGCGCTTTGAAGCCTGAGGTTACTGCCAGTTGCCATAGCGACTTTAAGATTCCGCACCTTGGACACAAATTTCACAAGATCCATCTCGAGCTGGGTTAAGGTATTGAAGGCATAGTCTTTGCTGGGAGAAGCATTTTGATTTTTCTTTAGTGGAGAGCGTAATGAACAGCCTCGAAGGCCAGGAGGAAGACTCGGCTCCTGTCAAGAAAGATATTCAAGATGAATAATACTGTTGACTGCTGGTTTTTTTTTTTTTTTTTTGAGACGGAGCCTCAAGCTGTCACCCTGGGTAGAGTGCCATGGCATCACAGCTCACAGCAACCTCCAACTTCTGAGCTTAAGTGATTCTCTTGCCTCAGCCTCCCAAGTAGCTGGGACTACAAGCACCTGCCACAATGCCCGGGTATTTTTTGGTTGTAGTTGTCATTGTTGTTTGGCAGGCCTGGGCTGGATTCCAACCCGCCAGCTCTGGTGTATGTGGTTGGCACCTTAGCTGCTTGAGCTACAGACGCCGAGCCTGACTGCTGGGTTTGACACAGTTCCAAGAGAACTGGGCTCATCTAAGAGAAGATGTTTTTACATTGCTCTAGTCCGGGCATTGGCAAACTATAATCTGGCCCACCACTTGTTATTGTAAATAAAGCTTTATTGGAACACGACCATACTGGTTCCTGCGCTGCTATGGCTGCTTTCATCCTACAACAGCTGAGTTAAGCAGCTGCAACAAAGACCGCATGGCTCACAAGGCTGAAAATATTTACTATCTGGCCCTTTGCAGGGAAAGTTTGCCAAGCCATGATCTAGTCAGTTTGGGCACCCTATCACAAAGTGTTGGATCTAATAGAGAACACGTTGTAGTATTTCTTTCCCTTTCCCCTGCGAACTGAAAGAATTGTTTAGTCATTTTGGCCAGTTGTTACTATGTTTCACCTTTAGCCCTTTAGTATAGGACTCATATTTTGTTGGGATAATGATGCCATTTCCATAAAGTTCCAAAATTTGTAATAAGTCAAACACTAGGACAACTTTAAAAATCAGGGGACAGTGAATCTTGTTCTCTAAATAATTTTGACCCTTTAAAACACAAAATAATTTCTTGACTCTGTTCTCAATTTGAAAAAATTCTCTTAACAGGAAGAAATGCGAGCCAATAAATAAGCAGAAGGTCATTTTCAACTGTTTGTCCCAATCTCTGTGGATCTGGGGACTATTGTCTTCACTGAGGATAGAAGCAAATTTGCCAACCTTTGCCCAGAACCATGAGGTATGTATTTTCCATTCAAACTCATCACATTTAACAGCCCTGCCTAACTAACCCAAACACCTGGTTTCTCTGAGATTGCAGCGATGTGTTGTACAGAAAAACCTTACTTATTAAAAATCCTTACCTTTTTCTTCTCACTATCTCCTCGAAACTTCAGTATCACATACAACATAGCGACAAAAAAAAGCCAGAGCCACTTGCTCCCGAGCCAGCCCTGGGCATGCTCTGGTAGATTCTGCCGAATCCGAAAATGACCCCCGCAAGGCACTTTCCCCTGGGGCTCTTTGGCTTTCTCTCTCAGGGAGGAAAACATGAAGGTATAACCACAGCAGAAGCACAGGGGCAAAAACAAGAACCATTTCAGCGTCCGCATGGTGGGCAGAGGTGGGGGAGGAAATTGCTCATGGTGGGTTTGCTTGCCCTCGCAACTGGGAGATGGGCACCTAGTGTTAGGCCGTTGGTGATGTCACAGAGGGCACTGTGCTGGAGGCCACCTGCCATTGTGATGACTTCTGGGTACAGGATAATGAGGTCCATAGTGCTAGCCTGGGACGAGGACTTAAAGGGAGATGGAGACATTTTCAGCAGGCACCAAAGACTGTGAGAGGATGGAGAAGGGCGAGGTTGTCTCCCTGCCAGTATATTCCTTCTGATCCTGGGGCTCTGCGGGGAGGGGGACATCGTCTATTTGTTTTTCACTTTTTGATTTAGACTTGTGAGCAGAGGAAAGAGGGTGCAGTGTGCCCCACTGGAGCTGAGAGCTGAGTGGAAAAGATATTAAACCATAGGCTGCAAGCTAGGAGCCACCCATGCATTTTGTTTGGCCTACATTCTTCTTCTTCCTTTTTTTTTTTAGAGACAGTCTCACTTTATCAGTCCCCCTTTATCAGAGGGACAGTCTCACTCACCCTCTGTAGAGTGCTGTAGTGTCACAGCTCACAGCAACCTCCAACTTCTGGGCCCACGCCATTCTCTTGCCTCAGCCTCCCGAGTAGCTGGGACTACAGGTGTCCCTCACAATGCCTGGCTATTTTTTTGTTGCAGTTTGGCCAGGGCCGGGTTTGAAACTGCCACCTCAGTATATGGGGCTGGCGTCCCATCCACTGAGCCACAGGCACCGCCCCCTACATTCTTTCTAAAAATATTGTACATATTGAAACATTTAAAAACTCCAGATTTCTGGCTTCCCTTAAAAATGTGGAAGGTCTGGGAGGGGCGTGGTGGCTTGAGCCTGTAGTGCTAGCACTCTGGGAGGCTGAGATGGGTAGATTGCTTGAGCTCAGGATTCGAGACCAGCCTGAGCAAGAGCAAGACCTCATCTCTAAAAATACCTGGGCATTTTGGTGGGTGCCTGTAGTCTCAGCTACTTGGGAGGCTAAAGGAAGAGAATCCCTTGAGCCCAGGAGTTTCAGGTTCTTTTTTTTTTTTTTTTTGTAGAGACAGAGTCTCACTTTATGGCCCTTGGTAGAGTGCCGTGGCCTCACACAGCTCACAGCAACCTCCAACTCCTGGGCTTAAGCGATTCTCTTGCCTCAGCCTCCCGAGCAGCTGGGACTACAGGCGCCTGCCACAGCGCCCAGCTATTTTTTGGTTGCAGTTTGGCAGGGGCCGGGTTTGAACCCGCCACCCTCGGTATATGGGGCCGGCGCCTTACCGACTAAGCCACAGGCACCGCCCGAGTTTCAGGTTCTTGTGAGCTATGATGCCATGGCACCCTACCCAGGGCAACAGAGTGAAATATATATACACACATACACACACACACACACACACACACATATATAATTCCCCCCCCACATATATATGTATGTGTGTATATATACATATATATGTGTGTGTGTATGTGTATATATATATGGAAGGTCTGGTAGCACTGGGCCCACCCCATGGAGCCAGGCGGTAGCTGTCCCCATGTGGAGGTCTTCTTGTTGCAGGCCCCAGACCTCCCTATCACTTCACAGCATCATTGACCTTACCAGAGGATAAGTTCTGGGATTAAGGGCATACTTTAATTAAAGCTGTAAGAACAGAGAGTGTTACAGAGGAGAACCAGGAGACCACTCTTAATTAGGTTATGCAGGAAGATTCTCCAGAGAAAAGACCCCTGGGTAGAGCTTGAGAAACGATTAGGAGGTGGCTGGATAAAGGGGAGGGTGACACCTGGGCCCACGTGAAGACCCTGAGAAAGAAGGAACAGCCTGTTTGACAAAGAAGCCCGATGCTGGGAATAAGCCTAGGACTCACGTGTATCTGAAACCATCAGTTTTTAAATGACACGAAATGAGAGATCTTGGTTAATGGGACACCAGGAATGGCTTGTTCCCCGGGGGCATCTGCAGAGCAGTCTTCTTAAGGACGGAGTACAACTTGCTGCTGAATCTAAAAAAACCATCAAGGGTCTACTGGGGACCCTCATTGTGCCTCCAACTATGCTGAGCTCGGGAGCGACAAGGACATTCTATAAGACTGTTCTGGAAAACCAAAAGGGGCCTGGTGCCACCCAGATTCCTCTCCAGGAGTAGAGCTCAGCATGGGCTGGAGAGAGGGGGCTTCCTGCCTGACCGCTAGGCAGGGCTGCAGAGAGGTAGGTCCTAAGGAGGAAACAGGTGCCGTTCCTGAGCCCGTGAGCCCGACCCCCGAGCCAGAGCTCCTAACTGCCCACTGGGAGCAGTGGTCCTGGACAGGACCATGGGCTGGAGGGCACCCTGCGACCTCAGGCTGGAGGTGCATTCTTGGTATCCCTGTCCCCGGTCTGCCCATTTGGCTGCTCAGAGTGACAGCTGAGGGGCCCATGACTGCACCCAGCCTGTAGTTAAGTCAATCGGTGCTTGTGGTGTCATGATGCCCAGAGGGGCAAACAGGCTTAGTTGCCCAAGCGGCCCCAAACTGCAATGCCCAGAAGTTCTGTCACATGTGACTTTTATTTGGAAACATTGACGAGTATTTAACCCTGGGAATTACCTTTTTTTCTACATCGTGTTCAAAAGTCTATGTCACTTTTTGATGGAGAGGACCCATAGAGAGGCAGGTTAAGTGCTAGATCTTTGAGGCAAATTTCTCTCTGGGTCAAAAAGGTTTGTGGGGTTGAGTGACAATCTAATTTCATTTTGGGGGAGTAAAAGACAGTGGGAAGCAGAATAGACACGTTTTAGAGTTTCTTCATCCTCTCAGCTCCCTCGCTTTTGGAAAAGTGGCCTTGGGGGGCAGCAGGAAGCAAGTAGATGATCCTCTTGCTGCTCCGGCCCAGCCCCTGAAATGTGTCCGCAGCAGCTTGTGCAGGAGCGTCTGCAGCCCCCACCACATGCGCGTCTGTTGAGGATTTACTGGCAAGACATCCTGGGGAGAGCATGACAGCAGAACTCAGGGGACGGCCACTGCCCTGCCTCACTGGGCTGCTGCGGAGCCCCAGGACATGGGGCCCATCATGCTCAGCTCTTGAGGGAAGCCCTGATGGAAATTCAGGCCATGGCTCTGCCCAACCTTGGTGTGCCAAGGGGACAAGAAGGTGATGTGCTGAGGACTTGCAGGGGTGGGTACAGTGGGGTTGGAGTCCCAAAGAGGCAAATGCCTTTGGTAAATATCAAAGGCTGTCTAGGAATCTCCAGAGGAGCCCTCCCCAACATGCCTGGATACAGAGAGGGAGGCCAGAAGCAGAGCAATTTGGATACCTAAGTTCTGATGTTGAGGACATGTGACTCAGTTATTGAAAAAAAGTGGATGCAGTCAAAATAATCAATGCAAAATAAAGTTGATTAAGGCTAAAATTAGGAAAATTGAACTTGGTAGATATAATGGTCATTAAAATGATAAAAACACCTCATGATGGCAAAAGCTGTAGTAATTAAAACTTTTTGACTAAAAGGATTGGTCAAGTTTTCTTTGTAAACTTAAAATAGGTAAGAATGAATTATGATTACAAAAATTGTAACCAATCAAAAAGGAACTGATTGCTATGAAAATAATTTAACAAAAGGAAGAAAGGAAAATACCTAGAAAACTAGAAAATGGTTTAACTGGGCTGTATAGAAAATTAATTAAGAAAATAAAATAGATAATTTAAGTTTATTCTAGGAAAGTCCATAACGAAATTCAGCAGAACTCAGGTACCTCACTTGTAAGATGGTGAGAACATTGGTCAAAATCCTCCTATACAATGTCAAAACGTCCTTGGGGCCAAACCTTCCCATTACTATGAAGCAGAGAGTCACACAGGGCTTTAGAAAGAGCAGAGTTCTCCCCAGCTCCCTGGAATCCCTCCACTGTGTCCATGTCTGTGTGGGACACAGACCTTGCCTCACCGCCTCCCTCCCTCCTGCCTTCCTCCCCCTGAAGGAAGCCCAGGACCTTGAGGTCCAGTATAGAGAATTGTCTCGATAGAAGCTCCAGGTCCATTCTAGCACTTTCTAGCAGTGTTGAGGCCCAGGGGCTCTTGTCCATCAGCAGCATTCTCCTGAGAAGTTTCAGAAACTATTGACGTCCAGACACTTTATGGATGGAGAAAACGCACCATTTCTATGTACGACTCCTCTTTTTTCCTTTGCGGAGGGTAGAAAAGATGGAAGGCCCAACGCTTGGTGGGGTGACCCTATCTCCATCCATGTGAAGGCCACACCGCTCTTACCAAGGCCATGAGAGGAAGGCAGAGAAAGAAGTACAGACAGATGAGAGAAAAGGCAGGCCGGCTTTATTGTGGTACCACGTCATCAGGAACCCACCCAGTCTCTGCTGACTTCCAGATGAAGAGGCAGGGGGTCCCCTGAGTCCTAGACTCGAAGGGCTCCCAGCTTCCTGCAAGGCGGGAGCAGAGGACAGGCCCTCAGAGCCCACAGGAGACAGAGTGCATCTGAAATTCGTCTTTTCTAATGCTCAGCTTCACTCACCCTACTTAATTTCCTGCTGGCAGCACAATCATTAGAATTTTAGTCAGAATGAACCAATCACAAACCCAGAAGAAAACTGGCATCTCTCATGATTGCAAGCGTGAGAAGTGCAGCCAACGTGACTTTCTGGCCGAGGAAAGATCCAGGCCCTGCCGATTATGAACTTAGGCCCACAGGTGAAGGGGACAGTCACTCTGCAGCCACCCACCACGGCCCCCTAGAACCCATGTGTCTCATAGCAAGAGTGACCACACCAGCTCCAGGGTTGGTGGGGACAACTTTATGACACCATGCAAGGGGAGCAACACAGAGAATACAGGCTACGATTAGAGGAGCACAAGGATCGGCCTACAGGAGACTAGCAAGCGTCTTCTGGGAGGGAGAGTGGGTGCGGGCTTCAGAAGCAGTAGGACGTGTGGGTGACCCAGTGGGCCGACTCCTCCTTGGAGCGCTTGGCCGAGCTGTGGGTCGTGAAGAGGGACTTGTAGGCTTCCGATTCGTCACTGTCAGCAATGGACCTCTTCATGGCCACACATGGGGGCTTCCCAGCTTTTCCGACAGAGCTCTCATTTGTTGCTGGAAAAGAGAAAAGCCAAAATCTTTGGGGATGGGACTAAAGATCATTCCAAACATCACGTGCTCATAAGGGAAGCACGTCAGTGCTGTGCCCAGCCGTTCTGCTTGCTGAAGTACAGGCAGGCCCCGAACTTACATACAGCTCACACTTACCTATTAAAGCAAATTCTGAGTTACAAACATCCAACTGATGTGTGACTTGCACTTGACTGAACACAGACTATTACAAGTTCCAACTTACAAATTCCACTTAAGAACAAACCTTCAGAACCTATCTAGCTCATAACCAGGGACCGCCTGTATAGCCCAACCCTGAATGCTGTCATTTAATATCCTACCACCCACTCCTCGCTCTGTGCTGGGGACCCAGCACTGAGAATGGCTAAAATCAGACTGTCCTCACGAGGTGGGTCTACTTTATGGGGAGGAAACAGGCACAGGAGGCCTGAGTGACACCCCCCACGCCCCGGCGTCAGGACCACAGCCATCAGCCACTGTGGATGCTATTTATAACACAAGTCCAGATCACACATTTTTTAAACTAATGAATCTGTCTTTCTTTTTATGAAATAAATGCTATTTTTCTTGAGTTAAATATAGTTGAGTTTCAGGAGAAACTGTGACTCTTGGTGGAGAGAAGGGACTCTGAGAGGCACGTGTGCAGCCCATGAAAACCCCAACAGCAGTGATGCTGGGACTCTTCCTGCCCAATCCCCAAGCCAGTTTTCTGTGAAGTGTCTTACACTTGGCACCAGGTGGTTACTCAACGGGAAAATGAACTATCAGCAGTTGTGCCCAGACCGCGTCAATCCTACCAGGGCTCCAATGAAGGGGTGTGATAAATATTTCCTGGTGACCCTGGAGAGAGTGCAATGGATGTCTACAGACACAGCTTAGGACAAGCTTGAGTTTTCCCTTCCCCTCACTCCAGTGAAATCAGGACTCGACCTCTGGGTTTCCAGCTTTTTGAACTGCCACTGTTGCTCTGGGACACACCTGTGTTTCTGGGAGCTGAGCTGGTTTTCTTCTCTCTAGAATCAAGGCCGGTTTCTTCAGGCTTCCCTGTCTTAACCTTTGATGGCCCTGGGGCTTCTGTAAAAGAAACCAAGTAAGCAAACAAAAACCAAACCAAACCAAACCAAAGCATGAAACTTATTTAGGAAACAGTCCTACAGCCACATTTTGCTAAACTAAGGACCTCTTATAACATCTTACCTTCAAGGACATCGGGTTTTGAAACAGACTCTGCTGCTTTGGGTTTCTTTGTTTTCTGTAAAAAGAAAGAGGACATTGAAGGCTGTGCTCAGATTCACTACACGTTAGTCTCCGTGTGGCTGGCCCTGTCCTGGGACCTGTCGGACAGGCTAATGAGACACAGCTTGTGTAAGGCAGGTGCTCTTGCTGGAGAACACTTAATATCCCCTAAATTCTAAACCTTAATCGTCTGAATACGTTTCATGACACTGTGTTGTCCCACACAATGTATCTGTAATAGATCTTGCTTAATTTTATAAGAGCATTCCAAAAATCACATTCTCAGAAATTTTTACGAAGATGGCAAATCTTGGAACAGTGGTCAATGTCAATGGTGACTGCCTGCACACACAAGCAGTTAAATGGGTAATCACATGGAGTATGTGAGAGCATGTGGAGTCCAGCCAGCGTAAGCACCAGTTAAATCTTAACCTGTTCTAGCAACTCTTTCTCAAAGCTGTCCAAATGCTTTGATATTTGTTTATTTAACTGTAAGTGCTTGAGACTTATACTAAAGACACTTTAGCTAGCTGTTTAAACTCTGCATTATTTTTGTCAGATTCAAGTACTAGAATAGAATCTGTTACTTGTAATAGAATTTGTTACTTGTAATAGATATTTTAGTCAGATAGAATTAAAAAAATCAACTAACCATTCTAACACTACACAACTGTTAGAACCCACTCCATACAGGACTACGTTCAATTTACTTTAAGGTCAGTTTCCTAAATATCCAAAAGGTGGCGCTGAAGACACACAGCCTAATTACTTCAGGAGGGCCCAAACCAGAGAACACTGAAAAACAGAGCTCCTCAGGCCACGGACTTGAACTTGCAACATAGAAATGCCATGTGAGGGGCGGTGCCTGTGGCTTAGTTGGTAAGGCTCCGGCCCCATATACTGAGGGTGGTGGGTTCAAACCCGGCCCCGGCCAAACTGCAACCAAAAAATAGCCGGGCGTTGTGGCGGGCGCCTGTAGTCCAGCTGCTCGGGAGGCTGAGGCAAGAGAATCGCTTAAGCCCAGGAGTTGGAGGTTGCTGTGAGCTGTGTGAGGCCACGGCACTCTACTGAGGGCCATAAAGTGAGACTCTGTCTCTACAAAAAAAAAAAAAAAAAAAAAGAAATGCCATGTGAGTTATAACTGTGTGCACAACAAAAACCGTCTGTTCGTTTCACACATAAAATGCATGCACTTGGATCTGCGAAAGCTGATAGTCCTTCAAACAACTGTTAATTTCTCAGCCCTCCCTTCGAGCTGAGGTTATCTGAAAAGCACCCACAGAAAGGAGTCAGAGGAAATGTGTCCTGTTTCCAGCTTCACGCTGCGCGTATTTGGGAAATATTTTGGTTTCCTGGTAGCAGTATCTAAGCTGCACTCCCAGAAGCTCCAGTGAGAGGTCTGCAGAGAGGGGCATCTGAGTTCCACTGGGCTTTGAACCACTTGGCAGGAAGTCTGTGAAAACTCACTAAAGCAAAATGGTTGAAGGCCTTATGAAAATCTCCAAAAGCTTCATTTTTGCTCTTACAATAATGAAACTGTAGTTAATTTAAAAAATCAACTTTGAGTTAACACACTTACGTGTGTTTGCTTTTTAACCTAATGCAGCACTGAAGTGGCTCTCATCTCTCTTGAATGTTAACATCTTATAAAACTGCTCCACAGCACATGTGTACTGGCACTTGTTTACAAAGATTGGACACAATTCCTTGTTCTACAGAACCACATACATGCATGATTTTCAACCCAAGTAAAATTATAAAAGGAGTAAACGCAAATGAATTGGGATCTTTCTGATCATTCCAGATCAGAACCTCACAACCATGAATTATATATTATTTCACGGTGATATGGTCCTGTCTCCTCTTTTTTTTTTTTTTTTTTTTGAGAGTCTCATTACGCTGCTCTTGGTAGAGTGTCGTGGCATCACAGCTCACAGCAACCTCCAACTCTTGGGCTTAAGCAATTCTCTTGCCTCAGCCTCCCAAGTAGCTGGGCCTACAGGTGCCTGTTACAACACCCGGCTATTTTCTTATTGCAATTGTCACTATTGTTTAGCTAGCCTGGGCCGGGCTCAAACCCACCAGCCTTGGTGCATGTGGCTGGTGCCATAACCACTGCTATGGGTGCCAAGCCTATCTTGTCTCTTCTTCGATTATAATAATAAAAAAAAACCCAAACCTTTGAAAAACCTTAAATTATAGTATCACTCTCACCTTAGACTGACACTGGAAAATGCTCACCCATTTTGTAAAGGGAGGGTATTTTCGTTTTCAAAATTTTATGTGCTCAGGATATTGAAACTAATTTTCTAATATTTTAAGCATTCTTTTGTCTTAGTTCTGATCATAAAATTTTCTCCCAAGTTTACCCGGACCTTAACGTTTTGTTTTTTTTTTAAAGAATGAAAACTTTGCCCTTAACAAAAGCCCTGCATTACACAGCTATCATCTGGAAACACTATGCCTTATGATAACAGCTACTGCTAGATCCACTGAGCGACTCACAGCCGTTACATTGCTGTGAGCCAGTTCCTTATGTCGTATCATGGAGCAATGCCTTCCATTGCTTCTGGAATGTGGCTCCAAACCCAGACCACAAATCAAAGGCTTAATGTTCACACTTTTACCAGAGCTTCAGCCATCACCACCAGCGATGTCTGTTGTCACTGGCTCCTTCTGGAGAGACCAGACCCCCGGCCCCTCCAGCAGAAGGGTTCCCTCTGTGGAAGGCTACTCAGCTCAAGGGGCTGCATCTGTATGCCCGGGGAGTGGGTGGGAAATGCAGGCTCCCAGGGCCCCCAGGCCTGTCAAACCCAGACTGTTGGGCGACTCTTGTGCACATTCAATCTGGGCAGTACATGTGTTTAGATTTTCTGGGATGATGGTGACGTTTCCCTTGTCTTACATGTTACTGAAACTATGTACTCATTTAAAATTGGTGACAGAGACAGCAAGTGTTGAGCTGTCTTCCCCCAAGAGTGCCCTAGGCCATGCTCTGCGTCAGCACTGCAGGAGCCTGAGCCTTTGGCCGCTCCAGACAGCCTGGGTACTACCCAGACACTGTTATCGCCCACTTCACTTCCAGTACTATGGACAGGGAAGCTGAGCGCGAAGGCAGAACCACTGTGCCATGACAGGAATCTGCCCCAGAGCCCAGGCCTTTCTAGGTTATAAAAATCACCTTGATCACTGCAAACGCCTAAGTGGCTGCCAGTAGCGTGCAGCTGGTGCTTTCCAATTGCTCTGGGACAGAGGCGGGGCGGAGCCTGAAGACTCTACTTTCACCATTGATGCTTGCAAGGGGAGGGGCAGAAGCAAAGACTCCTGTTACCTTTTCCAGCTTTGCCCGCAGCCGTCCCTCCTCCATCCTTCTCTTCAGCACTTCCACGTCCTCCTTGGTGCCATTGAGCACAATGATGTCATCCCCCTGGAAGGCAGCTCCACACTGCAGAGGCCCAAGAGAAGACAGATTCTGTGACCATGCAGAGGGAAGCCACCGTCAGTCCACTCCTAGCCCCACGCATCAGCCCTCAAATTATTGTTACGTTTCCTTTTTTTTTTTTCTTGTTACATATCTATTGCGTTCCTGTCTGCATCTTGCCTTAGCCAGCTTTCAGGTCAAAGCCCTGGTCAAGGAAGTCACTGTGCACAGCAAAGTGTCAGCATAGCAGGCCCGAGAGCGCCACCTTTGAAAAAGCTTGCTTGTGGCGGCGCCTGTGGCTCAAGGAGTAGGGCACTGGTCCCATATGTCGGAGGTGGCGGGCTCAAACCTAGCCCCGGCCAAAAAAAAAGCTTGCTTGCACCAGGCACCTCTGACTGGTGTCTGGGAATCTGGATTTTGGGAGGGCTCTCACCATTAACTGATAAATAAAGCATGGCTCACTGCATAAACAATTTGGTTTATGCTAACACCTACTTTCCTTCTGGGAGCCTGGAATTTTGGCAGGTGCTAGGCAGGGGATACGTAACCAGCCTCTAGAGGAAAAAAAAAAAAAATGGGGGCACTGAGTTTACTGGCTTCCCTTAAGCAGAAACAGCACACACATGTTGGTACATTCTGTATGACCCCTCCAGGAGAGAGAGCACATGTGGAAGCCTCAGGTGGATTCTTCCAGACTCTACTGCCTGGTCTTTTCCCTTAGCACTTGGGTGTAGATCCTTACCACAACTGCTGAGATGAGCCCCAGCTGAGAATACGACCAGAGCCTAAGTCCTAGAAAACCCCCAAGCATAAGGCTGGCCTTGGGGACCCCTGAAAAACCCAGCAGATCAAGACTGTGAGCAGATCTCGACCACCGGGACAACAGCACAGTGGCAGAAATGCGCCCCGTGCACACCCAGAAGCAGCAGGTGCAGAAATGTGCCCCGTGCACACCCAGTGGCAGCAAGGGGCAGACCTCGTGACTGAGCTGGTACTTGTGGTAGGCAGAGGCTGCTAAACACCTCACAGTGCCCAGGACACCTCCACTTCAGTTACCCAGTCCAAAATGCCACTAGGGCTGAGGGTGAGAGACCCTGGATTAGAACCATAAACACCTAAATATTAAAGAGGAAAATTTAAGAGAATAATTTACAGGGTAAGAAATGTCATTTAAAGCTACACAGGGATAGTAGAAGCCTTAAAGGTCAATAAGCTTTACTGTGTAAAAATTATGAACTTTTACATGACAAAGTCACAACAAAAATAAATATATATACACATACATACATACATACATGCTAAAGGCTGAGAGGAAATATATGCCGCACATTCACATTATTAATTTACAGAGCCTGCTTGCATTCATGTAAGAACTCTTTATAACCCCTCCCTGAGAAAGAAAAAGACAAAGACAGAGAAGGGTCTGAACACCTGTCCCAGCGCAGGAGCAGAAGGCTTAGCCCTGCCCGGGTCACTCAGCCTCTCCAACCACCAGCTTCAATCTGGACCATACCCCAGTGAGAACCGCTCCACGGTTTCCCATGCCTTCTTTGTAAAAAGTTAACTCTATAGAAACAACTGTCCATAGATGAATAGATAAAGAAATATAGTTTATATATAAATGGAATATCATTCAGCCTGTAGGAAGGAGATCCTGCCAGTTGTGACAGTATAATGAACCTTGAGGACACAACGGTAAGTGAAACCCGCCAGACACCAAAATGCTGCGTGATTTCACTCGTGTGTGGCTCCTAAAAAAACCAAACATGTGGGGCGTGGTGGCTCACGCCTATAATCCTAGCACTCTGGGAGGCTGAGGTGGGTGGATTATCTGAGTTCACAGGCTCAAGACCAACCTGAGCCAGAGTGAAACCTCATCTCTAAAAATAGCCGGGCGTTGTGGCGGGTGCCTGTAGTCCCAGCTACTCGGGAGGCTGAGGGAAGAGAATCATTTCAGTCCAGGAGTTTGAGGTTGTGAGCTATGATACCATGGCACTCTACCCAGGGTGACAGAGTCAGACTCTGTCTCAAAAAAACCCCAAACAAACAAACACATAGAAACAAGAAGCAACAGGGCAGATGTTGGTCAAAGGTCACAAAGTGGCAGTTGCACAGGATGAGTAAGTCCAGGGATCTGGTGCACAGCTCAAGGACTGCAATTAATGATCGTGTTAATGCTGGAAATGTGCAAGATTTCAGGCGTTCTTACACACGCACACAAAAGTGGTCACATGAGGAGACGGACATGCTCACTTGCTTGGCTACAGAAGTCACTTCATTACCAGCATGTTCATCACAAGGTCACGTTGTACACCTTAAACTTAACAGTTTTTATTTCAAGTAGGCCAAGTGTGCCTTCCCAAGGTTTGGGAAGCCGAGGAAAGAGCAATGGTTAAGGCCAGAAGTTCAAGACAAGTCTCAGCAACACAGAGACCCCCGTCTCTAAAAAAAGTAAGAAAAATTAGCCAAGTGTAGTGGTCCATGCTTGCAGTCCCAGATACTTGGGAGGCTGAGACAGGAGGAATGCTTGAGCCCAGGAGTTTGAGGCTGCAGTGAGCTATGTGCCAATGCACTCCAGCCTGGGCAACAGAGGAAGAGCCTTTTTCTAAAAAAAGTAAATTCATTTTCAGTATTGGTTTCCTTATTATTAACTGAAGAGGTACAGACTAGGGCAGTGGTTCTCAATTTTCCTAATGCCACAATGTATTTTCATTGTTAAAAAGGGGCCACGAACCACAGGTTGAGAATCACTGGTCCAGTTGGTTCTATACATGAACGTGACAGGCCTTGGGTGGGGTGCGCACGGCTGTCTATAAAGTTTCAGTTCACTCACTCTGCTCTGCGAGTGCGAAGCCCTGTGCTAAATAAGACTCTGTCCTCTAAGAGTTGGGTGGGGATTTTTTTTTTTTGAGTCTCACTTTGTCACCCTGGGTAGAGTACCATGGCATGTTAGCGCACAGCAACCTCTGACTCTTGGGCTCAAGAGATCCTCTTGCCTCAGCTTCCCAAGTAGCTGGGACTACAGTTGCCCACCACAACACCTCTATTTTTAGAGACAGGGTCTCACCCTTGCTCAGGCTGGTCTCAAACTCCTGAGTTCAGGCAATCCACCTGCCTCTGCCTCCCAGAGTGCTAGGATTATAGGTGTGAACCACTATACCCAGCCCTTGGGTAGGGATTTTTTTTTTTTTTTGGTTTTTGGCAGGGGCTGGGTTTGAACCCGCCACCTCCGGCATATGGGACCGGCGCCCTACTCCTTGAGCCACAGGTGCTGCCCCTGGGTAGGGATTTTTAAAAAATAAAAATGAAGAGAAGTGAGCTTACTGTTACCACCTTGTCTAGGAAACTTCTCTGATCCCTCCTGCCTGAGGAGGCCTCTTTAAACTCTCATCTTCCTAGGTGGCTTTCTCACTCTCACAAAGGAGCAGTGTGGGTTTCTGTAACTTCTGATCTCCTGAACCTTTCTCAGGGGGTGGAGTAGGAGGAATCACGTTGTATCTCTGGGTTCACAGTACACTGCTCAGGACAGAATGCTGAGAGCAGGCTCTACAAAGGAAGGCTTGGCCAGCACATACACATGGCTTTTAAAACCAGACTCACTGAAAAATAATTTACATAATGTGAAATTCTCCACAATTGGAGGCTTTTAGTGCATTTACAGAGCTGTGCAACCATCACCGTAATCTAATTTCGAAGCATTTTTATCACTCCCATAAGAAATCCCACACTCCCCAGGCCCCTCTTCCTCAGTCTTCGCACTAGCTTATTGGCCATCTCCATCTGTATATCGTCTTTGGAGAAATGTCTATTTAAATCCTTTGACTGTTTCTTAATTGTGTTGTCTCTTTGATGTTGAGTTGTAAGAGTTCTTTATACAGTATATTCTGGATATAAGTTCTGCCTTAGTCTCTTCAGACAAATGACCTCACACTGGACAATTTACAAACAATAGAAATTTCTTGCCCATACTTCTGGAGATTGCGAAGGCCAGTATCAAGGCACCGGCAGATGTGTGTCTGATGAGGTCCCATTCCTCATGGGTGGAACCTTTCATGTGTCCTCACACAAAAGAGGAGGAGGAAGGGAAAGGGCTCTCCCCACCTGTTAGTAAGTGCACAAATCCCATCTCATCGCTTAATCACCTCTTACCACCACTGCCCTCTGGCTTAGCTTTCAACATGGGAACTTGGGGAGGTAGTGCATAAACATTCAGACCAGAGCAAGACCCTTAGCAGGTATATGATTCACAAGTATTGTTTCCATCCCATGGGGTGTCTTTACTTTCTGGATGGCATCCTCTTATTGCCAGAATTTCTTTCTACAGTAGGTCCTTGGTCTCAGCGATTCAAAGAATGAACTCACAGACCACAGATCAGTAGTAAGATAGAATTTACTAGACAGAAAGGAATACAGAAGGAATAAAAAGCACTAGAGCTTCTGGCAGAGGGAAAGACCCAAGTGGGAAGTTTCACACTTTCAACACATTTTTCTTTCTTTCTTTTTTTTTTTTTTGAGACACAGCCTCAAGCTATGGCCTTGGGTAGAGTACAGTGATGTCACAGTTCACAGCAACCTCAAACTCCTGGGCTTAAGCAATTCTCTTGCCTCAGCCTCCCAAGTAGCTGGGACTACAGGCGCCCACCACAATGCCTGGCTATTTTTTTGGTTGTAGTTGTCATTGTTGTTTGGCAGGCCCAGGCTGGATTTGAACCTGCCAGCCCTGGTGTATGTGGCTGGCGCCTTAACCCTTTTTTCTAAGGGTTATATACTGTTTCATAAAAAAGGGAGGGCTTGAGAATTACATTTGGCCAGGACTTGGCAGACTTCAATGTGGATGAGTGTATTAACAAATGAATGCAGTCCCTCCATCTCTGGGCAAAATGGCAGGAGGTCCACTTCAGAAGAGGCCTGGCTTACAGGAAATTGCCCAGGCCTAGGAAACCAGGGTCCCTGTCCAACCATGAACAGGGGAACCCTGTATCACTCTGAAGCAGTTTTGATTTTGATGAAATCCAACTTCCCATTTTCTCTTTCACCACTATGCTTTTGGTGTCATATTTATATAACAGTCATTGCCTAACCTAAGATCATGAAGATTTTTACCCGTTTCTCCTAAGAAGTTTATAGTTTTAGCTCAGATATTCAGGTCTGTTATCCAGAATGTAAAGACTCTTTTGATTAAATGTCATAGTCACAGATGTCTGCAAATATGCCAAATAAAGACTGTTATTAACCAAAATATTTAGTTACTCTATCAGATACCGCCTTTGCAGAACGAAGTTCTTTAAATAAATGAAACCATAATTTTAATAACAGTCCTATTATGACCAGAACAGTAACAGATATACCGTACCTGGAATTTCTTTTATAGAAAATATTCTCAGCACAAGAAAAGACATGAAAGTACTCTTTTTCTAAAGTTGCCAAAGACTTTCTAGTTCCTCCTAGCACATAAGATGTTGATAAATGTTTGCTGACCCTGGTCAGTGCTTGCCTTAGCTGGGTTACTGATTGGGTTCTTGTCTCCCAAACTGATTGTTTCGGGCTAAGATTACCATCTTTTCTAGCTTGGTCTGGTAAATTTTCATGACTGAAGATACTTTCCTCTGACCCACAAATCTCTAACGGTGGTGCCACAGAGAGGTTTGAGGACTGATGAAAGGAGGGCCTGCCCCTGAAGAAAAGGAGCTGCTTATCTTCCTCGCAGGAGGAGGCTCCTGGGGAGTCCCTCCCGTGACAGACTGGGCTGCAGCCTCCCTCTGGAGGGGGTACGGAAAGGCGTCTACGGGAACAGAACCAGGTGGCAGGCCTTGCCCTTCCTCCCCTGGGATCTCTGCTGCGGCCTTCTGCTGGTTCTTGCTGCCCCCACACCCTTCCTATGGTGTCAGGGTTGCGTTCTCTTTCCTCTAGGTATCACTGGTGGAGGCCTTCACTCCTATTCCGCATATAGTCCTGTTGTGCTGTGCTCAGAACTGTTGATTTTTATTTTATTTATTTATTTTTTTACTTTTTTTTTTTATATTGTTGGGGATTCATTGAGGGTACAATAAGCCAGGTTACACTGATTGCAATTGTTAGGTAAAGTCCCTCTTGCAATCATGTCTTGCCCCCATAAAGTGTGGATTTTTAAAGTTGAGTTAGCACCAATGAGAGAAAGTAACCCCTCACATTAAAAACTGAGCTATTGCATTTTGAGGATGACATGGACGCAGGTGCAGAGCATGTCTGGGCCACCTACTCTGCTCCCACCTCCCCTGTCCACTCTGGCTGAGAAGCAAGTTGGTCAGAGAACTGTCGCAGCCATGGCCCCTGAAGATACTGAAAAACACCCACTGAGCCAGAGGGAAGGTCAGAATTACCCTGACCAGGCCAGTACAAAGTCCCTAAAGAAGGGTCAGTGTAACAGTCTCAGACAAAAAGCGATGGGTTTGACTTGTTAATGTACACAGCTGACTCAGAGAAGTAAAGTGACAAGTTGCTTAGCTTCAAAAAATAAAGTAAAAATGGCCTAAAATTATTTTCACTATAACTGTTAAACAGAACTGGCAATGAGGAGATACCTGCTGTGATAGTTTTACCTGCTATTCTGAGCCAGTAGACGTTCAAAAAACAAAAATTAAGACATCTTGTTCTTTCTCTCAAAAAATTCAAAAGCTCAGGTCAGGCACAGCGGCTCACGCCTTAATCCTAGCACTCTGGGAGGCCGAGGAGGGCGAAGTGCTTGATCTCAGGAGTTCAAGACCACCCTGAGCCAGAGTGAGACCCCATCTCAGAAAAAAAAAAAAATAGCCGGGCAATGTGGCGGGCGCCTGTAGTCCCAGCTACTTGGGAGGCTGAGGCAAGAGAATCACTTGAGCCCAAGAGTTTGAGGTGGCTGTGAGCTATGATGCCACGGCTCTCTACCAAGGGTGACAAAGTGAGATTCTGTCTCAAAAAAAAAAAAAACAAAACAAAAAATGTGAAAGCTCCATTACTAACAAACCCACACACTCCCAAAGGCCTCAACTGCTTGGACCTGGTTAGGAATCCGCCCTTGAGACTGGCCACAGCCCTCTCAGCTGCCACTCCCTCTGGGCATGTGCCTGGCCTTGGCAGGCTCTAGCCTCCCCCTGGGAACTGGGGTGTAGTGGCTCATCCCCACAGGTCACTGAGACAAGGGCAAGAAGCTGGTTTTCATTCACAATGACAGTGGCAGGGGGTGGAGGTGGGGGTGGGCCCTCCTCCGTGCACCGAAGGGCAGACACCTGCTGCCAAAGCCAACAGCTGACTCTCGGGGATGAGCGGCAGGTAGAAACTGGGAAAAACGCCCATGCTTTCCTGCTGTTGCTTTTTTCTCCAAGTACTGTTATTACACAAACACTTTCAAACTGTATAGTCACTTTAAGTTTTGCTTCTATCACTTGTAACTTAGATGTCAAAAAAAAAAATGGGAGAAATAGTCTCCACTCTAGTGTTTTTTGACAGTGTAGAAAATGCTTATTACGTGTTAAAAGAAAAGCAGGCTAGTAATCGTATATTCCAGTTCCTAGGACCTCTGGATGTTAGTTTATTAAAGTATTTTTTTTTTTGGCCAGGGCTGGGTTTGAACCCACCACCTCCGGTATATGGGGCCGGTGACCTACTCTTTTGAGCTATAGGCGCCACCCTGTTAAAGTATTTTTTAAAAAGGCCAGCAGCATGATTATACAAGGGACTTTACCTAACAAATGCAAACACTGTAACCTAATTCTTTGTACTCTCAATTAACCTGAAACAATAAAAAAATAATAATAAAAATTAAAAGGCCAGCAGGGAAGTACTGCGAGGTAACAGTGGTGGAATGAGGGGCAATATGTCTATCTATATATTTACATCACTCAAACAACTATTTTTTCAAATCTGCAGGTCAGAATCAGTAAGAATAAAACTCTCTAGGGATGAAAGGGCAACAAAACCTGCCCAGCAACTCTGTTCATGTGATCAGAGCCAGAGCCAGAGCCAGAGCGCCTGCAGGAGAAGCAGCTGCTGGGAGAGAAAGGCCAGGTGGGCACAGATTCCCCAGGAGCCCCGCAGAACTGAGGAAAAGCTTCTGGTAAGTGCTTTGGTACCACAAAGGCTTGCGGAATGGCATGTTAATTGGGCGTGACTTTTAGAGTGCTTTGGACGGTATTCTAAGCCCAGGGAACAGACGGAAAAATTTCACTGCTGGGGCTACAGTGGCTTTTAGGACAAGCACACAGTAAGTGCAGGCACCAACATTCATGGGCTGGGGGTCGCACTTCTCCAGGGACTGAGTGCTGATGGGCACCATGCACTTCCTCAGGGCTAGCGTAGGGTGAAACTCCTGTCCCCCACTCCTGCACTCCTCTCAGTGTCCCTGTGGGGCTGACACTGTCACACATCTGCAGTCAAGAAAAGGGAGATTCAGGGAGGTTTCGTCACTTGCTCACCCAAGACAGCCTGACTCTCAGTGCTGGAGGCGTGAGTTTAACACCCAGCCTCGAGGCAAAGCTCATTTCCTTCCCCTATAAGCTAAATGTTGGGCTCCCAATAAGGTAAATGCAGTGATAAGTATCAATTCTTTTTTTTTTTTTTTTTAAGTAAAGCTCTCAAAAACTTTCTCTGGGTACTAAACAGTTGATGCTGGATACATAAACTACATTATGCTCTGAACAGTAATGTTGTAGAATATACAGTAAAATGCTTTTAGTTCCCTTTCAAAGATGTGCACCTATTAGCTATTTATTCACAGGAATTACCTTAAAAAAAAGCATAAAAATTCAGAAAAAGTTAGTATATATGGAAAGCGACCAACGCCCTCTAAAAAGTCTTTGTAACAAATTGAATTACATCATACGTTACAAATTCACAATGATCAATTCAAATGATCAATTCTGGTGGTAACATGTAATACTGAACCTACGGGGCTATTAAGACTTGTTGGAAGCAGAAAGAGGTGGACTGTAGAATTAATAATAAGAGAAAGTTAGGAACAAAGAACACAGGCCTGCGCTCTGATTAGGACAGCAACGTGTTCTGAGACAACACCCTGGAAGTATTTTAAGCTTGAAGAAAACACAAAATGTAAAACAACTCCCCTCTGACAACCATAATTGGAAATAATTCTTGTTACTGTACAGATTCTAGCACTACATAAAGGAAAAAAAGCTAAATACCATCCTTAACCATAACATTGATAATTATTTTTACCGAAAAATATCCAACAGTATCTCTTGGCTGGCTGACAGCTCCAGTCAAGGGCAAGTAGAATCACTATTCATTGGTTGGAAGCTACTTCATTCTATGTACGCCACATAATATTTCACAATGCTACAGATGTGCACAAAGGCTGCAGATGTGGGCTCACAGATAATTACAGTATGAGGTCTAAGAAAGATAATTTAAAGAGAACAGTACATGGAAAAAGCCTTAGAACATTCTCACTCACAAATTGCAAAATTCTAGAACTTATTTGTGATTTAATAATCCACGAGGAAATAGGATACTGGAATGGCAAAAATGGGTCTGTTCTAGATAAAGAACTTGCATATCTGCTCCACGATATATGAAAACAGCCACTCTTTCTAAAGCCTTTAAAATAAATTATTGTTATTATTTTTTTTTTTTTTAGAGACAGAGTTCTTATTTTATTGCCCTCGGTAGAGTGCTGTGGCATCACAGCTCACAGCAACCTCCAACTCCTGGGCTTAGGTGATTCTCTTGCCTCAGCCTCCCGAGTAGCTGGGACTACAGGCGCCTGCCACAACGCCTGGCTATTTTATTGTTGCAGTTTGGCTGGGGGCAGGTTCGAACCCGCCACCCTGGGTGTATGGGGCCAGCACCCTACCCACTAAGCCACAGGTGCCGCCTCTAAAATAAACATTTTAAATAACTTTCCATAGAGAAAAAAATGGTTTGAAAAATTGTAAGATTGAACTTTTTTTCCTAAGCTGCATATTCCCCACACTTAGAAAAAAAAATAGGAATAGAAAGTCACATGCTTAGTAAATTATGGCCAAAAAGATGACTTCACAATATAGAAACAAAAGCTCACCAAGAATTGCTAGGAAATGTTTACAAAACCGAAAATAGTATTCATTGTAAAAAGTTTATTCTTCTGGGTGGGCACCTGTGGCTCAGTGAGTAGGGCTCTGGCCCCATATACTGAGGGCGGTGGGTTCAAATCTGGCCCTGGCCAAACTTCAACAAAAAAACAGCCAGGCCTTGTGGTGGGTGCCTGTAGTCCCAGCTACTCAGGAGGCTGAGGCAAGAGAATCACCTAAGCCCAGGAGTTAGAGGTTGCTATGAGCTGTGATGCCACAGTACTCTACCGAGGGTAATAGAATAAGACTCTGTCTCTACAAAAAAAAAAATGTTTATTCTTCTGGGAATTTTCTTATTACGTACTAGATCAACCTTCCTAATGCTGTGGCCCTTTAATACAGTTCCTGTGGGTCATGACCCACAGGCTGAGAACCACTGCATTAGATGTTATGCTGAGATAGCAGGAATTATTTATATGCAAGAGCAGTGAGGTCCCCAAAGAAAATGTTAGTGTTGAAACAATGACCAGAGAAGCCTTTATGTATTAAAAGGATTTGTTCTATAAAATTTGGATTCAGTCAAAAGGCTACACTCAAGGATCCCAAAGGCTACACATGGGGCCCCAAGGCTGTAAGTTCCTCCCCCAGACCCCAGCTCGGCAGGCATCCATGTCAAAATTTCAAGGTAGGCTTGGTGCTTGTAGCTCAGCAGCTAGGGTTGCAGCCACAAACACCAGAGCTGGCGGGTTTGAACCCAGCCCGGGCCTGCCAAATGACAATGACAACGATAACCAAAAAAGAGCTGGGTGCTGTGGTGGGCGCCTGTAGTCCCAAGCTACTTGGGAGGCTGAGGCAAGAGAATCGCTTGAGCCCAAGAGTTTGAGGTTGCTGTGAGTTATAACGCCATGGCATTCTATCTAGGGCGACATAGTGAGACAGAGCAAAAGAAACAAACAAATTTCAAGGTAAACATGATAGAGCTGAGGTAGGAAGCGACAGGTTAACAAACTGGCCATGTACCTGCCTCTCAGTAAGGGAGGGAAAACACTTAGCACGGTGTTACCTGGAAGGACAGTAGGCTGCCCCTGAGACTTGCCCTCCTTTAATTGTTATAAATTACTGAAAACACTCAACCCCCTGGGCTCTGTCATTTGTCACTGACAGGGATATTTCTGTGATAGGAAAAGAATGCTTAACCTTGACAATTAGCTGGAAAACACACAAAAAAGACAACAAGAAATCTCAGACCCTCCTTCCTACACTGTAACACAGGAGAAGACATAACAAAATATGGTATATGGTTAACTTTTAATCAAAATTCTGAAAAGTAGTAAAAAGTTTTACTTTCATTTTAAGAAGGTATTTCCTATTCAATTTCTATTTTTATGATGGTTTTGATTATTTTAGGAACCATATATAAAACATGTAAATCCTGGGCGGCACCTGTGGCTCAAGGAGTAGGGTGCCGGTCCCATATGCTGGAGGTGGCGGGTTCAAACCCAGCCCCAGCCAAAAAAAAAAAAAAAAAAAAAAAAAACATGTAAATCGTAAAGAAGATTTTATGTTTATAAAGGTAAGCATTATGAAATTTGTAAGAATGTCTTTAAAATTAGACCATACAGTTTGACGTTCAGGGCAAGCAAACATTTATAAACTTGTGTAAATGTCAAACACTGTCACCTTGCACATTTGGGCAGTGTCAGCTTTTTATTTTTGAAGGATGATGGGTAGAAAAACCTGTACAATGAAAATAAATACAACATTTAAAAAATCCACAATTGGGCCGGGCATGGCGGCTCACACCTATAATCCTAACACTCTGGGAGGCCTAGGCAGGTAGATTGCTTGAGCTCAGGAGTTTTAGACTAGTCTAAGTAAGAGCAAGACCCTGTCTCTGCTAAAAATGGAAAAATTAGCTACGTGCTATGGCACATGCCTATAGTTCTAGCTATTTGGGAGACTGAGAGAAGAGGATCACTTGAGCCCAGGAGTTTGAGGTTGCTGTGAGCTATGATGCCATAGTACTCTACCCAGGGTGACAGAGGTGAGATTCTAGTCTCAAAAATAAAAATACCAAGTCCACAATAAACATTATAGTTTTTGTTAGTTAATAGTTTAAGAACACAGGGATAACTCAAAATGCTGCCTGGTTGGCTCGGTGCCCATAGCACAGTCGTTATGGTGCCAGCCACATACACCTAGGGTGGCAGATTCAAACCCAGCCCGGGCCAGCTAAACAACAATGACAACTGCAACAAAAAATAGCTGGGTGTTGTGGCGGGCGCCTGTAGTCCCAGCTACTTGGGAGGCTGAGGCAAGAGAATCTCTTAAGCCCAAGAGTTGGAAGTTGCGATGCCACGGCACTTTACCAAGGGTGACATAGTAAGACTGTCTCAAAAAACAAAAAAAAAAAAAAAAAAAATGCTGCCTGGTTGATGCTTTATCCAAATAGCATTTGTAAAAACGACATGGAAAGTTAAGAGACCAATGTCAAATCTGAGCTCAAACTTCAGTCAAAAGTACACAGGTTTTTATTAGTAGGAAGTAAGAATGCAACTTGCTATGGAACTGTGAGCCAAGATTCATAACAAGGAAAAAAATACTTCCTAACAGTAGAAAGCCTGGTGTTTCACCTGACCAATTTTCTTCCTTAAATTCCAAAGGATGATCTTTGCATACACCAATAATTAATTAGTGAAAGACCTGGCTCACTTTGCTACTGCTGTATCTATTCATGGCTCTCTGTAGAGCTCGATATAGACAACTACATTATTATCAAATGACATTATCACGGTATCTTGCTTTCAATCTCTGACTTCTTTCCCCAAAACAATTCATAAACTTATTTCAACAGGTTAAGTTTATAATCACAAAACGTTTCTTAATTTGTCACTTCCTTTGTTGGGAAGATTTAGTCTCATAACATAACACAGAATGATGGCATAAAGTGAACTTTGAATAATGCAGAACAGGACAGTATGTATCCAAAGTGAATGTTCGAGTTTTCTTTTTTGTAGAGACAGAGTCTCACTTTATGGCCCTCGGTAGAGTGCCGTGGCGTCACACGGCTCACAGCAACCTCCAACTCCTGGGCTTAAGCGATTCTCTTGCCTCAGCCTCCTGAGTAGCTGGGACTATAGGCGCCCGCCCAGCTATTTTTTGGTTTGCAGTTCAGTCGGGGCCGGGTTTGAACCCGCCACCCTCGGTATATGGGGCCGACGCCTTACTGTAATCTGCCTGGATAAAAACATTAACATGTGAAAGTAACACTCAACATCATTAGTCATCAGGGAAATGCAAAAGAAAACCACAGGAATTACACACTTATTAAAAAGGTTAAAATGAAAACATCTAGCTATACCAAGTGTGAATGAGCATACAGAGAAAATGAAAGCTATTGTGTTGCTGGTACGAGCACTTTAGAAAACAGTTTGTAATAGGAGTGGGGAAAGAAAGACACGTAGGAGGTGGCGCCTGTGGCTCAGTGGGTAGGGCGCCGGCCCCATATACCGAGGGTGATGGGTTTGAACCCGGCCCCGGCCAGCTAAAACAGCAGTGGCAACTGCAACAAAAACAGCCGGGCATTGTGGCGGGCATCGGTAGTCCCAGGTATTCGGGAGGCTGAGGCAAGAGAATCACCCTAGCCCAAGAGCTGGAGGTTGCTGTGAGCTGTGACGCCACAGCACTCTACTGAGGGCAACAAAATAAAAAAAAAAGGAAGAAAGAAAAGAAAGCACACGTAGGGAAAAAATGATGGAGTCAGGTGCCTGGCTGGGGCAGACATGACATAGCTCGTCTGGTCAGTTTAGGTCCTGCCTGACCGTCACCCCATTCTTACTGTTTCGCAGATATAGTTCCATCCTAAAGATGCCTATCTTGAGTAGTTTAGATTGATTTAGGAGAATGACTTTTGAATTAGAGTGTTATTTTGGATAATGAGTCAATACTGATTATTGTTTACTATGGATCATGGGTTCAGCCGATTATTAAGATAAGGGTTAACATGGTCTTCACTTTGAACTCATATATACAAAACTATAATGTTGGAAATGGACGATCAGAACAGGCTACTCTTACTGTTCTCCAAAATCCCAGCCTTCTGACAAAGTTTGGTGGACGTTAAAAAAAAAAAAAGAAAAAAAAGAAAGAAAGAAAACAGTCTGGTAGTTTCTTTTTTTTTGGTTTTTGGCCGGGGCTGGGTTTGAACCTGCCACCTCCGGCATATGGGACTGGCGCCCTACTCCTTGAGCCACAGGCGCCACCCAGTCTGGTAGTTTCTTAAGGAGTTAAACATACACCAACATGTGAGCCAGCCATTTCACTCTTCTGTATTTACCAAAAGAAACAAAAACATATGCCCCTGTGAGATTTGGACAAATGCACTTACAGGATCTTTGTAATATCCAAAAGCTAGAAACAAATGTCCATCAACAGACATATGAATAAATAAACTGTACACAGCCATATGATGAAAACACCATGCAGGCACACAGTGATAAATGCAGTAACTTGGATGAATCTCAGAAGGATTACGCCAAGTGAAAAAAGCCCCCCCCCCAAAAAAAAAGTGCACACTGTATGATTCCTTTTATGTAAGAGTCACAGAAAATGCAAACTAATCTACAGTACAGAAAACATATTGGCAAGTGCTCAGAGATGGGGATGGAGAGGAGGAGGAATTAAAAGAGACATAAGGAAACTTTGATGGGTAGGAAAATATTTGTATCTTGACTGTGGTGATGGTTTTACATGTGTTCACACACATAAAAACTGAGCAAATTATGCATAATGCCTAGTGTAAGATGTTTTAAATACGTGTAGTTTAAGATGTTTTAATAAAGTTAAAGAGAAAAAGTTCCAACACTCTAAAATTCTATCTGTTGTGTCTTTTAGGAAGCACAAAAGAAAAAACTTCAAATTATGATAATAAGAATGCGCTTGGAACTCGAGACATGAGCCACCTTCGAGCAACAAAATCTGGACTTCTCATTTGCACAGTCATTTGCATCTTCGTTTTTCTTTATTTAAGGAACCCAACTCAGGAGGAACCCAAGGAGGAACCCACTGACCCAGCGGTAGTGGAATGTGGCTTTTATCCAGACGAATTGTGTTCAGCTTTATTTGAAAGGAAAGGGGCAGCCTCTCAAATTGCAAAATTTTGTAAAAACCCACAGAGATCTGAAATACTTGCTCATTTACACGCACCAGGAAACTGCTCCAGGATCTCCCAGGGTTTGCATTTCATAACCAGACCCCTGTCTGCAGAAGAGGGCAATTTCTCTCTGGCATATATTATAACTACTCATAAGGAGCTGGCCATGTTTGTGCAGCTTCTCAGAGCTATTTATGTACCTCAAAACGTTTACTGCATTCATGTCGATGAAAAGGCCCCAAAGAAGCATAAGACTGCTGTGCAAATCTTGGTTAACTGTTTTGAAAACATTTTTATTTCATCAAAGAAAAAGAAGGTGGCTTACACTGGCTTTACAAGACTCCAGGCAGATATCAATTGCATGAGAGATCTAGTACATTCCAAATTTCAATGGAACTATGTCATTAATCTTTGTGGACAGGACTTTCCAATCAAAACCAACAAAGAAATCATACACTATCTCAGAAGCAAATGGTATGATAAAAATATAACTCCTGGAGTAATCCAACCACCAAACATTAAATTCAAGACAAGTCAAAGCCATCTGGAATTCAGTCCTGAAGAAAGTATCTGTGTATCTCCAAATAAAAGATTCGAATATGAGCCACCCCACAACTTAACAATTTATTTTGGAAGTGCATACTATGTACTTACGAGAAAGTTTGTAGAGTTCATACTGACTGATATCCGTGCGAAAGACATGCTTCAGTGGTCCAAAGGCATCCACAGCCCAGAGCATCACTACTGGGTGACCTTGAACCGACTAAAAGGTAAGAACAATCCAGCAACGTGGGCATCACTCAGGTCAGGTGCAATGGCAGGAGAAGTTGTATTCTTAACTGAAGATTCTTTCTACTCAGTTTTTCCTGTGTCTGTAAATTGTGAAAACTTTCCACTTGGGGAGCACAGGAGGTTCTTTGATTTTAGGGATCTGAAGTTGACTGAGAGAGAGCAACATGGCTGCTTCTCCTAAGAGCCTTTAGAAAATTCTGAGCATAAATCTTTGGGAGGTTCCTCACTTCTCCATTCACTTGACAGACACTAGTAGCACTGACTAGTGCCAGGCGTTGTACTCAGGGCTCTTTAGGAATGGAATATATTGGAACTAGTAATGTTTCTAGGGCCGGGACTTCAGATAGGTTCTCTGAGAGGCAGAGGGAAATCAGATGCCCTCTTTTTAAGGAGACTTCAGCACTTTCTTTGTAAAAGGTGGATGGGCTCCTACAGGGACAATGGCTCCAAGCTTGAACAACTAAGCTAATCAGTGTAGACAACGGTGCCAACGATGACTCCAGCAGAAACTGTTCAGGCCCTTTTAAGAACCTCTCCTCACCACTGCCAGTTCTATTTCACGGCTGTTACAGAGAAAACAAATCCAAAGAACCACAACATAACCATGAGAACTTTGCTAACTTTGCGTCATCAAGTGAGTTAGTTACAAGGGACAGGCAAAGGGATGAAAGCTGAAATATCAGCGCACAGAGGGAGACACCAGACGTGGGTCCATCCTGTACTACTGCCAGCGTAGCGCACACCCCCACCCCCAGATGCCCTAGCCCTGGATCAGACGTACCTAAAGGAACATTTTAACCCAGGTTGGACGTTCTCCTCTACCCTTCTTCCTGATTACTTTATCTGGAGAAAACAGAAGTGACGGCATGGAGAGCCTGGTAAGGGAATGTGGAAGCAGATTCCACGCTCATGCTGGTTCTGTTTTCCCTCTTAGATGCTCCGGGTGCTACACCAAACGCTGGCTGGGAAGGAAACGTTCGAGCTGTGAAATGCCGAAATGAAGAAGGAAATGTTCACGATGGATGTAAAGGTAAAAGCAGAACAAACAAAAAAATCTCAAGTTTTACAAAAACTATCCAACTGCTGCCTCAATTACAGGAGGAATAGACTGATCACCATGTTTAAAGGACTTTGGATTTAGTGGTGATCCAATTAGCTAGCATGTATGTATGTCAATTAAAAAAACAGAACTTTGTAGGCTGGGTGAGGTGGCTCCCACCTGGAATCTCAGCACTTTGGGAGGCCTAGGAGGGAGGATCACTTGAGGCCAGGAGTTCAAGACTAACCTGATCAAAAGCAAGACCTCCTCTCTACAAAAAAAAGAAACATTAGCCAAGCATGGGGGGTGGCTGTAGTCTCAGCTACTCGGGAGGCTGAGGCAAAGGGATCATTTGAACCCAGGAGGTTGAGGTTGCTGTGAATTATGACACTACGGCACTCTACCCAGGGTGACACTCTGTTTCTAAATAAATAAATAAAATAAAAAATTTAATTTAAGCATAAGATCTATAGAGAAAAGTACACGAACTATAAAAATCCAGGTGGCTATGTTTTCACAAAGTGAACTCACAGCAGGGCTGTAAATTACAAAGCTTTAATAAATTGGCTGTCTGACCTTTTCTACCTGCTGTTAGAATTTAAACTTAAACATGTATTAAAAATGAGATCTGTGTCTCCCTGGGTCCATTAGTTTCATAAGACTGGACAATAGGAGTATATGCTCCAGAGCAGGGATCTGCCTACTGCTTGTTCTGGAAAAATTTTACTGGAGGCTCGGGCGCCAGCCCACATACACTGGAGCTGGTGGGTTTGAACCCAGCTGGGGCCTGCCAAACAACAATGACAACTACAGGGCGGCGCCTGTGGCTCAAAGGAGTAGGGCGCCAGCCCCATATACCAGAGGTGGCGGGGTCAAACCCAGCCCCAGCCAAACTGCAACAAAAAAATAGCCGGGTGTTGTGGCAAGTGCCTATAGTCCCAGCTACTCGTGAGGCTGAGGCAGGAGAATCACCTGAGCCCAGGAACTGGAGGTTGCTGTGAGCTGTGTGACATGCCACGGCACTCTACCGAGGACAATAAAGTGAAACTCTGTCTCTACAAACAAACAAACAAATAAAAAAAAACCAATGACAACTACAACCAAAAAATAGCATTGTAGTGGGCACCTGTAGTCCCAGCTACTTGGGAGGCTGAGGCAAGAGAATCGCTTAAGCCCAAGAGCTTGAGGTTGCTGTGAGCTGTAACGCCACGGCACTCTGCCAAGGGTGACATAGTGAGTGAGACTCTGTCTCAAAAAAAAAAATTTTACTGGAACACAGCCAGACCCATTCACTTGGCATACTGTTTATGACAATGAAGGGCAGAATTGAGTAGTTAGAAAAAGGCCATCTGGGGCGGCGCCTGTGGCTCAGTCGGTAAGGCGCTGGCCCCATATACTGAGGGTGGCAGGTTCAAAGCCGGCCCCGGCCAAATTGCACCCAAAAAATAGCCCGGCGTTGTTGTGGCGGGCGCCTGTAGTCCCAGCTACTTGGGAGGCTGAGGCAAGAGAATCGCTTAAGCCCAGGAGTTGGAGGTTGCTGTGAGCTGTGTGAGGCCATGGCACTCTACCAAGGGCCATAAAGTGAGACTCTGTCTCTACAAAAAAAAAAAAAAAAAAAGAAAAAGGCCATCTGACCTACACAGCCAAAATATTTACTCTCTTGCTCTTTACAGATAAAGTCTGCTCTACCCCCTGAAGAGCAATGGGTTTCACATTTATTCTTACATGCTTTCTAAGAGAAACAGGGATGAACATTATAGGTTTAATTGTTGCAAAGGTGTATTTTCTAATTCACTAAAAATTGTGTATGTGGTTTCAATAGTTTTTCACGAGACTCCTAGAGCTATAGACTTAAGGCTCACTCAATTGAAGGAAACCTCTGTCATAGACTGACTTAATAAAGGCAGACTTCATGGTCAAGCCAGCCAAACCAAAGATTGACTTTCCTTCCAGAAATGTGTGACTCCATTTACTTTTTTTTTTTTTTTTTTTTTGTAGAGACAGAGTCTCACTTTATGGCCCTTGGTAGAGTGCCATGGCCTCACACAGCTCACAGCAACCTCCAACTCCTGGGCTTAAGCGATTCTCTTGCCTCAGCCTCCCAAGTAGCTGGGACTACAGGCGCCCGCCACAACGCCCGGCTATTTTTTGGTTGCAGTTTGGCCGGGGCCGGGTTTGAACCCGTCACCCTCGGTATATGGGGCCGGTGCCTTCCCGACTGAGCCACAGGCGCCGCCCGACTCCATTTACTTTTAGATTCAAATAAATTTTTTTTTTTTTTTGCATTTTGGCCGGGGCCAGGTTTGAACCCGCCACCTCTGGTATATGGGGCCAGCACCCTACTCACTGAGCCACAGGTGCCACCCTCAAATAGATTTTTTAAAATTTAAATTAACTTTTATTTTTTAAGAGAGGAGGACTTGCTGTGTTGCCTAGGCTGGACTTGAACTCCTGGACTCAAGCAATCCCTCCTGCCTCAGCTTCCCAAGTAGCTGGGATCATAGGCACCCACCACCATGCCTGCCTAGCTTCAAACAAATTTTTAATGTGCACTCTCGTGGCAACCTTCTTGCCCTAAAATCTTAACTTTCAGGTACTTAGCGAAGGCACAGACCTCCCTGGATAGTTCTTAAGTACGACGAGCCTAAGGAAGGTCTTTTTGCTTTGCCCTCATGAGAAACTATAAACTCTCTCTTTGTCCCTGCCTGGTGTCCCAGAAGTTTTAGTGGGGTAATACACCAAAGCAAGATTTGAAATGGGGGAGAGTGGTGGCCTTCCTTTTTGAAAGGCTGGAAGAGAACTGGCTAGCTGCAGAGGGGTCTCAGGCACGTGGGTTTGGGGGAAATCCCTACAGTAAGGAGCTGTGGAACTGGCCCCTGTGGAGCTGTTCACATCTGCCTTGGGGTCGGGGGGGCAGGGAAAAGGCCCAGCTCTTCCCATCTTCTACCCCCAGTTTGTAGATGGCTATTTGGGAAAAACAGACAGTTCTGGAGACTGAGAGGGATGACGAACGGTTCATAGCACAATGGGAGTAAGTCCAGCAGGAGTTAGACCAATGTTCCAGGAGAGCTCATGGAAAGTAAAACTGGGTGTGTATACGCGCATGTGTGTGGGCAACCACAGCAGACCATGCCCTCTTTAAGGATATCTGAACTTGGCCGTTTGCTCCATCAGCAGGAACTAGAACACAGACATACAATAAGACTTATTTGAATAAGCACATTTGAGTAGGGACTTTAGGTTTGAATATGGTAGACTAGCTTTGCAAAACAAACTAGGCTCATCTGGTTTTTCAGTTGTTTAAAAGAATGACCTGGGTGGCGCCTGTGGCTCAAGGAGTTGGGCACCGGTCCCATATGCCGGAGGTGTTGGGTTCAAACCCAGCCCCGGCCAAAAAACCACAAAAAAAAAAAAAAAAAAAAAAAAAAAAAAAAGAATGACCTAAAATAAACAGGTGGTAGACAAATAAAAAATATAAACTCCAATACTAGAAGGGTTCAAGGATGAATTAGTCCCCATGCTGTGTGCACAGCACCCTCCTGACACAGAAGTCCCAGGTCAGAAAGGCTGGAATAATCTTCTGAGGTGGACATGATTCAATCAGGGAGCTATTCACATAGGAATCAGGTGACAGGTAAACAAACAGGCACCCTTGCCCTTTCTTTAGAAACCAAGGGCTCACTGCCATTCCATTCTGGGTTGTCAGGACTAGGGAATAGTCACATAGAAAAGTGGTGGTGGGGCTCTGATCATTCTGGAAAACATGATACCCTTAGACATGTAAATGTTACAAGAAGTCATGAAGGGGTGTTGCTATCAACAGTAATGACTCGCTATTCTTATAGTGGCAACCTGTCTCAACAGTGTTTGGGAAAAAATAAAAAACCTAGTTATTGAGAATCCTAACAAAACCATCATTCCCTAAAAGTCGACACTTCAGCAATTCTTTACCTCCCACGGCTTCAGGGCACAAGTGGATCTCACAGTAAAGCAGTAGCTGGGCCACACGGGGGCTGCTCTCATCAGCACTCATGTTGGACGAGCATCAGGACAGGGATGGTCACACACCTTCAGAGCTCTGGCTCTGGGCCTGCACTCAACAATTGTCAGGTAGAAACTACAGTTGACACTTGAACAACACAGGTCTGAACTGTGAGGGGCCACTCATACATGGATTTTTTCCTACCAAACTAGTATCTAAAAATACAGTATTTGACTTGAGTGTGTGCCATTTGGTATACATGGGGTCCTGGGATCATCTCATACACCAAGGGACGACTATATCATCACTCACCCTTTATGGATGAGGAAGTTGGGGCTCAGAGAAGGGAGGTTACTCCCAAAGGCACCAGAAGTGGCAGAGCTGGGTCTTGAACCAGGTGTATCTGCCTGTCACCTTTGCACTGGGCGAGTTCACAGCCTAACTCCACACGCAGAAAGACAGCTGTCCCGAAGTAATCACCAGCACAGAGTTCACTTACTTTGAGTCACTCCGATGGCATTAATACAACTCTGAAAACACCCCATTTGTTTGTGTCCCCTTCCTGTGCAAATCCATGTGCATTTAAATGCCACAGTCACACAATTATAAGCAGGGTGTAGCTGAGCCACACTTCACTGACGTCCTAACTTTCCCTACTGCTTGTCTTCATGTTTACAATTTTCAACTGGTTAAATGTAACTCTATTGAGATTCTATCACACTATACCAAGAACGTCTATCAGTTAAAAATGCTTTCATTATGGTAACAGCTGTTACTTAGACAATGCTCAGGTGCCAGGTCCAGGCCACTGATGTACAATAGTGGAGAAAAATTCCTTTTGATTTTTTTTTCAGTCTAACAAACATGAGACTTTTTGTTTTAAAGGGGGTCAAGGAGAAAGCATTTCCTTTAGAATATTTCCTATAGATAGGATTTTAGAAGTAGGGTTACTAGGCTGGTGTGGGGAGACAGGGCAGGGAGGAGCGGGCAGAGGTCTCAGAAGTGACCAGATGGTGCTCTTCCATGAATGCCGAGACCTCAGTCTCTAAATCTGTATCCTGGCCTGTGAGCTGCACCGTGGAGTGTGGCTGTGAGATCCAGAGAGGGCAGGGAGGCGAGCACAGTGCCAGGCGCACGGACAGCAGGAGCACAGTCAGCTCTGGACTATAACTCCCTTTTAATCACTGATATTTAAATCAAACACTTTGGAAAACCAATAAATGACAGGAGCAATGACTTACTAAAACCAATACCACTCTAATCAACTACTTACAACCAAGGAAAAGACTTAGATCAGCGGTTCTCAACCTTTGGGGGTCTCCTGCATATCAGATATTTACATTACCATTCATAACAGTAGCAAAAGTACAGTTATGAAGTAGCAATGAAAATAATTTTATGGTTGGGGGTCATCACAACATAAGGAAGGGTCATGGCATTATGAAGGTTGAGAACCGCTGACTTAGAATACATCAGAATTTAGATTTTACCAGGCAAAGGAATGTTATTCCATCTCTCTAGATAAAATTCCACAATATTCACCTAAAGTAGCATCAAATGTTTTAGAAATCCCTAACAAAAAGAATTTGAAAATGTCCCTTTCCATCATAAATTCAAAATCCAAACATAAAAGCACCTGTTGGAGCAATCGTGGGAAAGCAAAGAGGCCTTACAGGTGACGTGGGGAGAGACGGGCCCATGTTTTTATGTGAATACAACCGGCGGGGAAACCAAGCCAGCTCAGTCTCGCATTTCTCTTGGCAGGCCATTATGTCCAAGACACCTGCGTTTACGGACTTGGAGACTTGCCATGGATCATTCAATCACCTTCTTTGTTTGCCCACAAATTCGAGCCCTCCGCAGACCCCCTTGTGGTCAGGTGCTTAGAGAGGCGGCACAGATGGGCAGCTCTGCGGCAGGCAGAAGTCCCCGCAGAACAACACTGGCGCTTCCCACAGCAGAGTCACTTTAACACGGACTTGAACGGCTGAGAAGTGTTTGCTTCCTTACTGGGCTCATTCTATTTCCTTAACTTGAAATAAGAGAACAAGGAATCAGTCCTACAACTTAGAATGGAATATGATGCAGATTTCTCTTAAAATGAACTCAGAAACATGTGATGGACAAGGCTTTACTTCTGATTATAGGCCACATTTATAACTTTGAGAGAGAAATCACAAGAGAAAAAAATAATCCAAGTTACCACTGGTGACATGTACATAAGTACCCAGAAGGCCAATTGTTGCTGAAAACCAAAATTCTCCAAATGCTCAGATCCAGGTTCAAACTGGAGTAAGAACAATACATGTTTTGAAGGCCTGGATAGTACTGTGTATGAGATACTAATAAAGAATAAACTCCTACTGAAAATGAAAATATGCTTGTTTAAAACAGTCTTCATTGGCTGAGAACAACAGAATTTTGTTCTGGCAATCCTAGAAAAATACCGAAGAGTCTAGTTCTTTGGGTAAAATGAAACTTAATCTGGAGCAGAAAACACAGCTTCTTAAAACAGTTGCCCCGAGTGTTTGCAACCCGCCTGGATGCTGTCTGCTAGTACCTTCGGTGACGGTGGACGTACCCACGTCTGAGCTGTGCAGCACTCACCAGGACAACTGGGCCCTGGCAGTGTGGTTAGCATGGCTGCGGAAGTCAACCAATTTTTATAAACTTTTTTTTAAAATTTAAATTTAAATTTTTTTGAGACAGAGCCTCAAGCTGTCGCCCTGGGTAGAGTGCCGTAGCATCACAGCTCACAGCAACCTCCAACTTCTGGGCTCAAACTCTCCACCTCCCAAGCAGCTGGGATTACAGGTGCCCACCACAACGCCCGGCTATTTTTTGGTTGTAGCCGTCACTGTTTGGCGGGCCCAGGCTGGATTCGAACCTGCCAGCTCAGGTGTATGTGGCTGGCGCTTTAGCCACTTGAGGCACAGGCGCCAAGCCGATTTTAAAACTTTTAATTAAGGCACACGTGGCTAATGGCTACAATGCTGACCAGCAGGGGCAGGAACAGTTGTGATTAACTCTACAGGCTCAGGTCTTACACCATATGAAGTCCATGACTTTGTTTTTGCTGCTGCCATTGTTGAACTTACATATTTTCTCTTTCTCTAAAAGAGTTCATGGCATCATATAAAACTGAACTGCAAAATTATTAAACAGCACAATTTAAAACAACTAAAAGGGGGGGGGAGACAGGAACCATAGGAACCTAAAGAAATGAACACATAATTCAAAGACAAAGTCTGAACACTAGTCTGAAGCATCCCGCACACAGAAAGAAAATCAGATTCACTAAGAGTGGATGAAGCAGCCCTGGAAAGGCAGGAAACCCGATAAAGAGAAAAGAGTTTGAAGACAGATAACACAAATCAAACAAACAAACCACAGAACACTTACTAAAATCTTGGTTTAAGCAAACTCTTCTTCCTCTTAAGATAGATAGTTCCAAAGAAAGCATGCATTGAAAACCTTAAGATTATCATAGACAAGAACACAGGAGCCCTGCATAGGGCTGCCACCTCCCCATACACTTCTACAGGCAAACTAGTGCCTCCTTCTCAGAAAGCCCAGATCACCACAGTTATGTCCCCAGTATTTTATAACAACTCATTAGCAAATAAATGCAAACCTCACTTAAAAAGAAAAAAAAAAAAGAAACTTGAATCTTTCCGGGTTACTTGGAACACAAGCAGGTCTTCATGACATCTCAATTCCATCCACAGGAGTCACACACCATAAAGAGGGTCCATCCCCCTGCCCCCCCCAGGGCTGTGGTGTCCCTGTGGATGAAGCTCTCAGAATTATGGCTGGCACTTTTTTGTTTTTTTGAGACAGAGTCTCACTCTGCTGCCTGGGTAGAGTGTCTTGGTGTCATCACAGCTCACAGCAACTTCGAACTCCTGGGCTCA
This sequence comes from Nycticebus coucang, assembly GCF_027406575.1. NCBI lineage: Eukaryota > Metazoa > Chordata > Mammalia > Primates > Lorisidae > Nycticebus > Nycticebus coucang. The sequence continues at coordinate 61,314,233 of NC_069800.1, read as the reverse complement.
AATGATCCTCTTGCTTCAGCCTCCCCAGTAGCTGGGACTATAGGTACCTGCCCAAAGCCAGGCTAGTTTTTCTATTTTTAGTAGAGATAGGGCCTGCCTCTTGCTCAGGCTGGTTTCTAACTCGTGAGCTCAGGAAATCCACCTGCCTCAGCCTCCCAGATTTCTGGGATTACAGGTGTGAGCCACTGCGTCCAGCCTGAACATTTTTTCAGAGGTATGGAAATTGAGGTACAGAGAAATGATGGTACCTTCCTGAGACCACACAGCTAGGAAGGTGAGATTGGACCAGGAGGACAGTTCAGCAGAGGGTCCCAGCCGTTATTATCCCACCTTACCTCACACAAAGTGGCACTAACACATAAAAAACACATAGAAACAATGAAGTAATATAAAGGCAGGCGGGAACACAGCAACACAAGACCAGGCTTCAGGAGAGCATGGGGAGTGATGGAAGGGGAGGCTGAGGCAGGCAAGCAGGACCAGGGGAAGCAGCAGCCTCTGAGCACCAGCACCACAGAAGCCGGGTGTGCTCTATCCTGATCAGACTCTTGGTGTGTTCATTTGTAAGGCAAAAGGACAAAATCAAATCACACTTAAAAAGGGTCTGAAATACTTTGTCAAGGTGATGTAAAAACAGGGAAACTCAGATAATTTTTTAAGCTTTCTGGAAAAAGAAGCCTCTTTTTTTTTTTTTTATTAAATCATAGCTGTGTACATTAATGTGAAGATGGGGCATCATACCCTGGTTTCATAGAGAAAAAGAAGCCTCTTGATACCATGTAAAGTTTATTTAATTTTTCTCTATTAGATTTTTCTTAAATGTAAAAGTACTAATTGATTCTCCAAGGCTAAATATTCACAAAAACCATGAAGTCGGCAAAAAGATAAAATAACCTTAAGGAAGCCTGAAAATCAGAATCAGCTGACAGCTTTTGAAGACATTTTCTTCCCTAACTTTTCCTCTTTCCACCGCACCTCCCCCATGAAGAAAATGCAAACAGTGTGAGTATACATTTTTTGACTTCTGACTTTAAAACACCCCCACACCTCATTCACCTACCCACAAAGCTTGAATAAATGAAGTGAGAAAGCAAGCAAGTCAAATGCTACTGATCACACCTCTAATATCTACACCAGCACTTTTCAAATTTAATCATGTGTACCAACTGCCCAGGGACCTTGCTAAAATGTAGATTTTATTTCAGCAGGTCTGGGGTGGGGCCTGAGAGCCTGCATTTCTTAACAAACAAACGCACACACTTCCCCAGGTGATGTCAATACTGCAGGTCCCTGGGTCATGCCCTGAGTAACAAGTACATCATTTACTTTGCAACCTGCAATTACTCCAATGTGTTTCTTGTTACAAGAAGTGAAGAGCACAGTGGGGAATACAATTAATTTTTTGGCTAGTGATTTGTTTATAGTGAAAACAAAAACACCTAGCAACTACATCTCTTTGGACCCTGCTTACTAAAATCAAGTGTGCACATCATGTGTTTTAGATTATGGAACCAAAGCGATTTCAAAACCTCCTGTCTCTTCCAGTGAATTGAAAAACCAAATGCCAGTGAAACTACAAAGAGAAAAGTAGACAAAATGCGTACTCTAAGTCCCACCAAGGTTCCTGACATTGTTCTTATGACATCAGTTTCTCTAAAGTGGAAATGTTTGTTTTAGACTTTGACACTGTGGCTTCATCTCCCTTCATTCACATTTTGTGATGCGCTGCAGTTCCGGAAACCACACCATCACTATTGTTTCTGCCAGTTTGGTAGAAATGGCTAGTGTCCTCCTCCCCGTCCTGAGCATCTCTTTAGACTACATTTTCCAGACTCCCTGTGTGGCCGTGTGACTGAATCTGACCAATGGAACATGAGCAGAAGAGCACCACCTGCAGGCTTGGCCCTGGAAGGAGAGTACTCCCCAAACCAGGAGGTCAGAGCTAAGAAACAACAAGAAAGTGAAGCTGTAAATTACCCATGGAAGGTGCCCAACTAGCAACTTTCTCTGTGAAAGTTGGAAGTTGGAATTTAGGGGTTATCTGGTATAGCAGTTAGCCAATCCTGAGATACTACAGGTTAAGTATCCCTTATCTGAAAATCAAAACTCTAAACTGCTCCAAAATCTGAAAATTTCTGAGCACCAGCATGATGCCACAAATAGAAAATTCCACATCTGACCTCATGTGATGGGTCAAGTCAAAATTTTGTGTCATGCACAGAATTATTAAATATGATGTATTAAATTAACTTTAGGCTATATGTATAAGGTATATGTGAAATGTAAATAAATTTTGTATTTAGACTTGGGTCCTATCCCTAACATACCTCATTACGTTTATGTAAATTTTCCAAAATCCAAAAAGACCTGAAATCCAAAATGCTTCTAGTTCCAATCATTTCGGGTAAGGAATACTCAACCTGTACTTAGTACTAATGAAACTTAGAAACTTTTTTTTTTTTTTTTGCAGTTTTTGGCCACGGCCGGGTTTGAAACCACCACCTTCGGGATATGGGGTTGGCGCCCTACTCCTTTGAGCCACAGGCACCTCCAGAAACTTAGAAACTTTAAGTTAAAAATTAGAGTTTGAGGGGCGGTGCCTGTGGCTCAGTGAGTAGGGCGCCGGCCCCATATGCCGAGGGTGGCGGGTTCAAACCCAGCCCCGGCCAAACTGCAACAAAAAAATAGCTGGGCGTTGTGGCGGGCACCTGTAGTCCCAGCTGCTCGGGAGGCTGAGGCAAGGGAATCGCGTAAGCCCAAGAGTTAGAGGTTGCTGTGAGCCGTGTGACGCCACGGCACTCTACCTGAGGGCGGTACAGTGAGACTCTGTCTCTACAAAAAAAAAAAAAAAAAAAAAATTAGAGTTTGATTTCTGTTAAAAATGTATGAATTCACACTTATTTCTTCATTTCAAAATACTATTGTTTAGAATTTTGCATGTAAAGAAAAGCGGCTGACAATGTACTAAAATTCCTTCATTTTACGTGTTAGAATCAGAGGCCCAGGGAAGTACAGTGATATTCCCAAAGCCAGAGCTGGTGTCTGAGCCCTAATTGATATAAATTAGGCTCTTAATACTGGTTGTGCTACATACAGTTTGAAAATGTTCCCCAAAGTGCGTCCGCTGGAAACATGACTCCAGATGTGGTGGTGATGGGAGGTGGGCCTAGTGAATGACAGCCAGTGTCCCGCCCTAACTGCAGCAGGTCTCCACAGCCACAGCAGCCTCTCTTAGGAGGTGGAGGAGCCAGAGTTCCCGTTCATCACCTGGTCTCCACTTGAAACGCTTCAGGTACAGACTTCAGGAGTTTATTGACTTTCAGTAAAATTGCCCATTAACAACACAATCTCAGAGTTCCCTGGCAATGCTGTATTTCCAGGAAATAAAGTCAAGCTGTAAGCAGATAATACTATTTGGCTCCATGTTTCCAACATGGTTAGCAGCATGGATGACTTACATCAGCCAATATAAAGAACAATTGTGTACCAATCTAAGAGACGGGACCATGTGAGCGCAGGCAGGCAGTGGCAAGGTGACCACAGGCTGATCAGCAACCTAGAGCTGTGGAAGGGTTTTAAGCAGAAAAGCAACTTACTAGATCTGTGTTTCAGGAAAAAGGTAAGGGGATGTAAACGGCAATCACGGACCCTAAGCTACCCGATTTCCTAAGCTCCTGAGAAGGAACAAAAGGTACATGTTAAGAACTCACTGTGTGACAAACTTCTGCTTTTATCTCTTTCAGGGCTCGTTCAGAAAACACACACCCACAGCACCGGAGGAAGCAGAACCTGCAGAAATAATCCAGTATGGAGAGTTTATCAGCCACATTATACCTTAGTATTTATCCACTTTACACAGAGGCCAAGAACCACAATGAAAAAAATATTATATTTTATTCCATTGAAAAAATCATTATGTCAAAAAATTTTTCTTATTAAAACTCAAAAAAAAAAAATCAAAAGATAGGACAGGAAGGTGGAGAGAAAATATTTTAAGTACATTTAAGAGTAAGGACTTATTTTATGAATATTCAAAGAGGTCTTAAAAAATAATAGTAAAGATATTAATAGAATGGGCAAAGGGTATTAAATTTCATTTCACGAAAGAAATATAAAAGCTAAAATGTATAAAAGGATTCTTAATCTCAAACATTAAAGAAATGCCTTTCAAAACCATGACATACAATTTTTCCCCTGTCAGGCAATAACGAGATTGAAGGTATACAGCTGGAAACCATTTGAGGACATGGGCATGTTTGTCAGTGGGTCGATATAACATGGTACCATACTTTAGGAGGATGGTTTGTGGATACCAAGTGAAGTATCACTTTTAAGAATTTCTTCTGTGCAGGGCAGCTGTGGCTCAGTGAGTAGGGCTCAGTGAGTAGGGCACCGGCCCCATATGCCGAGGTTTGGACCCAGCCCCGGCCAAACTGCAACAGAAAAATAGCCGGGTGTTGTGGTGCGCGCCTGTAGTCCCTGCTGCTCGGGAGGCTGAGGCAGGAGAATCGCGTAAGCCCAAGAGTTAGAGGTTGCTGTGAGCCGTGTGACGCCACGGCACTCTATCCGAGGGTGGTACAGTGAGACTCTGTCTCTACAAAAAAAAAAAAAATTTCTTCTGTGTGTAGCAGAATATATGCTCACAGTGTGTGAATGCACAAATGGGTATTTATGAAAAGGTGTGTGTATAGCATTGTAACAAAGAAAAGAAGGAAACTACCTAATTATTCACAAATAGGGGAATGGTCAAATAAATTATGAACACCCAAATAGCTGATTAAAAAAAAGAAGAAGAATATAATTCTGCAAAGAAGGACATGAAAACATGTTCAAGATAGATGGAAAGGTAGAAAAAAATAAGGTTCTACAATATGTATAGGCTGGGCACAGTGGCTCATGACTATAACCCCAGCATTTTGAGAGGCCAAGGTGGAAGGACTGCTTGAGTTCAAGATTAGTCTGGATAATACAGCAAGACCCCACTTCTATGAAAAAGGGTGGTTTTTTTTTTGAGACGGAGTCTCACTATGTCACCCTTGGTAGAGTGCTATGGAGTCACAGCTCACAGCAACCTCAAACTCTTGGGTTCAAGCAATTCTCTTGCCTCAGCCTCCCAAGTAGCTGGGACTACAGGTGCCTGCCACAACACCCAGCTATTTTTTGTTGTAGCTGTCTTTAATTGTCTAGCTGGCCCAGGCCGAGTTCCAACCCGCCACCCTCAGTGTACATGGCTGGCACCGTAACCACTATGCTACGGGCGCCAAGCCTATAAAAAAGTTTTTTTAAAAATTAGCCAGGCTTGGTGGCATACCCTTACAGTCTAGTCCTACTCAGGAGAGAAGATGAAGTTGAAGAATTGCTTAACTCCAGGAGTTTGATATTGTAGTGAGCTATGATACCACTGCACTCCAACCTAGGCAAAAGAGCAAGATTCTCTCTCAAAAAACTTACTTACATAGCATTTACATTGTATTTGATACTATACTATACCACTTCATATCAGGGGCTTGAACATTCATGTATTTTGGTGTTCACAGGGAATCCTGGAACCAATCCCTCACAGATAACAAGGGATGATTGCATATAAACTAATCCAATAATCAATTTTCAAGTTCAGAGCTCTATTAATCCCAGGTGGACAAAGCCAACTAGGCGAAGCTCAATTAATTGGGTAAGAGAAAAAGGAGAAGAGATTAACTAGCATATGAAAGGGGAAAATAACTGGGAGAAGCCACAGTCAGAGCAATGGGTTATGGGTGACCCCTGCCCAAGACCCTGCAGGAGAGCTTGCTACTGTTAAGTTCCTCTTCTGGGGTGAACCATGGTTTTCTTAAAAAGAAGTGGGAAGCCAGACACAAAAGGTTACATGTTGTACGCTTCTACTCATATGCCAGATTCAGAATGGCTGAATCCACTGAGACAAAAAGCATATGGGTGGGCTCGGCACCTGTAGCTCAGTGGCTAAGGCACCAGCCACATATACCAGAACTGGTGAGTTCAAACCCAACTCGGGCCTGCCAAACAACAATGACAACTACAACCAAAATATAGCCAGGCACTGTGGTGGGCACCTGTAGTCCCAGCTACTTGAGAGGCTGAGGCAAGACAATCACTTAAGCTCAAGAGTTTGAGGTTGCTGTGAGCTGTGACACCATAGCGCTCTACTGAGGGTGACATAATGAGACTCTGTCTCATTTAAAAAAAAAAAAAACGCATACTGGTGGTTGCCAGCAGCTGGGAGTAGGGGTGAGGAGGAGTCACTGTTTAATGGGTTGATTTTCTATTGTGGTGACAACGCTTTGAAATTAGACAGAGGTGGTAATTGTGTAACACTGTGAATGTACTAAATGCCACCGAAACATACACTTTAAAATGGCCAATTTTATATTCTGTGGATTGAAAACACTGTGGAAAAGATCCATCTATCCAGATGCTATTAAGGACCCTCAGGGGTGCTGCTGACAGGTCCTCGACGCTGTGGAGAAGTCCCTGCAGATGTGGTGAAGCATCCAGAGTGAGAGGTGGAGCCTGAAGCCAGACTGGGAGCTCCAATCCCACGGTCAAACCTGAATGGATGAGGACCTGCTCCCCAAGGATGAGCAAGGAAAGGAGTTTCTTGAGATGGAATCCTCTCCTGCTAAAGATGCTGTGAACACTGCGAATAATTAATTTAGAATACTATAGAAACTAGTAGACAAAATAGCAGCAGGATTGGAGAGGACTCCAATTTTGAAAGAAGTTCCACTATGGGTAAAATGTCATCAAACAGCATCACACCTCAGAGAAATTTTTTTATAAAAAAGATGCTGTAAACTTCACTGCTGTCTTGTTTTACGAAACTGCCAACCCCACCACCTTCAGCAACCACCACCCTGACCAGTCAGCAGCCATCAACAGCAAGGCAAGACCCTCCACCAGCAAAAAGATTGTAATTCACTGAAGGTTCAGATCATTGCTAGCAGTTTTTAGCAATAAAGTAATTTTTAATTAAGGTACACACATTATTTATTTTTCAGAGACAGGATCTTTTCACCCAGGCTAACGTGCAGTGGTGTGATCATAGCTTAATATAACCTTGAACTCTTGAGCTCAAGCTATCCTCCTGCCTCAGCCTCCCCAGAAGGTGGGACTACAGGCACATGCTACCATGCCTGGCTGATTTTTACATTTTTTTTGTAGAGGCTAACTCTCACCATGTTACCCTGCTTGGTTCCAAACTCCTGACCTCAAGTGATCTTCTTGCCTCAGCCTCCTAAGGTACTGGGATTATAGGTATGAGCCACTACAACTTGGGATGTTTTTTTTAAGACATTACACATTTACACACTTAATACATTTATAACATAATACACATTAATAACATTTACACACTAAATAGACTATGGTATATGTAAATATAACTTCTACATGCACTAAGAAACCAAAAATTTGGGTGATTTTTTTTACTGTGAGATTTGTTTTTATTGTGAGATTTGTTTTACTGCAGTAGTCTGGAACCAAACCCACAGTATCTCTGTCACCTAAATGATGAGGAAAAGGGCTTTAATACTTTTGTTTAGTGAGACATCCTAAAAAAGGCATGTACTAACCCATTCAACCCTTAATATATATATATATTTTTTTTTTTTTGAGACAGAGTCTCACTCTGTAGCCCTCAGTAGAGTGCCATAGCGTCACAGCACACAGCAACCACAAACTCTGGGGCTTAAGAGATTCTCTTGCCTCAGCCTCCCGAGTAGCTGGGACTACAGGTGCTGCCACCATGTCCAGCTATTTTTGTTGCAGTTGCCACTGTTTTAGCTCACCGGGGCCGGGTTCAAACCCGCTACCCTCAGTATATGGGGCCAGCGCCCTACCCACTGAGCCACGGGTGCCACCCAACCCTTAGTATTTTTTAAAGAAGGAAATATACAGGTCATTAATATTTTCTATACACATCTCAACCACAGGCCCCCTGGTACTCTAGCTAGAGGATTTGTTAGCTACAAATTCAAAACAAGTTATCATTATCAGCTAAGGCGTTAGCTGACTGATCAACCACACATTATAAGACATGGTTTTGGTACCACACACATTTTAGCAATTCTAAGGACATGAGATTTTTTTGATGGAAAACATTTGCCCTTTGCTTTCCATCTCACAGGAAAAGGTAATCAAATAATCAAACTCAGGTTTCATAAGTGTCACATGAGAACTTTTAAAATCCCTCTTTGCTTTAGGTTTTCCTACCTCAAGAACAGAAGGCCACAGACAACAAGAATGAGTTGACTTGGAAGGCATCATGTAGATGGCTAATGAGGAATGAACCTGACCATGACTGAGCACCATTTCCTCCAAGGCATTACCAAACCCAAGAAGACCAAAGAGAAACCCCCGTGATTGCTAAGCTACAACACAAATCATAAAGGACAAGAATCAGCTCCCCAGACGCCCACTCATCTGTCCATACTGACCTGTGCCGGCCATTCATCTCCAGGCCCACGACAGGGCAGATGAAACGTGCCCGCTGGAGGTCATCGTGCTTGTCGCCTTTCGTGTTTCCTTTATCTCCTTCCCAGGCGGGATTATCAGAAAGCCTTAGTTCAGTCACATTCTGGGGGAAACCATTCCGATTTTAAAAATTCATGTGATAGTAGCTGTCTGATTAGCTTAATTAGAGTGTGGTGCTAATTAAAAATTCATGTGATAAACAGATTATCTTTTGCCTTAATAAGCCACCTCCTGAACCACCTAACTTGACAGAGAAATCGTTGTTTTCGTCCCCTCCCATCTAAACTTCTTCCCAGCTTTCCTCTGACCATCAAGAAACATGTAATATGTTATTAAAACAAAATTTTTTCAATTTACAAACTGGCAAGTAAATTAGTTAAGTAATTTCTGTTTTATAAATTTTATTTTTTAAGGAAAAGTACCTTCCCAGATCAAAAATTACTCCACTAAGAGGAAGCTCTGCACTGGTTCCACCCAGAAAGGAATGATTTTTCTACTTGCCGACACTCTTCACTGTGGCTGTTCCATATTATTGGTCACTTATGTTTATACAATAGCGAACACACAGTAAAATCTGTGAAGCCCTGGTCCAAAGAGTTAAGACAGAATATTGGCGAGAAAATACTATTGCAGTCCAAGATACAGCCAATCAGGTTTTCAAGAATTCAATTTTACAAATCAAAGAGTTTGATTTAACAGCTATACTTTTGCACTCACGGCATTTCTTTGTATTTAATGAGACTGATTTGATTTCAACACTCTAGAAAGCAGCTGAGTACCTCAAAAGAAAAGCCACCAATCACCCAGTCTGCTTCCTGGTGGATAGCTGGTACAGGTCTCATTAAGTATTCTGCTCAGAGTATTTGCGGACCGGTAAATGACAGTGATGATACCCTTGTGTATTTGCAGTTTTATGTGGATCGTTTTATCTTTATTGTTCCAATTTCTTGGAGGGATTTTTTGGGTTGCTTTTTTAACATGAATGGTTCAACCATATACAACTGAATACGGTCTATGTTTTAAGTATAGAATTATATGAATTAATTTCAATGATTAATTGCCTTTTGAGGTAAGATAATTCACACTACCATGGGTTTTCAGGCATGAGCTCTTTTCCCATGGTAAAAGATCACTAAAATCAGAATGAAAATTTCGATAGTAGTACCAGTAGCTATATTTCAGGATTTTAAGTTTGCCTGAAATGAAACATATCCTGTAATTACAACCTAAGAATTCATACAAAAGCCTAATACAATAATAAAAAAGAAAACAAAAGGAAAAACCTGCAGCCTTAGACTGGGAGTCCGGGGATCTAGTTCAGCCCTTCACTACCTAGAAATGTGGTCTCAAGAAAGTCATTTATGGTGAGATGAAGGCTTTGACTAGGCTAATGGTTCTCACATTCTTCACTACCACTCTAAGTGTTTTTCCACTGATCAGACTGGAAAGATTTTGTCCTCTTAAGAAACTTCCTTTACTAAAAAACTTGTTTTTCCACTTTTATGAACAAACTGCCAATCAAAACTTCCAATCAGCATGAGGTAACTGCAATGATTTAGTAGTAACCTACCTATAAAATTCTCTAATTCTATCAAAGTGTCTTCCAAATCCAAACTTCAAGTAGCTGAGTTTTAATTACAAAAATAATGCTTCCCAACATATATATAACATGCTAAAAATTTTCAAAGCACAGTCAAAAAGATGAAATGACAATAGATTAAAAATACTTGAAGTGCATACATAGGAACTTCTGGCTAGAGATTTAAGTACCCTTCCTAGATCATATCTGAATTAGGTGGTGGAGTGGGACTGGAATCCCGTATTTCTGAGTATGGTTTTTCAGGAGTATAAATTCCATAAAGTGAACATCAATCACCTGTCTTACCTTAATGCTTTTAATGTGAGATGCTGCCTTCCCGAGAGCCTTTTCAGCAGATTTGTCCAACAGAAACTCAATGACAGCATCTTTGTTATAAAGTCTGTAACAATAAGGATTAGACAAAATAAGACGTTAACAATCAACTTTTCTTTTTGGAGACAGAGTCTCAAGCTGTCACCCTGGGTAGAGTGCCATGGTGTTACAGCTCACAGTAACCTCAAACGCTTGGGCCGAACGGATTATCTTGCCTCAGCCTCCCAAGTAGCTGAGACTACAGGTGCCCACCACAATGCCTGGCTATTTTTTGGTTGTAGTCGTCATTGTTGTTTGGCAGCCCCAGGCTGGATTTGAACCCGCCAGCTCTGGTGTATGTGGCTGGCACCCTAGCCGCTGAGCTACAGGCGCTGAGCCAACAATCAACTTCCAAATAACCAAAGAAAGGAAGAAGAAGTTGAACCAAAAGTCATTTACATTTGACAACAGAAATGTCCTGCATTACCACAAAGTAAATTTAACCCTGTTTCAACTATTTCCAGAGCATAGAAAGAAAGAAATTAGTTTAAATCAAGGACAGCAAACTGGCAATCTGAGGGCTAAACGTGACCTGAACAAGGATTTTGAAAATTAGAAAGTTTAATGTAAAAGTACACATGTCCAATTTTTCTTGAAAAATTAAAAACTCAGAAGATCTGAAATACTAGGACTATATTCTTAAACTGCAAGAACTGGCTGGAACTGAGCGGCAGCTTCTGCTTTAGATGGAATATGGGCCCTCTAGTTTCCCCTGTTCCTCACCATTCCCTACTGAGCCTCATGTGGCTCCTTCATGCACTTACATTTACACATATAACTTAGCTCTTATCCGTCTCTGAGTTTAACCATGAAAGTGCAGAATCATATTCAGAGACAGGGAACATTAACTGAGGCCTCACAAATTTGCTTGAGATAATTTACATTTGATGGATCGAGAACTGCGTTTACACATTAAAGTTCTCTTCAAAAATCATTTAATACACACTAACGCATCTTGATTGAGGAAAGAAACCATACCTGCCAAGTTCACAGGCAACTATTGGTCGTCTTAATATTTCTTGACTTAGAGTACAGTAGTTCCACTGGGCCACTAATTCAGCATCTTTGTCAACCTAATAAAAGAAAAAACCCTTTCAATTAATGTTCACCTCTAAAAGTCACATGGTCTACAGTTCTATGTATAAAAGTTTATTCAATAATACCATACTGTGATGATTTTTGCTTTTTTTTTTTTTTTTTTGAGACAGAGCCTCAAGCTGTCGCCCTGGGTAGAGTGCTGCGGCATCACAGCTCATAGCAACCTCCAACTCCTGGGCTGAAGCGATTCTCCTGCCTCCACCTCCCAAGTAGCTGGGACTACAGGCACCTGCCATAACGCCCAGCTATTTTTTGGTGCAGCCATCATTGTTGTTTGGCAGGCCTGGGCTGGATTCGAACCCGCCATCTCAGGTGTATGTGGCTGGCAACTTAGCCGCTTGAGCCATAGGTGCCGAGCTGATTTTTGCTTTTTAAAGCAAAGATAGTGACATATGAAGTTGGGATTTTAGAAGTCACAGTTAAAACTATGTCAAATAAAGGTTCATCTAAACATGACATGTACAAAGAAAGAGTTTACATCAAATCATTAAACTTTTTATGCAAGCTACGAACACTAACGTTTATACTGTTACAGTAAATTAGGAAGGCCATACAGAAAAAACTAGCAGTATTAATTTCCAGTAATGGGAAAGGGTCTAACATTATGGTAGAATTTAAAGACTAAATAACTGAGAAGACAGGCATTCTTTTTTAATGTTCAGTACGAAGACTATAATTCTTTATAAAATTACCAATTTAACAGAAATAATTTTTTTTCTTCCTTATTCACTAAGAGGCACATACTTGAAAATCCAGACATAAAATCCACCATAACCCTCAAATAATAATTTCACCTATATACAATTCTATGTCCCAATCTTTCCTATTCTTACAATGCCACACCTGAACAGGAGGGTACAGCGGGGAAGGAAGAGAGAAGAAAAAAAAAAGAAAGAAAAAGCAAAAAAATCCCCTTGAATTTCATTTTTGCAGCAAGAACTCCTTAGGTGTCTACTATGTGCCAGGCACTGTACTAAGCAGTTTTCATAGCTTAATCTCCCCTCAACCCCCTGACACCAGACAGAGTGTCACTTTCTTGCCCTGTGTAGAGTATCATGGCTTCATAGCTCACAGCAACCTCAAACTCTTGGGCTTAAGCCATCTCCTTGCCTCAGCCTCCCGGGTCGCTGGGACTACTGGCACCCACCTATTTTTAGAGGCAGGGCCTCACTCTTGCTCAGGCAGGTCTTAAACTCATGAGCAATCCACCCACCTCGGCCTCCCAGAACGCTAGGATCACAGGTGTGAGCCACTGATCCCAGCCTCTTCTACCCTCTTCTGACACTAGTTTCTTGCCAAACCTTTTATTAAGCTACTTCTTTTTCAGCCCTATGCACAAGATAGCAAAAATGAGCTGAGTATTTTCTTGGCAAAAGCTCTCTTGAGTGTTAACTCTCCAGCATTGGCCTGTGCATCTGTAGTTGTGATCAGAAGGCACATTCATCCTGTTGGGTATTCATTTATTCTCGTATTCAACACGTTTACCAGGTGTCTGGTATGCAGCTGACACATGGTAGAGGTTACAGAGGTAAACATACAAGATCCCTGTCCCATGAGAGAGACAATAAACAATGAGGCATATTTCAGCTAGAGTGGACATGACATTTGAGTAAAGAACTTAATGAAGTAAAGAAACTAATCATGTGACTATCTCAGTGAAGAACATTTCAGATTGGTGGAATAATACTCCAGATTGAGGGACAAGGCCTGTGTAGCTGGAACAAAATGAAAGGGATGGAGTGGGGCAGAAGATGAGGTCAGAAAGACAGGCAGGGGTCTGCTCACACAGGGCCTGATGGGATTTATTCTGAACGTGATAAGGAAGCCTAGAGTGCTTCCAATACAGTAGTGACATGAGATTTGCCATTTAAAAAGATTTCTCTAACTGCTGAATCAGAAAACATGAAGCGTATGTGACAGGCACTGTATTAGGTGTCTTACATTCATCCTATCACTAAAAAGTAATTACTAGTGCTAGCTGTGAAATCCTGAATCAGTGAATAGTAATCTTGGCTTCACTACTACCGGCCACATGACCTTAGTCATGTTAATTTTCCTGGACTCAATTTCCCTGTCAGTAATATGGAAATTATCATACATAATTTGCTCAATTACTTGTGAAAATTAAGGATCATTCAATCATTCATTTATTCAAAATATTTATTGTGCTAGGAACTGTGCCATTTGTAGACGAAAAAAGTTGTAGTCTCTGGTATCACCGGAGCTTACTGCCTACCAGGGGAGAGAAATATAAATCAACATGAATGCAACGTGCAGGCTGGTAAGACACGGGTGTAAGAGAAAGACCTGGCTCTCGTGTAGTAAAAGAACGGTTTGAGAAGACTTCCCAGAGGAAATAAAATCTATATATACAAAGCTCAATAAGCAGTAATTATGTGTATCATCGTTATTAACCGCAGATAGGGTTCACGGCTCTGCCACTTACAAACTTTGCAACTTTCTCCTTTTGAGCCTCAATTCCCAAACCTGAAAAAGGGGACGACAGTATGTACCTATAGGGCTGTGGTGAGATACCCCACATGACCCCGTATTAAGCCTATTTAATATGAATGGCAAACTTAAGTGCTCAGGGCATGTCCGTTACTAACACTGTTGTTAATTCTGAATCCTTCGAATGGGATAAAAGAGCGCAGCTAGGTCTGGAACTCCGCTGGCTCCCTCTTCCTACCTCCCCGGTCCTCCCTGGAGGCGTTTGAATTCCCACCACCGTAGTCCCCACAGGACCCACCCACGTCACTAACCTTCTCAACCTTCTTCGGTCCCTTCACCAGTTCATGCCTCTTGGGGATCGTTCCCCCGTCGCAACCCATCTCAAACTAGGAGTCAGAGTCAGCAGCAAAGCTTTAAAGCAGCCACTTCCGCGGAACCTGGAGGGAATCGGAGCCACTTCCGGCGCGCAGTGGTGACGCACAGCCGGTCGCAACGCAGCAGGGCGGGGCGAGGTCGTTGCCAGGTGTCGGTTGTCATGGAGAGCGTCGCGTCCCTTCCTCCTTCCCGTGAGCGCCTGGGTTGAAATTTAGTTTGAACGTGAATGTATTTCACTTGCAGCTTCTCTCTTTTTTTTTTTTTTTTGGAGACAGACTCTCAAGCTGTCACACTGGGTAGAGTGCCGTGGTGTCACAGCTCACAGCAACCTCAAACTCTTGGGCTTAAGCGATTCTCTTGCTCAGCCTCCGGAGTAGCTGGGACTACAGGCGCCCGCCACAACGCCCGGCTGGGTTTTTTTTGGTTGTAGTTGTCATTGTTGTTTAGCTGGCCCGGGCCGGTTTCGAACCCGCCACCCTTGGTGCATGTGGCTGGCGCTATAACCACTGTGCTATGGGCGCTGAGCCCACTCGCAGCTTCTTGAAGTCAGGCCAATTTTTCTTTTGTATTAAGAAAGATATAATTAATAGACAGCACGATTTATAAAGTAATTTAAAATGACATACTGATGTTTCCACGCCTTTTCAAGAGGCAGGCTGTATTATATCTATAAGAACACAAGTCTCTTGTTGAAATCCGTGATCATCTGCCCTTAAGCTCTTGGCCTTCTACCTATTGTTCCTTTAATTATTATAAATATTATGGGAAAGTCTCCCCGCTGCCAAGAAGAGACTCTATGATTGGGTGTTACCATATTGACTTATGTGAAACAAGAAAGGTAAACCAGTGCTGTGCCTCATACCTATAATCCCAGCATTTTAGGAGGCTGACTTGGGAGGATAGCTTGAAACCAGGAATTCATGGTCAGCCTAGGCAACACAGCAAGACCCTATCTCTAAAAAAAAAAGTATATATATGATAGAGAGAGAAAAGTGAGACTGTCTCTACAAAAAAATTGTTTTAAAAAAATTAGACAGGCGTGGTGGTGGCACACACTTGTAGTCCTAGCTACTGGGAAGGCTAAACCAAGAGGATTTCTTGAGCCTGTGAGTCGGAGGTTGCAGTGAGCTGTGACTGTACCACTGCACTCCAGTGTGGGTGACAGAGCAAGACGCTGTCTGAAAAACAAAGAAACAAACAAAAACAAAATGCTGAAAATATTCCCAACTTGGGAGCAGTTGACCAGAAAATATGTGCATGTGAAAACTTCAAGGGCTAAATATAATCTTCAGGTAACTTTTACTGCAATTAATAGGGATTAAAAGAAAATAATCTTTTTAATCAGCTGGTCTCTGATTGGCTTTTTTCTTTTCATGCCAGTCACAAGAATTTCCAGCTTTACGAAAGTAAGTTCTTTGGTTGTTCTTTTTTTTTGAGACTGAATCTCACTCTGTCACCCTCAGTAGAGTGCGATGGCATCACAGCTCACAGCAACTTCAAACTCTTGGGTCCAAGGGATTCTCTTGCCTCAGCCTCCCAAGTAGCTGGGACTATAGGTGCCCACCACATCGCCCAGCTATTTTTTGGTTGTAGTTGTCATTCTTCTTTAGCAGGCCGGAGCTGGGTTGGAACCCGCCAGCCTTGATGTAGGTGGCCAGTGCCCTACTCACCCAGCTATGGGCACTGAGCCGTCTTTGGGATTTTTCCCCCACTTTGTAGCCTCAGTGCTCAGAAGTCTTTTCCATAGTCAATATACATTTTTTTAATAAACCAAAAGAAAGTACAGACTCATTCAGGGAGGGGTGAAAAGCCTAGTTTGAGCTGATAATAAAACTTGTACTACATGAATTCCATGTACTAGTAAGGAAACAGAAGTGTGGAAAGATAGGGACTCCTTCGAGGTCACATAGCTAGTGAGAGACCTAGGGATGGGTGCCAAGTTTGATTCTTTCTCATTGCAAAGGACAGAAGGTCAGATACAGAGGTGCAAAAATCCAAGGATCTTTAGACAGATTCTCAATTTGGTACTCATTTCTGGCAAGTAAATCTCCCCCTCATAGAATTTATTTGAAGAAGCAGAAAAAGAGTTTCTTATTAAACAATACCCACACTCTAGAGATGTAGGTATTCTTTTTTTTGGCCAGGGCTGGCTTATGAACCCACCACCTCTGGTATATGGGGCTGGCGCCCTACTCCTTGAGCCATAGGCGCCGCCCAAGATGTAGGTATTCTCTCATTTTGTGCTCAGAACAGTCTTAGGAAGTAGGGGGCATAATACCTCCTATTTTACAAATGAAAAACCAAGAGTCAGATGTATAAGGTGTCTTGATTCAGAGTCACACAGCTGATGAGTCAGATGAGCAGAAAAGAAAGCTTTTCAGCTGAGGCCCTGTTTCACCCTCCTCTGACCTAGCGGTGACAGTTGTGCTTCAAGCTCAGGAAGCTGGAGCTTTTTCTCTTCCTTGGTTTCCTCTTTTAGAATATTGGTCGCTAGGCTACTCGGTAGCTCAGACTACACATAGCCAAACTTCTGTGAGGTTTGTTATCCGTAGCAACTAATATGTGTTGAGAACTGGTGGCCACTTCAGGCGTTGAGTTCAGTGCCTAACTGGACTTGAGCCGTTTCATTCTCTCAGCTCTGCTGGGAAGCAGGTGGCATTATTATCTGCTGCTTCTCCGATTCTTTTTGTTGAATGTCCTAATGAGGGGTATTCCCTTACAAGGATCCTTGGGGACAACTATGTCCCAGTCAAACTGTGGATCTGAGGGGAGGCAAGGAAATGAAATCATGAAAAAGAAAATCATCATCCTCTAGCACAGTGGTTCTCAAACTTCCTAATGCCTCCTAATGCCACGACCCTTCAATACAGTTCCTCGTGTTGAGGTGACCCCCAACCATAAAATTATTTTCATTGCTACTTCATAACTGTAAGTTTGCTACTGTTATGAATCGTAATGTAAATATCTGATATGCAGGATGTATTTTCACTGTTACAAAGCGGTCATAACCCACAGGTTGAGAACCGCTTCTCTAGTAAAACCAGTATTTTTGAACCTTTTGGGAGTCCTTGGGTCTGTTTGAGAATTTGATGAAAATTTTGAACTTACTCCCCAGGAAAATATTGATTACCACATAGGAAATTTTACATAAAGTTTGTACATGCTTGTATTTAATTCACAGCCTCCTGAAACCCAGGCTAAGAACCAATACTTTAAATGCTGTTAAAATAATTCCCAAATATCTAAGATTTCTG
Organism: Nycticebus coucang; assembly: GCF_027406575.1. Lineage (NCBI taxonomy): Eukaryota > Metazoa > Chordata > Mammalia > Primates > Lorisidae > Nycticebus > Nycticebus coucang. Next base: position 61,296,614 of record NC_069800.1, on the reverse strand, counting down.
AACTGTGGAGCATTTTATTTCCTGATCTCTCTGCTTATGTGCTCCTCCATAGCTGCGGTTTAAAATTCTGTCTGGAAAAAGCTGGCAGGCAGCATAACTCATTTTTTTTTTTTTTTTTTTTGCAGTTTTTGGCCGGGGCTGGGTTTGAACCTGCCACCTCCGTTATATGGGGCCGGTGCCCTACTCCTTTGAGCCACAGGCGCTGCCCAGCATAACTCATTTTAAAAGTTTAGCATAAAAACACTTTTTAAACTAGGTGCTGTGGTTTGTATGTGTCCCCCAAAATTCACGTGTTGGAAACAATCACCAATGCAACCGTGCTGAGAGTTGGGACCTAGTAAGAGGTGATTGGCGTCAGTGTCGTGGGAGTGGGTTAGTTATCTCTACAGTGGGCTTGTTTTCAAGGTGAGTTCGGCTCCCTCTTGCTCTCTTACCTTTCACTTTCTGCCATGGGATGATGAAGGAAGAAGGTCCTGGTTGGATGCAGCACCTTGACCTTGGACTTCCCAGCCTCCAGAACCATAAGAAACAAACCTGTTCTTTATAAATTACCCAGTCTCATGTATTCTGTTCTAGCAACAAAAAAACAGACTAACGCACTATGTATAAAGATTTTTAAAAAGAGTTTTAGAAGCTTTATTTAGGGAGGGAGATCTAAAGAAGGTTTAACTAAAGTGGAAAATTGAGGCAATTTCTGAGATAATTCAATCAAAAAATTACTTTTAATTTGCAACTTTATTTATTTATTTGTTTATTTTTGCAGTTTTTGGCTGGGGCTGGGTTTGAACCTGCCACTTCTGGCCTATGGGGCCAGCGCCCTACTCCTTTGAGCCACAGGCGCCGCCCTTAACTTGCAACTTTAGAAAAATACTTGAAATACTCTGGAGATACACAAGGCCTTGCATGAATTGGCCCCTGGCCACCCTCCCAGTGCATTTTGGCCACTCTTCTTTTCTTTACTAGGTTCCAGCTGCACTGGCTGCCCTCCTTTCCCACAGCTGGCACATAACGTACTGGTCTCTCTCCAGGGACATTCTTCCCCTGCCTAAAAGAACACCCCTCCTCTATCTTACTACCCCTACTTTGCTTTATTTTCTTCCTTGCACTTACCAACCCAAGTGGTAATAAATTTAAATTTTGGTGGGGCACAGTGGCTCTCAACTGTAATAAAAGCACTTGGGGAGGCTGAAGTGGGAGGACTGCTTGAGGCTGAGTTCCAAGCCATCCTGGGCAACAGTGAAACCACATCTCTAAAAAAAAAAAAAAAAAAAAACAGAAAAAAACATTAGCCAGGCATGGTGGTATGTGCCTGTAGTCCCAGCTGCTTGAGATGCTGAGGCAGGAGGATCACTTGAGCCCAAGAGTTTGAGGTTGCAGTGAGCTATGATCATACGGCTTGAGTACTCAAGCCCAGGAGACAGAGCAAGAGTCTGCCTCAAAAAAAAAAAAAAAAAAATTAGGCCATGGTGGGTGGATTGCCTGAGCTCACAGGTTTGAGACCGGCCTGACCCAGATCGAGACCTCATTTCTAAAAACAGCTGGGCGTTGTGGCGGGCACCTGTCGTCCCAGCTACTTGGGAGGCTGAGGCAAGAGAATTGCTTAAGCCCAAGAGTTTGAGGTTGTTGTGAGCTATGATGCCATGATGCTCTACCAAGGGCACCAAAGTGAGACTCTGTTTCCAAAAAAAACCAAAAAAAGACTTAAATTTTGATATTTTGTTCACCATGGATATTCTTGCATTGAATATGATTTCTTAAATGATATTGCATCAAAAATTATTTATCTGATACTAAGTGTTTTGGGCCTCTTCCATCTTGCATTCCAGAGAGCTCCTCACCTGCCTCTCTCTCACCTGGGCTATGGTTCCCTATCTCCCTCAGCTGGAACAAAAGTGCCTTGTCACAGAGCCTTTGTTTGGTGCCCAGCAGCATGTGTAGCATTTAGGGAGACCTTGCACAAAGGAGTGCTCAGCTAATACTTGTTAATGGATGAATGAAAGGAAAGCGTTGGTGAATAGGTTCAATTCAGCTCCTCATGCACAGGGGCAGCTTGTGTAGAGCTGGAGTACACACCAAGGGAAAACACAAATTATTTTTTAAAAGATGTCTTATTAAAAAAGAATTGCCATCAAACCAGAAACAGGACTCCCCAAGGCTTGTCAAACTGGAAGATCTCTTCAGTGGTCTCCTCACCACTTCCATCCTCCCTGTGAAATTTAACTTAATTGAGGTCAAGTTGCTGCTACCACACCACCCACCATTTCCTCTTCCTTCCTTGGGAGGAAATGGTACAGAATTCTGGGCACTAAGCAAAAACACTTAGCAAAATGTTGTCAAAAACTAAAAAAATGTAATTGTATTTGAAAAACTTTTCTCTGAAATAATCATCTTGTTGAATTAATCAGTGGAAATTCACCCTTAGAAGTGCTTTCTTTCAAAAAAGGGAAGGAAACATTTGGCTAAGAGCAGCATTTTTCATTATTTTATACTCAGGGGTTTTGGTTTTGTACTTCAGTTTTGGTTTTGGTCTTCAGTTTGAACTCATCTCTAAAAAAAGCTTTTTAAATGGGATTTACCAGGATGCTCTGGAAGACTCACTGATGAAGGCCTAAGTTAAAGCATCGGAACAGTGCTTTAGTAATAATATTCAGTCATACTGCTGTTATTATTACTATTGCATGAAAAATATGTTGTCCACAGCAATAACAATTTATTGTTTTCCTCCCCACACAACAACTCCTTTTTGCAACAACATTCCTGATTCTTGATAGTCAGGAGAGTCTTCATGGGTCTCCCACTGTGCTGGAGAGCTTCTGAGCAGAGGAATGGACGGCATCTTGTTCTGGAGCATCTTTTCCAGGATGTTTGTAGCCAGCAGCCTTGGAAGATAGAGATAATTTCTTCCCCCAGAGAGGTTTGTGCTGTGTAGTACAGTAAAGGCAAAGCTCATTCAGGTTTGCTTAGAGCCTGTTGTAAAATACTGGGGCCCCCTACACTGAGGTTCCTTGTGTTTGTTTCTAGCCCTGTATGTATAGCACCCACCTGAGCCCACCTCTGCATTGTGTCCTGGGACTTGGAAGGTGCAGAACAGTTATGAGAAGATAAACCCGTGCTGCCCATGATGCTGTGAGGATGAGCCCTTTCCTTCCATGCAGGGCAGAGTTAACATAGCAGACCTGACTAGTGTCCTTACAAAGTCCTGCTTGCAAGGTCGGCCTTTGATTGGCATTTGGGAACTTGGATTTTGAGAGCATCCTCACTACCGCCAGAATGGATAACAATGGCTTGTCTTGCGTAAACTGTTTGCACACACAATATGATCTGTGCTGAAATGCCTACATTCCTTTTGGGAGTCTGGAAACTTGGTAGGTACCAGGCAGAGGCAGGTGTTTGGGGCCCCTGAGTGCTGAGGCTTCATGACCTGTCCTGGTTCACAGCATTTCACATGTGTTGTCACATGTGTTGCTGGGGGAATTAAGTCTGTCCTGCACGATTCCACTGGGAGAGGGAGACTGTTGAAGCTTGGGCTTGGTGCTCCTAGATTCACCCAGGTGCCTTTTCCCTTTGCCAATTTTACTTTGTATCATCTCACTATAATAAGTCACAGCTGTGAGTGTGACTAGACTGTATTCTGAGTCATGAAAGTCCTTCTAGGGACTCCTTGGGTCTGGGGGTGGTCCTGGATCTCTGATCCCAGGATCTCATGTCTTCTGTCAGCATTCATAAAATAGTGGCAAACTAACTTGTCATTTTGAAGATGAAACTTCAGACACTTTGCCATGCTTGACAGAGTCAACCCTTTGCATCTCTCAGGGTACATTGGTGGCTGAGGGGAGGGGGAACGTGTTTGTGTGTGTGTGTGTGTGTGTGTGTGTGTGTGTGTGTTTGTAGGGGCGAGTCTAGGTCTAAATCAACTTGGGTGTTCTGTGCCCTGCTCACCATGGAGCCCTCAGGGGCAGGCACCTGAGCTAAGCTAATCCAAGCAGAATGAAGTCCCTTGTTGGGCCTCTGGCCATGAATCAGGAAGGACATCACTTGGGAAAGCCACCTTGTAATCACGGGAGTAAACCAGAGAAAGTGCTCCTGAATGACCCTGGTGGAGCCCCCGAAACGCCCAGCCTTGCAGCCAGTCCGTCCTGAATTATTTTTAAGATACTTGAAGCAGTGAACTGCTTTTATTGCTTAAGACAGATTGGATATGGTTTTCCATCACTTCTAACATGAGTCCCAACTGAAGCAGATCACAGCTGTTCAAAGTATGGTTCTCTCCAGGGTCTGTCTAGTTGCAGAGAACCAAGCCTCACAAAGATGGCGTCCTTATTTTTTATTTTTTTTTGAGACTAATTCAAAAAAATAATGAGGCTGAGAGGCTGGAGCATCACACCTAGCAATTCAGAGGCAATTCTAGCAGTCAACATTTTAAAGGTGATTGCCAAATAAAAAGTAGCAGATAGGAGTTAAACTTGGTGCCATTTCAGGTGACTTAGAGCCCAGAGATGCTGTCTCCAGTCAGTGTAGGTATTTATGTGTTTGAGATGTGTCTAGGAGACCCGATCTTCACTTGAAGTGGAGGGATGGTGTAACCATGGCAACATGAGCTCGACTTCACTGCAAGGAGAGGAAGAGGAGGTGGTTTGACTTGAGGTGATCGCCCCACCACTTTCATATCTGTAATCAGTGTGGGTGTCCTACCCACGCCACACCTTCCTGTCCACACCACCACAGGTGATGGTTCATTTCTCAGTGAGTCCAGAGAATATGAACTTGGCCTCTCCTGCATCTCCCTGAAAACCCCAGTGAGAAGCTTCTGAATGACAAAAGCAAACATTGAAGGCTTTACTCTGGTACCAGAACTTGGCCAACAGGGATGAAAGACTTTTCCAAAGAAAGGACTGCTGCAAACGATGTTTAAAATCATGATTATGTTTAAATCATATTATAAATTGTAACAGATTGAGACTGCTAAAGTACATAGTTTTTGTAATTGAGCAGTAGGATTTATCAATACAGACTCTAACAGGGGTGTCCAACCTGTGGCCTGTGGGTTGCATGTGGATTATTTGAGACCTGTTTTGCTTATCTGTGGCATTGGATATCATGAAAATTACACGCAGACCTAATTTTTTGCTCATCAGTTTTTGTTAGTGTTCATATATTTAACGTGTGGCCCAGGACAACTCCTCTTTCGATGTGCAGCGGGGAAAAAAGAGGTTGGACATCCCTGAATAATGTACAAAATAAATTAATAGGGAACCCAACAGAACATGTCACATTGGAAGTATAACATGTATTTTAACTAAGTTAAGGTAACATAGCAAAAATATATATTTTTTGGTGCAAGATACAGATATATAATTTATACCAATGTCACAAAATTAACTCAATCAAAAATAAGAAAACTTACAAAGATGGGATCCTTATTTTAAGGATCCTGAGACTAACTCAAAAAAATAATCAACCTTCTAGCAGTCAACATTTTAAAGGTGCTAGCCAAATAAAAAGTGGGAGATAGGAGTTGAACTTGATACCATTTCAGGGGACTTAGAGCCCAGAGATGCTGTCTCCAGTCAGTGAAGGTATTTGTGAGATGTGAGATGTGTCTAGGACACCTGATCTTCTGCTGAAGTTTTCCAACAGATGTGACAAATCGCAATCATTTGAAAATAAGCTGTCTTCCCCTTCCCCTCCTTTGTTTTCCTTCTAGCACCTGATAGATTGTACGTGTATTTCTTCATCATTTTATACGGCAAGCTCCGTGAGGGCAGGACCACTATGTCTCCAGTACCTAGAGCTTGACATATAGTAGGTGCCCAATAAATAAATGTTGAATGAATGCATTTAAAATATGCAGTATGTGTTTTAATTAATATAAGAAATTATTTCTATGGCATCACTTCAAACACTGACCCTGCATACTCTTCCTAATATGCGAAACGTAACATGGTCCTTATGGAATGTCTGACTCTCTTTCCTGGCCTGCTGTGGGGTAAGCCAATGTCCTGGGGTTGCTTAGCCCCTTGATAACACCAGCTGTAGGTGGCATGTCTGTTTCAGGCCATCCTATGCCCCTGCCTTGCAGGTCGTGGATGTGAAACTCAGAGGTTAGCAGAGAAAGTCACAGGCAGAGTCCTCATTCCAACGTCCCTCTGAATTGCCGTGTGTGCTGCTCCAGCCTCTCAGCCTGGGCCTGGAGGCGCCCTAGGGCGGCAGGGTTCGGGTAGGTGAGCACCGCTGTCTTGGTGGCCAGTGCCAGGTCCCTGAGCAGGCCGCACAGGTGGCTGCTGCTGCAGAGCACCTCGTTCCGCACGTCCCGCTCCTGCGTCTCCTTGCACAGTGTGTCCACCAGCTTCTGCCCCACCATGATGACCAGCTTGCTCTGCGTGATGAAGGTCTCCAGGGACTGGCTGTTGCCGAGGCTGCTGCTGAAGACGCTGATTGCCTTGAAGAGCGCCCCGAAATAGAGTCGGCAGTGTTCAGAAAGGTGGATTTTCTTCTGGGGAGTCTGCTGACTCAAAGGTTGGGGTGTTAGAGAGAGAGGATTCTAGAGAAGCGGAAGAAGCAAATAGGTAAAAGATAGATTTTCAATCGACAGGCTGTGGTTGTCTACCCTTTCCTGTTTTTGCCCAATGTGTAAGACCTTTTATAAGAAAAGGCTCAGTTGCGTTTGGGAAGCCCTCTACTGCAGCATCTGTCTAACACATCAACGTTAATGTTTTCAAAGTACTGTAACATAATACCTACAACCTTGTAATGCATACACTCTACTATATGTAATTGTACTTAATCCTCTTCATAACCCCTCTAAGGAAACACTTGGCAATTAATAAATTTATAAGTTTCAAAAATTCAAGAAAACTTGATGGTGAGACTTAAAAATCTGCTTAAAAACATGTATATATTTTCTTTTCTTAGCAATAAGGTCTCGCTGTGTCACTCAGGCTGGAGTGCAGTGGCTCAATCTTAGCTCACCGCAGCCTTGGACTACTGGCCTCAAGCAATCCTCCTGCATCAGCCTCCCAGGTAGCTGGGATCGCAGGCATGTGCCACTGGACCCTGCGAAAGAATAATTTTTAAAACATTTAAAAATCCTAATTCTGGTATCAGGGGTATGTCAGGACCCCAAAAATTTCCAGAAGGAATCAAATATACTGACCTATCTGCCTTAAATATTAACGTATTTACTATACTTGCTAATAAAGTTTCATCTAAATTTTACTTTCATGAATTTTATTTTATGGAAAATGGAAGCAACATCTCCCCACAGCCTATATGCCATGCAAAGATTCCTAGCACCTAGCCTAGTGGCATCAACTCCCGCACCCACTGAAAGCTCCTGCATTTTATTGGTGAAGAATCTGAAGTTCAGAGAAAAGAAAAGGAAGCCCAGCACTATTCACTTAGCAAATTAGGATCTGGAGCTCCATGTCAAATTGGCTAATCCGAAATTCTCTCTTTCCATTAAATATTACAATCTATCATTTACCTATGTTAGCAAAATTTACAGTTTGGAAGCAACATGTGACATAAAAGAGTGATTTTTTTTTTAAAGGAGGCTGTGTCCCTATGGCTGGATGGGTTGGAGAGGAGTTAGATAAGGAGGAAGAAGGTACACTTTGGAAAAGTGATTTGTTATTCGAATTTCATCTTTGGCAAATGAAAACGATGATTATCTTTATAATACAAAGTGAAAGAAAGATTAAGGTGTCAGTTAAGGTGAACTCTAGGAGGAGGGAGCGTGTGACGAATGCAGCAGAGGTTAGAAATAATAAGCAGCAATGATCTGGACGCTGGATCATCCACGTCTTTGCTTGAAAATAGTAGCAGGAAGTTAACAAAAACATGTATCATGATTGTTCACCTGGGGTGTTAGAAATGTGTGGAGATGGGTTTGGTAATCACATTGACTAGGTGGGCAGTTAGTGGGGAGGAGTCTGGGGAAGCTGGACAGTCCAGCACACACAGTGGAGAAATGTCCACCCAGCAGTTACTGGCGCCCCCCACCCTGCAGACGCCCTGCCCATCTAAAGCTGGGGCTTGCCAAGTGTGGTCCTTGGACCAGCAGCATCAGACTGACCTGGGAACTTAGAAATGCAAAGCAACGGGCTCCATCCCAGACCTCTCAGAAAGTCTGGGAGTGGGGGCACAGCTGCCTGAGGTTAAACTAGCCCTCTGGGTGATGGTGAAACACTTGAGTATGAGAAGCACTTGTCTGAGGCACAGTTCATGTTGAACGAACTAGCATGATTTTCAGCGGTAAAGATTTATTGAATTGAAAAAAAAAATAGTGTTTGGAGTTTGGAGAACTGAGCGCCAGGAGGCTTGGGTTCTTGTCCTGATTTGCCTCTGAGAAGGCACATGACCTTGTCCTCGTCATTAGACATCCTTGTCTTTCTTTCTCCCGCCCTCCATGGCCCTGTAACCTAGGTTGTTGAAGTGGTTCACTGTTTCCCAAGCTTCAGTTATGCTGAGACAACCTTCACAGCCTTCACCAGTTACACACTTCCTGCCTCCCTCTGACCCTGCACTGCCTTCCAACTTTGTCTTTAAATGGATTCAATGTTTTTACTTAAATTAAATTTAGAGAAAACTAAAAAAAAAATCGGTGAATGGAAAATTACTGTCATTTGCCACAAATAGAAAGTAAGCGATCAAAATGAGCACAAGGATAACATCTTGCATTTAAAAAAGAGAACACCGGGTGGCGCCTGTGGCTCAGTCGGTAAGGCGCCGGCCCCATATACCGAGGGTGGCGGGTTCAAACCCGGCCCCGGCTGAACTGCAACCAAAAAAAAAAAGAGAACATCGGTGTAAAAAGGTGTTAAAAATACAAAAGCCCCCAAAGAAAATGGCTTTTGTTGTTGTAACCAGAAACATTAAAAGAGAATGCCAAAGGGAGTGTGAGTGGGCACTCTGTCAGTACCACGGCCACCATGATCTTGCCCAGCACCCACTAATGTTGATGGTTCGCATTCCATCCCCTGGGGTTCACTAGGCTCATTGATCTCCGGGGTTCTTTCTATTGCCTAAAAAAAAAGGAAAAACAACTGCAAAAACCAACCCCCACACACACGTGGGAGTCATGGCTCCAACCCTGAATTATCCTTAGCAAGATGAAACAAATGCAGGGGCACAGTTTGTTACTCAGAAGTACGGGACAGTGAGCGCTATAGCTTACCGTTGTTCCAGGGTCTTGGTTTTTATCCAACCTTTGTTCCAAGATGAGTTTTTCTTTCTCTTCTAGGCTAGGAAAACTCTGCAAAATAACATTTCTCCAAATCATCAATTTGAATAGTTTTTACACTACTATATGACTAACTGTTTAATTCACTTTAAAATTGAACATTCCTTGTCTTATTTTTTAATGATGGTTCTGCCTGCTGAGGACTTTGGAACTGAAGGAGACTTTGGCAGCCCAAGGGCTAAGTTTTGCCCGGCAACATGGCCTAATATAATGACCCACACAGTTTTTTAAGAGATCTATATATGTAAATTTTAAATTTCCAAATTTCTAGACTGTGTTGGAGTCCTTATGTCACCAGGCATTTCAGCAGAACACCACGGGCCGGGCCAAATTATCTCCTTGGCACTGCCCCCGAGTTACCTGCTGGGCCTCCTGAGGCTCGGAATCCCTGACTTAAAGCTCCTCTTTCTGGAAAATCTTAACTTATCCAGTCAAGCATTTCTGAGAGTAGCCAAAGTCTGGAGGCTGACTGGAGCATGAACAATCTGGAAGGATTTTCATAATGTTTATACTTCCTCTTCTGTTGCTAAGAAACACACTGACAGTGACTAAATCTGTAACTTTTGACATTTCAAGGAAATGGGGAGGTTTTTAACATGTTAGGGTGAAATAAAAAAAATTAAATTAAAACAAAAAATCTACTCAAGGAACGGATATTTGAAAAAGTTTAAAAATCCTTAGCCGGGCATTGTGGCAGGTGCCTATAGTCCAGCTGCCTGGGAGGCTGAGGCAAGAGAAACGCTTGAACCCAAGAGTTTGAGGTTGCTGTGAGCTGTGATGCCACCGCTCTCTACAGAGGGTGACCAAGTGAGACTGTCTCAAAAAAAAAAGTTTTAAAATCTTCCTAATTCTGTTATCTGTGGCAAACCCAACCCCCCCTCCAAATTTACAGAAGAAACCCAAATATGCTGACTTATCTGGCTTAATAATAAAATATTTATCTTTTTAACTCATAAAGTTTCATCTAGAATTCTACTTTTATTAATTTTATTTTCTCAAAAATGGAACCAGTGTCTTCCCAAAGCCTCACCACTCTTGAGAGATTCTTAGCATCTCACTTAGTGGTGACCATTTAGTAAAAAGTGATGCTCCTTTGTTATGCCACGTGGAACTCTGAGCTCACCTGTTCACAGGTATTTGTCCCGTACTTCTTTAACAGGTCAGGGGAGTGTTCATTTTCCCTCTGCTTAGTAAAAGGAGTCTTCCTTTGGTGTGATTCGATTTCTCTTTGGGGAGGCTGGATGCTTTTTGCACACCTAAATTCTGCATTTGGGGTCAGTTGCACTGTCTCTTCCTTTTCACAGTTCTGTTTAAAAAGGAGCCTCCCATTGGCAATAACAATAGAGGTAAACTTCTTGATGTCTTCTGGAATGGTCCGTGCCACCATGACAAACCTCTCAAGGTCATCCGGGCTGGTTTGGACGTTGTCAGTCACAAGGACTTCCAGGGACCAGTCGCAGCCATCCAGGCTTTCCTTTGCTTCTAGCAGGATCTGGTAGGAGTTGGAGATTGTCTGTAGCTGATCCCTGATTCGGGCTTGAAAGTTGCTGTCGGTGAGCTTCCAGGCAGTCCCACAGACTCTGTGGGCAAACTCCAGAAATTCTCTTACAGACTCTTCTATGTGATCAGCAGCCCTGCGGATGGCATCCAGATTGGCCTCCAGATGGTCCCGGAGCCTCCACTTCCTGCTTACGAAGAGCAGCAGACCCGCTGCAGAGCTGACCACCTTGTGCTGCAGAGCCCTCACTGTCCCCTTGGCCAAGTCCAGGTCCAGGGAGAGCTCCTTTGCTGAGTCTTCCGAGGAAGAGCTGGAGGAGGAGTCAGTGGACATGGTGGAGCAGGAAGACACCACACTAGCTCTGTTGGGACTGGTGGTGGATAATCTGTCAGGTGACAGGGAGGCTGTGGGTCTGCAGAACCATGGGGCATTTGGGCCCATGGAATTCTCTGCAGCCTCATCGGCTTTTCCCAGCTCCTTCCCAGCACGAGGGATACTCATCATCGCTTTAGGGCTGTCATAAATATTGGGCTTCGTGTTCTGCTGTTCCACCCGGGGAATCAGAAAGCTGGATGGAACCTTGTACCTGACACCTTCCTCCAAAGGGAATGAGTCCTTGGGTGCTGGAGAGCCGTAAGAATGGAGTTCTGGAAGACTGAGTTTTTTCTGCACGGGCACATTCAGCTGTGGAGTGAGGGACCTGACTCTGCTTCCTGGAGGACTGTAGAAAGTGGAGGCAGAACTAGGAGCGTGGGGCCCCAATTCTTCTGCAGAGCTGATTGGAGTTGTATTTCTGACACTGGTCTTTCCCAGAGACACTGGAGTGTCATAAATCCAGTCTGGCTTCTGAGGATTTGGTAATGTGTGGTAGCCTTTCCTTTTTAAGGCGGTCGTTGGTGTCAGAGCACCCTGCTCCCGTGGAAGAAGCACACAGGTGCACATGTTAGTAGCGACAAAAAAGGGTCTGACTGACTTTTTCTCATCACTCCCCTTCCTTTAGTGGCTCCCACTTTCTCTCTCACTCAAGGCCCTCCCCCACCTCCTCCTGAACCCCCTTTCTCTCCACCTCCGGCACTTGAGCCCTGCCTCCCCTGCCAGCACCTCCTTGGGGGTCCAGCCACGCAGCTGTTTACCTTCCCCGATGTCAGCACGCTTAGTCAGACCGCTGTATTTGATTTTTGCCCAAGCTGCTTCCTCTGCTCTAACTGCCCTTCCGGCCCTTTCCTTGCCATTCAGCAAATTCCTATGCATCCCTGGTGACACTGCTGAGATGCCGCCTCTTTTTAGGGCGTTCCCTAATAACTTTGGGCACAAGTGCATCCCTGGGACCCACATATGGTAGGATCTAATGATAAGCATGGGTTACGCAGACTTCAGATGAAGTCATTCCCCCATAACAAAAACAAAGCGCTTTAACACAACGTGTCCCAGAAGCAGTTATCTGAGCCCTTGCTCTGTACCAGGCTCTGTACCAGATTCTTTGCAGGGATTATCTAACTTAATATACCCAACACGCAAAAAGCAAGACATGCAGAACTTGAATGACTTATGTCACACCAGTTAGCCAGTCCTGTCCTGAACACCAGTGCAATCAGGGGTTTTGCCTGAAAAGCAGTAACATCTATTATGAAAAATTTGCATTGCCAATTTCAGCCAAGCTAACACCACTTCCCAGAGAACCTGGGGGTGTTCTTGGCATTGCACTGCAGCACCTGTTCACACTTACACTTGCTTGGCTGTCTGGGGGACAGAGGGCTGCCTTTCGGGGGCTGGCCGGTATGTCGTATAGCTGCTGCTTCTCTGACTCCTGGGGAGAGACCACAAAGGAGGACAACTTGGATTTTCCTTTCCTGATAGCTACACACCACAAATTCCCCTCTCCAGTGATTTTTTTTTTTTTTTTTTTTTTTACAAAGGAATACAAATCACTGAAGACTCTGGGGCTTTCAGGCATGGTACACTAAAGGTGAAAGTCACTGTGCTGCAGCCTGCGTATGTTCAACAGGGATTTTGTGCTTTAAAAAGTTTCTTAACTGAAGATGGGGGAACACAGAGAGAGTGATCTGCAGGTGCCTGAGTTGTCTCCTTCTGTGAGTTAGCATTAAGATTGAATTAAGCGGGCGGCGCCTGTGGCTCAAGGGGTAGGGCGCCGGTCCCATATGCCGGAGGTGGTGGGTTCAAACCCAGCCCTGGCCAAAAAAACAAAAAAGAAAAAGAAAGATTGAATTAAGCCAGAAGAATAAATAAGTCTGGGACATCTTCTGTCTTTCTTGTTTATTTTTCCCCATAGAAGGTTTCTTGTGTTTGTCACTTATTTATTCGTCCTGCAAATATTTACTGAGTGCCTAGGAGCTCAGACACTGCGCATAATAAAGAGGGTCGGAGAGACTCGATGAATGTGCCTCACACTGGCGACCTACCAAGTGCCAGGCACCATGCTTCTTAAAAATCTGATCATCACTCCCTTCCTCAAACTTCTTCAATGGCTTGAGAGATAGATGATACATATTATGTAATATACAGAGGGTGCCAAAAAAGCATACACATTTTAAGAAATGCAAAAAACTGTATGGAAGGTGTAATACTCAATATATACCGACAACAGATGGATACAAGTCACATTGAGCACCTCCTGTAATTGCAGAAGTCAAATGTAGCTTGAGTATTACAAATTTAATACATTTCCCCCCTCTCTTAAAATGTGTATATGTTTTTTGGCATCCTCTGTATATAACGTGTACAGTAATTAGGAAATGCATACAGTAGGGTTTGAAAAATAGGTTCCAATTTCCAAGGCTAGGTGAGAGAGCACCAACAGAGATTTTGCAAAGAAAGAAAGAGCTGGAAATTCCAGGGAGAGGGCTGGGAATAGTTGGGCTGTGAGTCTCCTGAGGATTCTTCTCAGTTGGGGATGGTGGCCCTCTGGCCGTGAGGTCACAGTGCATGGGGGAGGGGAGGGCTGACTCTGGCTTGGGTAAAACAAAGTGGGAGGTGAGAGGTTGATGATAAGATGCAGAGGGGTGGCTGGAAGGGGAAGGCCTGTTCTTGGGCCAAGCACTCACCTTGGGCACATTAAAAAACTCAGTCATCAATGTAAATAGTATTTTCATGCATTATTTAAAAAATCACAATTAATGCAAAAAACCGTGATGAACAAAATGTCAATTTTTTTGTTTGTTTAAGACAGAATCTCATGCTGTTGCCCCCAGCAACCTCAAACTCCTGGGTTTGAGTGATCCTCCAACCTCTTGCCTCAGCCTCCTGAGTAGCTGGGACCACAGTGCCCACCACAATGCCGGGCTAATTTTTCTATTTTTACTCAGGGTGGTCTCAAACTCCTGAGTTCAAGTGATCCCCCTGCTTCAGCCTCCCAGACTGCTAGAATTACAGGCATGAGCCACTGTACCCAGCCTCAAATGTCAAAATTTTATATAAAGATGGGACCCAGTGGGGTGGGATTGGGGGAGGTGAGTGAGGTGGGTCATGCAAACTTTAAAGTCATTTAAATGTTTCAAGCCCAGAATTAAGGCCTGTGCTTCTGGAGTCTGTATGTAACAGAGGGAGCCTGTGTGTTTTCCATGGACTAGGTGTAGGTCATGTGCACTAAAGCAGAAGGGGTGAGGCACTCTCAGGAGGAGGCCATTGGAGCTGACCTGCCAGCTCCAGAACTAAGGGAGGATCCATCAGAGAAGAAGCTTTTGCCCCCCTGGGGGACTTGGCTGATAAGAGCTTCTCTACACAGAGGTGGGGGCAGAGGCCGTGGCACTTGGGGGAGAGAACCAACCAGCCGCTGCCACACACCTCTCCTGCAGCATCTTGCCAGCCAGCTGACCCAGGACCCAGCAAGTAGGGCCTTTCTCCCTCAGGCCCTCTCTCCCCACTGCCTCCTGCAGGAGTGACAGGGGTGCAGGGCCAGTAGAAACCTGAGACAGGGGCCAATAGAGATTCCAAGTCCTCGGTTTCCACTGCACAAGCCCAGGCCCAGGCCCAAGCCCAAGCCTGGCAGGGGCTTTGGCATTAAATGAACTAGAAAGTTTGATTACTGCCTGGACATTTATTACCTATGTATGACCAGAAAGTCACTGAGCCTGCTTGTTTTATTTAGAATAGAAATGTGGCCCTCAGGCCTGGCTGTGCATTAGAATCACTTGGAAATTTCTACAAATTCCTGATCCCTGGGCCCCACCTAGACCCTATACAGCAGAGGGTCTGTGGTGGGGCAGGCTGCAAGTGTGGCCAGAGCCTCTAGCGCCTTTGATAGACTACAATAGGAGGAAGCTGTTTGTGTTTCTGTTGTTGCAGTTTCTGGCCAGGGCTGGGTTTGAACCTGCCACCTCAGGTATATGGGGCCGGTGCCTCACTCCTTTAAGCCACAGGCGCTGCCCAGGAAGCTGTTTTTTTGTGATCATATGCAGCTAGCCTTACAAATTTGATGTACCAGTGGCATATAGGTAAGTTAAGAAAAAACAGCTAAAATTGCATCCCCCCCAAGACAATCAATGTTAAGATAATCAAGGATAATTGTAGATAAGGCTGTTGGTTGTGGGTATCCTTGAAGGTCTTATCATTATTATTATTTCTAAATGCGCATGTGTATGTGTACACACATGCACATATAAAATGTCTATTACAAATAAAAAGTCAATATTTTTTAAATATTCAGAATTCAGATGGTCATGACATTGACTCCATGGGCACAGAGGAGGTTACAAAGCCGGCCTCTGCGTGGTGACGTGTGTTTTGGAGTTTGAGTGGGCTATGCCCACCACCTCCATTGGTGAAGCTGAAATGCATTGTCCATGTGACATGGACAGCCCAGACTCTGGGTGGCACCGAAGGAGCCTCACCTTGAGGGCTGAGGGGACCCGGCTCTGGGTAGGCACATCATACACTTGGGGAGGCAGAGTTGGCAGCGAGGCCTGCGCAGGTCTGGGGAGCATGAAGAGGTCCTTGGAGAGAAAAAAGGAGAGGGAGGGAAAGAAAAGGTCATACTGGTTATCACAATTATGTTCCAAATTATCTCTCAAGAAGGAGAAACAGCCTGGTGACACTGTGGAGGCTGTCACGGGCACCATGACAGGCGGGCTCTTCACGCTTCAGACCCACTGCCTGACACAGCAAGATGCTGGCACGCAGGTCCCCGGGTGAGGGCAGACTTGCTCCATGTTGGCCCACTGCAGCCTGTGCCAGTTTCATCTGGGAAGTGGATTAAAAGGCAGATTCTTACGCCCTAGACCAGTGGTTCTCAACCTTCCTAATGCTGCGGCCATTTAATACAGTTCTTAACCCTCAGGTTGAGAACTGCTGCCCTAGACCCTCACCTGTTGTTCTGAATCTCTGTGCATTGAGGGGGTCCAGGGACCTGCACTATAACAAGCTTGAGGCTGGTCATGGTGGCTCATGCCTGTAATCCTAGCACTCTGGACCAGCCTGAGCAACAGCAAGACCTCATTTCTACTAAAAATAGAAAAACAACCAATGTTGTGGCAGGTGCCTGTAAGTCCTAGCTACTTGGGAGGCTGAGTCAAGAGAATCACCTTAGCCCAAGAGTTTGAGGTTGCTGTGAACTATGACTCCATGGCACTCAGTACAGGGAGACGGAGTGAGACTTTGTCTCAAAAAAGAAAAAGAAAGAAAGAAAAAAGAAAAAGAAACAACTTTAAGGTGATCGTCATATTCTCTAGGGATCAGGGGCCTGTGACCCTCATATGGGGCACTAGTGTGTATCTCTGTCACAAGGCTGAGGCTGTGAATAGGAGGTGCAGAGGGGCTTTAAGACTGCAGGTGGAGGGCCTAATGGAGTCTGTATAAGGACATGTCACCTGGTCTGAGTGGTGATAGGGGAGGAGGAGGTGACCAGATGAATCTGGTGCAGCTTCTGCTGGCCCAAGGCGGAGGCAGAAGAGAACTGCGCAGAGAATGTGGTGATTTGGGGCTCGGGAAAGTGAGGGAAGAGTGTGTGGCAGGAGGCGGGGAGGGAAGAAAGGAGGATGTGGGAAAGGTTAACAGGCAGCGGTCAGTGAAGGAGGGCAGATATTATCCTACAAAGGGCAGAGTGGGCACCAGATTTACATTCTATTAACGGCACGTGGCCAGTTATTGCTCATGCCATTTTGGAAAACAATCTCTCTCAGCACGGATTCTGTGCCTGCAGATGGAAATGGGGAGTCCAGCTTGTGCTTTTCTCCACTGCACATTGGAAAAATAAGAGTCGTACCGGGCTGCACATTAAATACACAAACACTAATGAAAACTGATTAGGAAAACAAACAAACACAACAACAACAACAAAAAAAAATCAAAAACCAAAAGGCCCATGCATATTTTTATGTGGCATTTAACACCATAGAGGTGCAAAAAAATGTTCTCACGAAATCAGCATGTGGCCCTTGGACACCCCTGCTAGAGCTCACTGATGTTGACTGGACGCTGGGGAGCACACAGGCTGCCTCGAGCTAGCAATATGCAAACTTTGCACATGTAAGGCGCCTCCTGGGCTTCCAAACAACACACTTGCCAGCCCCCTCTTCCCTCAGCCTTGCACTAGGGTCTCTGGGGGGGCCTAGGAAGGAGGGTCGTGTGGTCCTGCACAGTGTAGAGGACGCTATTTGCCACTGGCCTGAAGTCTGAGCAGGAAAAGGTGTGGGCAAACCTAGGACAAGGGTTGGGACGTGAGACAGGGCCTGGGAGAAGAAAAGAAGAGAGCCCAGAGCACCCGGGACAGGGAGGACGTCCCTCCCACCAGGTCCCCAGGAACCTGTCACTGAGTAGGGGGTTTCTAGGCTGGGTCACAGGGGAGGCTAGAATTTAAACATGTGGAGACAGGGACAGGCTGTCCAGGTGGAAGGGCAGCCTCCGCGGACCAGTTCAGGGTCCCTTTGTTCATCACGGTGAATATTTGTTTGTTTGGTTGTGGTGAATGACTGTGCAGAGCTTGACAGTAAAAACCAGCTCTGAGTGTAAAGACCTGCCCACTCACTCATCTGGCTGGGAGCACAGACGCAGATAAAGCAGCTGCAAAACAGTGTAAACATTTCTCCCAAGGACACCCTGTGGCTGACAGGTGTCCAAACAGCCCCCTTCTTTGAGTGACGACTGCTTTCTTACTCCTTGAGAAACTTGGTTTTCCAGAAGCCTAGGTGGCCAGCAGTGTAGCTGTCTGAAGTGCTGTCAGCAGGGAGCAAACAGCCCACTTTTGTCTGGGGAGCTGAGTCGCAGACACAGAGAAGCAGCCTTCGCCCCCTTCGCCCCCTGGGTTCCCGGGCCCAGCAAATAAAGAGCAGCCTGTGCCCACCTTGCCGCCTGGGCTTGTACTGAGCTTTCACCTGCTGCCTGTTTTACATACAGCCTAGGAGAGATGGCTTCCTCTGCATTGCTCCCAACCCCACCTTCCCCTCATCCCACAGTTCCGCTGGCTTTTGCTCTGTGAGCTGCCCTGTGGTCCTTCCGCTCTGGGACCTTCCTCTTTACAGTTAATAAACTTAACTATGTCCCCATTGGTCTTAGGGTCACTGGTTTACAATAAGCTCATCAGTGGATCCCCATTGTTTTATGAATTAAATCCAAGCCCCCTACCAGGCCTAATAGGCCATGCACTGTCCAAGCCCAGGGACTTTGAGTGAGTGTCCTCGACCATGGGCCATGACCCCCACTCCCCTCCACACTTATTCAAACACTCCAAGCTGTCTCCCACCATGGACCCTTTCCAAAGCTGCTCCATCCCTCATTCCTCCCTGTGATTTCAGGTCCTTTTTCATTCCTTCGGCCAACTGTGGGTATATGCCCATGAGAGAATCTCCACAGAGCAAAGGGACTTTCCTGTGTATGACATCGCAGGTGGAAAGAAGCCAGTTCAAAAATGCCCACTGCTTCTTGGAAAATGTAGGTTCGAGATGGCCATCAGTTAAAGAACATGTTTGAGAAACACTGTTTCAAAAGGGTTAGGGAGACAGAAGGAAACTGCGGTTTAGGAACCAGTGGGTCCAAGAGCGATTTCATCAGAACTCTAGTCCTTTTCACTTGAAATACGAAAGAGTCCCTTCTGAGGGCGGCGCCTGTGGCTCAGTCGGTGGGGCGCCGGCCCCATATACCGAGGGTGGCGGGTTCAAACCCGGGCCCCGGCCAAACTGCAACCAAAAAATAGCTGGGCATTGTGGCGGGTGCCTGTAGTCCCAGCTACTCGGGAGGCTGAGGCAAGAGAATCGCTTAAGCCCAGGAGTTGGAGGTTGCTGTGAGCTGTGTGATGCCAGGGCACTCTACCCGAGGGCCATAAAGTGAGACTCTGTCTCTACAAAAAAAAAAAAAAAAAAAAAAAGAGTCCCTTCTGAATTTAAACTGAAATCAAACATGTTCTTTATGAGTTTTTTTTTGTTTGTTTTGTAAGTCAAGCCAGCATATTATATTAAGTCCAGCATATCATATTAAGGAAGTTGGAATAAAAAGTACAATAAAGATCAAGACAGTGGTTACTCGGGGGAAGTGACAGAGAGAGGCACAGAGGGCTTCAGGGATGCTCTTTTTGTTCTATTTCTTGACTTGGATTCTAGCGACTGACCTAGACCCTTAGGATCTGTGGGTGAAGCATCAATAAGAAGTTCACTGGAACTATGGCATAGTTCCAGCCACAGAGTCTTGTAGAGGAGGATGGAGGTTACAGGCTCTGTTGAGGGGGCAGACACGCACACACACAGCAGGGATGTGCTAGATTACTCAGCTGAGTGACCGGGGGTGAGCATTTTCACTTCCCTGGAAATCAGTTTTCTCATCTGTTAAATGAAGAGTTGTTCTACTCTAAAGGTCCGCAGAAGTCTCTTCCGGTATAGAGACAACTAACTCTGACATGCAGATCCCTCTCTTAGGACAACTTGGTACAAATGACCTTTCCACCTTCTTGAGTTTTAATTTGGGGCCACTCTTAGTCTGGAGGTCATCAACCCAAGTATAAAGGGGAGTCCATGAATAGACTCAGTCAGCCTGTGTCCCAGGTCCTTGAACTTGCCTTTGGGAAACAGCTCACAACCAGTGGCTTGGACCTGGTTGGTCCTACCAATGGCCACTTCTGGAATGTACTTTCTGGGCTATCCTAGATTTGGGATTAAATGCCAGATTACATGAGCCTGGAGGGGATGCTTGTCTTTTCTGTGAGTCAGGAAATTCTTCACTGATCACTATTTTTCAATTATAGTTCTTCTAGCTCCTTCCTTCTCGGAGTAGAGGAAGAAGAGATATTATTTAGAAAAAACAAATGAGGGGGCGCCTGTGGCTCAAAGGAGTAGGGCGCCGGCCCCATGTACTGGAGGTGGCTGGTTCAAACCCTGGCCCTGGCCAAAAACTGCAAAAAAAAAAAAAAAAAAAACCCAGAAAAAAATGATACAACCATAGGTGACTTTAGAAATCGTGGGGTCCAATCCTCTCCTGAGGCAGAGGACGAAAAAGAAAAACAAAGCTGTCACCACTGTGGCTGTCCCAGCAACCAAAGGGGCCAGTACTCTTGGTCTCTACGCCACGAATTACATCCCTTGCTTCAAGAGACCCCAAGCATGGAGAAGGCAAAACATTTTTAGAAATAAAAATTTAAAAATAAATTAAAAATTAGGCGAGGGCAGGAGGGAGGGATCAAAAATGCAGATAGGGCAGACGTGGAGGGAACGGAGGGAAGGAAGAAAAAACAGAAAAGTTGCCTGGGTGTTTACCGTGGTCATCTCAAAGCCCTGCCCTGCGCAGTGAGGGCCTGAATTCCCCTGTGCTGCTGTGGTTCCTGTTGGTCCCTGTGTCACAGTGAGGGCTCAGATGGCTGACATGCTTCACGTCAAGGACAAATCTCACAGCCAATGCCCTGTTTGTCTGAGTTAAGTTTCAGCAGTAAATTCATCTTTCTTTTCAGACCAGTGTCACTCTGGAAGGTGATGGTGTGTCCATGCTTCTGAAACCTCATGTTGTGTGTGGTCAACTTCACTCACTCTACAAGTATTTACTTGGCACTGTGTAGGAACCTGGCGCTATGCGGGGTCCTGAGTACACCCCTGGAGGACATTGCATCTGTTTTCTTTATTTTTTAGGGGTGGGGGAACCAGCCATTGAATTTTTTTTTTTTTTTTAATGGCTTTGAAAAAAATTCTAATGAACTTTAGCCAATGTTACTTGTTGCTGTTAGGTGAAACGGGGCCCTGCTCAGACAACAGCTAATCACGCTAGACCTAGATCTGGGCCAGGTGGATCTGGGCCAGCTGTTCTAGAAAAGAAAGTTAGGGTCCCCTGAGGCTCAGCCAGCGCTTGCAGCCAGCCCCTATGTGTGGCAGCTGCTCCACATACCAGCTGTCTTGTGCATGCCTTGTGGCCTAGGGAGTTAGAAAATTTTAAGTATTCAGAACTTTTTACCTAATCAGCATGGTCTTGTTTGAAGGCAGCCTTGGAACCTGGAGTATAAGAGGCGTGAGGGCTGAGCAGCCTGTTCCCGGGGTCCCCATGGCACATACTCCAGGGGAGAGCCTTTTCCCTGGACACAGACTTTGCCAGAGCTGGGGTCAGGTGGGATGTGTCATTTGGGCTAAAGGCAAAACATCTGATGGCAGGAAATGCCTGCGGTGACTGGGGACTGTGCCATCTGCCTCTCCATCCCTAACACATCATGAAGGCCAGGCCCTGGGGGAGAACAGAATATTATTTTTCTCCTTCCTTCTTTTACTTCTTTCCCTTATTTTAAAAAAAGTTTTCTTTCTCATTTGCTGAATGTTTCTTTTCCTCTGTTTTTTAAAAAAATGAATATTAAAAAATTACAGATATCATGTATGTTCAATATGGCATAAAAATCAACTTCCTGATCTATTTGTTCATCAAGTTTGTGTTGAGCACCTAGCCCAGGTCAGGCCCGGTCCTAAGTTCTGGGGACATGAGAGTAAATAAAAATCAAGGTCCCTGTTCACTGCCTTCTTTCGCTTTCTCTTTAACCAATTCCACTTCCTCGTGGTAACCACCCTCGGGGTGTTCCTCCCCAGTCATGATTGCCAATGATCTGGGTCCCATTTTTCACATTTGATCTGAGGGACCCCTATGACTCTCCAGGTCTTCAGATTCATGTACAGAATCTGGAGTTGGTGCTTGGTTTTGGTTTAAATGGCTCATTCCTCCCACTCATAACTACCTCCTAGGAATGCCTCATCTTTTTAAATTACTGCACAGTAATGTGCCATGGATATGCCAAAATTTGTGTCATCAGTCCTCTCATTAACAAATATTTAGGAATCTTCCAGGTGCTGTGGTTCACACCTGTCATCCCAGCAACTCAAGAGGTTAAGGAAGGAGGATTGCTTGAGCCTAGGAGTTCGAGACCAGCCTGGGCAACATAGTAAAATCTCATCCCTAAAATAAAAAATGAGAAGATTAGCTGGTGCACACCTGTAGACCCAGTTACTCAAGAGGCTGAGGGAAAAGTATCACATGAGCTCAGGAGTTTGAGGCTACTGTGAGCTATATGACCCTGTCTCTAAACCATAATGACAAAGCACACTAGACCTTCAGGCATCCTCAGTTCTTCCCTGTAACAAATAGTGCTGTAGTGGCCGTAGCCTCCTCATCCAGACACATGTTTGCCTGCTAGTGTATTTCTGTAGCAATTCCAGAAGTGAAACTTCTGGGTTCAAGGGAAATGCATTTTAAATGGATGAGTAACTTCTTGCTTTGAACTGCTAGAAATTCAACCCTGCCCTTTCCACTGGCAGCCCTGGTGTTCCTTCATGGACATTCATGATGCCTCCCCACACAATTGCACTCACGTCTATTGCCCACTGAGCATGGCCAGTCTTGGGAGCTGGGGAATCACAGGGACCCAGGAGTGTGAATGATGAGAAGGTGGGGGGACACAGGGCTCTCCACCCCGGCCCAGTGGACAAGCTCCCCAGTCATGATTGCCAATGATCTGGGTCCCATTTTTCACATTTGATCTGAGGGACCCCTATGACTCAAGGGCAGTTAAGCCCCTGGATGTGTCCACATCCCTTGACCTACCTTTTTCCTTTGGAAACATGCATACCTGCTTTGGAAAGCTTAGAGTCTTCTCACAGATGATTCTGGCACTGGTGGGAGGGTCGGGGAATTCGTAGACTTGGGCGACGGGGGTAGTGTGTCCCTCTACCCAACTCTTCATCTGCTCGTAGACGGGGCCTAGTGGAGGAGGGTGGAGCAGAGTGGGCACCTGGTAGATCTCCTCTGAGTGGGCAAGAGCTTCTCCCAGGCCTCGCAGGAACGCAGGGCAGGGCCTGTCTGTGGCAACCTCTGTGAGGATTTGGAGACGGTTGGCAGGGGCCAGGCCTTGCTTCCCGTGGAGCAAACATTTCCACCAGCCTTCACTTGCTGGCACATTTTGCTCCAGAATGGTCAGGATGTCCCCTCTGCAGAAAGCCAGCTCGTCAGAGCAGTCAGGGCAGTTGTCATAAAGTGCCCTGGCCAGGAGTGTCTGGGGGTGGGGTAGGGAGAAGAGAATTCCTGTTAGCACCATGGCCAGTGACCAAGGGGCCGGCACCACTTACAAACCTGAGTGCAGATTCATGACTGCTATCTGATTTTATTTCTTTCATCCCAGAGGCTCTTGGCCCCACTCTTGCTTGATTTATTCTTTCCCATCCTTGGGGTCTCTGGAGAAATGTCATGTCCTCAGGGAAGACTTACCTACACTCCGAGACCAAACTGACTTGCCCTGATATGCCCTATGGTCCAGTTTCGACGTGTAGAAACCGTGACCTTCATAGTTCCATAGTTGAGTGCAGCATAACACATAGTTGGGTTGGAATTCCTGGCTGTGTAGCCTTGAGCAAATTAGCTACCCTTTCCGAGCCTCCGTTTCCTCATCTGTAAAATGGGAATAATGGTAATACCTGCTGCATGGGGTTATGGTATGAATTTTTTTTTTTTTAATTTATTTTTTATTTTTTTGTAGAGACAGAGTCTCACTGTACCGCCCTTGGTAGAGTGCCGTGGCGTCACACGGCTCACAGCAACCTCTAAGTCTTGGGCTTACGTGATTCTCTTGCCTCAGCTTCCCGAGCAGCTGGGTCTACAGGCGCCCGCCACAACGCCCGGCTATTTTTTGGTTGCAGTTTGGCCGGGGCTGGGTTTGAACCCGCCACCCTCGGTATATGGGGCCGGCGCCCTACTCACTGAGCCACAGGCGCCGCCCGGGTTATGGTATGAATTAACAATTCCTGCTATTTAGTGAGAACTCAGGACAGGGTGGCAGCTACTGTTATAATGATTATGTTACATTGCCATTTTCTGGTTGTTGCTGTTTTTCTTCTAACTTGGATCGCAGGTTCCATTCTAGTTCTTTGCTCCTCTGTTCCCTGCATCTGGCCCAGGCTCAGTGAACCAGCAGATGCTCAATACATGTTTGTTAATGAGGGAATGATGAAAGACATGGGGTTCATGACTTATCTGCAGTCATACAGCCAGGATCAAACCTAGTCTCTCTAATTCTCTGACTCATGCTCTTCCAGTAAGCCACACAGTCCCCCTAAAAACACCTTGTTGCAATGGCAGTGATGCTTAAGGCCCCATTATTTGAACTTTCCATTATTATTTTTCTTTCCTTTTTTTTTTTTTTTTTGAGACAGGGTCTCACTAGGTCACCCTTGGTAAGATTGCCATGGTGTCACAGCTCACAGCAACCTCAAACTCTTGGGCTTCAGTGATTCTCTTGCCTCAGCCTCCCAAGTAGCTAGGACTATAGGTGCCCACCCCAATGCCCCACTATTTTTTTGTTGCGGTTGTTATTGTTGTTTACCAGGCCCAGCCTGGGTTTGAACCCGCCAGCCTCGGTGTATGTGGCTGGAACCCTAACCACTGAGTTACAGACACCAAGCCTGAACTTTCCATGATAATGCATGAAGGCACTTGTTTCTGCAGGTTTTAAAGCAGTCCCTTTTCTCCTTTTATTATGAGGTCCTTCAATTAAGTTCATGAACTCATCCTAGAAAAAGTGCTCCATACCTCATTGCTGAATATCATTATGGTCACCTTCAAAGCCCTCCCCTTGGGAAGCTATGAACTGATGCCAGTGCCTAATCCGCCATTCAAAGTAATTTTGTAACTCTTTTTCTGGAATAGTCATCAGAGCATACGGCACACAAAAACACACAACAACGATACCGAATGTTGCTCAGCAAAACACCACCACACATCCGCATGAACACAGCCGTAAGACACTGATATACCAAGGTTATGAAACTTTACTGAGTTGTTTGTATGGTGCTGCCAAAAGAAGCAGATGGTGGCAAGTTCATGAACTTAATTGTCAGACTTTGTATGACAACAGCTCTGATGGCAATTCCAGAAAAAGAATTCCAAAATTGTTTTGAAGGGTGGGCTGGGTGCTGGCATTGGTGCATAGCTTCCCAAGGGAAGTACTTTGAAAGTGATTATAATGATATTCAGCAATGAGGTATGGAGCACTTTTTCTAGGATGAGTTCAAGAACTTAATTGTCAGACCTCACATATCAATACCTGTTCGTTACAGAAAAATTAGGAAATACAGAGAAAGAAAAGGAAAAATATAAAAATTTCCCATAATTCAAAGATACCTGCTGGTTCCATTTTGGTATTTATTCTTCCAGTTGTTTTTTCTTTCTTCCGATTAATTACACTTTTTGTATTCATTAGCCCTTGCACATATAGTTCATAAATAAAGCAAAAATGAACAACATCCTATTACATTTCTAGAGAATTATTGTGCTTTGTACATAAAATGTTTTTTCTCCTACAAAAATGCAGTTGGATGGCCAGTCCTAAAAATACCATCTTAAACAGATAAGCAGGCCAGTGTGGATACAAGGCAACATTGCTACATGTATAGCTCTGTTTTCTGTTTTTAATTTTTACTTCAAATTTGTTTTAAAGAAATGGGGTCCTGCTTAAAGGGAAGATATAAAATTATCACTTGTATGAGTCCAGTGAGCTTACATGACTTAACGGAGAAGCAGGAAACATTGACAGCCCTTCTAGGGGTGAGCCATCCCATGAAGTGTCTCCGTGGGTCAGCCACCTGTCCCTTAACAAATCCAGCAAACATGTACTGAATGTTTACTGTGTCCAGTGCTTGAGTTTTCAGAAACACAGATTTTGATCATGCCGTTCACTTCTCTACCACCCTTCAGGGGCTCCTCACTACCCTTTTGGTGAAGTGTAAACTCTGCCTAAACCTTTGAGGCCCTGTGTGCCTTTGCTCCTGCCCAGACCTCCAGCCTCTGCGGTATCACTTCCCCTCCAGAACCCATGGGCACCACCCTGTTTGAGGGCTCAGGTCTTCACACATGCTGTTTCTTTTACCCCCAAACAGTCTGCAGCTTCCCCCCCGGGAAATCCCACACACCCTTCTAGCCTCATCTTAAATGTCACTTTCTTAGACAAAGGGTTCCCTGACACCCTCCTCCAGACCAAACTAGATATCACTGTTTTTTTTTTTTTGGTCAACACATCTCTACATCAGTATTTAATCCCATTTTTTTTTTAGGTTGTAGCCATCATTGTTTGGCGGGCCCGGGCTGCTAGCTCAGGTGTATGTGGCTGGTGCCTTAGCTGCTTGAGCCACAGGTGCCAAGCCACATTTTTTTTTTTTTTTTGCAGGTTTGTCTGGGACCAGGCTTGAACCTACCACCCCTGGTATATGGGGCAGGCGCCCTACTCTTTGAGCCACAGGTGCCACCCACATTTGTTTTTAATTCATTGGGTGGGCAGACATGAGTTCAGTGTCTGTCTCCCTCCTAGAACATAAGTCCCAGGACAGGAGGGGCTAAACCCTCCTCCTTCTTAATCACATCCTCCGGGGTCCAGCACATAGCAGGAGAGCATTAGCTACTTGTTGAGTTAATGGATAGGAATGAGTAATGTAATGCCCCCATTTTCAAGTTTTTAGGAGATAAAAAGTCACAGAGAACCAAGACGAGAGCTCCTATTTCTGTCTAAAGTACTCTAAGGAGGAAGCTCTCTTTGAGCCACTGCCCATATTTTGGGGGGACCTACAGAGATGTCTGGATGATGAACAGACTTCAAGGCCTGGCTAATCTGCACACTGACTCAGTCTCCCTCAAACGCATTGTGAGTAGGTTTCACATGAATGTGGGAGCTCAGCTTGGGGAACCCAGCAGAGATGAAGCACTTAAGGGATTAGGGTTTAGAGACTTATAAAAAGTATTGATTAGAGGCCAAGAATTAGCAAAGTTACATGCTACTTTATAGATATTGTTTAAGAGGCAAATAATTTTTGTTCAATAGGAAAAGATAGTCAGAAAGATTACAATTTATACCTCATAGGACTTTAACAGGTTTCCCATCTAGCCCTGCAACCACTTCTTATTTTCTCTTAGTTAAATTGTCTATAAATACCTACTTCCTCAATGATCTTTGACCTGGTTTTAACACCTTATTGGTTCCCTCATTTAATCAATTTATAAAATTCTTTGACATTTCATTTTATATTTGCATGACAGTCATGATTTTAACTTTATGAAAATTATATTTCAACCATCTGTACTGGGAAGAAAGGGAAAATACAAACACAATCTCCACAATTTCCATGAAATACCATTAAAGCAGTTTTAAAAGAAAAAGCTCATCAACTGAGAAGTGCTTGCGTTTGTCTAGAAACAAGACGGTGTGTATGTCTGGTCAGAGCAGTTGTTGCAATATGGCAGGTGCTCAGAAGTGTCCAGATTCCTGGCAGCTTAGCTGGTGGATTTGCCTACTCTGAAAGCAGAGACTTTTTCCCCCAGAGAACAATGGACTTTTAGTATTATTCACCCCACTGAGCACCAACAGCTGTTCAAGACAGAATAATTGGGCGGCGCCTGTGGCTCAAAGGAGTACGTGCCGGCCCCATATACCAGCGGTGGCGGGTTCAAACCTGACCCCAGCCAAAAACTGCAAAAAAAATAAATAAATAAATAAAAATAAAAGACAGAATAATCTTCCTCTTCATATATGTTTTACTTTGTACTTTCGGTGTGCTGTCTTCAGGACAACATCTTCAAAAATTGTAAACTCCCAGAAAAAAAAAAAAACCAAACCTCTAAATATGCAGCCCAACATGAGTCCCTTCTATATAGTGTATCATTAGAATTGTTAAGGGGTGTCTCTGGACACCTTATGCCATCAATCAATAATGTCTCAGCATTTTAATAGCAGAGACTCCCGAAGTTAGTTATACAAGAAGAATGAAACTCACATGGGAAGTCTTGGAGAGTTCCCTACCTGGAAAGGAGGGAAAACAGG
The DNA here is from genome assembly GCF_027406575.1 of Nycticebus coucang. Taxonomy (NCBI): domain Eukaryota; kingdom Metazoa; phylum Chordata; class Mammalia; order Primates; family Lorisidae; genus Nycticebus; species Nycticebus coucang. The sequence goes on along the minus strand of NC_069800.1, from coordinate 61,268,618 downwards.
TCTCTATATTCAATATGAGGTAATAAATTGTAATCTTTCTGACTATCTTTGGGGCAGTGAAACAGTTACACCACTTAATTCTCAGAACCTCAGAGGTAGGTTTTCTTCTCACCATTTTATAGATGTGAAAACTGAGGGTCAGAGAGATCCAATGACTTGTCCAAGGTCAGCTGGACTCTAAAGGGTCTCTTTACACCTGTTTTTTTGCTTTTTCTCTTCTAATCTCATCTCCAGACACCAGCCAGGTGATATTTTATAGACATAATTTAATGGTGGTGATCTCTTGCTAAAACAAAACAAAACAAAAACAAAAACACCCTCTAACTGTTTAGAATTGTACTTAAAGCAGCACCTAACCTCCCTAGTGTGGCTTAGCTCCCTGGTTCTCTGCTCCTCTTCTGGTTAATTTCCCTGCAGTTACCTGTTTTCTTACTTTTCTTAGATGCCCTAGGCCCACGTCCACCTCAGGACATTTGCCTTGCTATTCCTTCTGCTCAGAACACATTTCTGCCTTCAGGTCTCAGCTCAGGAGTGGCCCCTGACCACTGCACACACGGCCAGACTCAGGTGCTCATGGCCAGGTGGCTGTGGGGTGAGAACACATGTCACAGCAGCAGCAAACATTCACCGTGCACTGGAGCTCCTGGCACTGTGCTGAGCTCTTTAAGGATAACAGGTGGAAGCAGCTGCCAGGCCACCGCAAAGGAATTCAATAACCATCGGAATTGCTGCCCAGACCGCATACAAAATGCTCCTTAATAGGGTGTTAACTTGGAAACATTTATGTAAATATTTAAGAAGGGGAAGGAGGCATGTGTTTGTATTTTTGTTCCCTGTGGGCACACAGGCAATTAGGTTCCAGGTACAATGGAAGAAAGGTTCTTAAACAGTTTCCAAAAAGGACATTTCCCCCAAATGTCCATCTTCATACAGAAGCTGAGAGAGGGGAAAGGAAATTGAATAAGCATTTGGGAGGGAGGAGGGGGAGGAGCTTAGGGAAACAAAGGCAAAGACACATGACTTTTACAGTGATGAAAACCCAACTGGGGAGACCTTTGTACATCCACCAGATGCAAAGGGCTGATCTAAACCCAATCAGCATGGGTGGCGCCTGTGGCTCAAAGGTTAGGGTGCCGGCCCCCTATACCAGAGGTGGCAGGTTCAAACCTGGCCCTGGCCAAAAACTGCAACAACAAAAATAAATAAATAAACCCAATCAGCAGTGGATGGAGTGGTTTTAGCTGCAGTGGGACAGAGCTGAGAAGCCACACTTCTTCCATTCACCCTCTGAGGTCGTCTCACGCAGCTCCCTTCTGCTGGGCGCCCTGCGGGAGATGCAGTGGCAAAGAACAATCATTCCTGAGCTCATGCTACACGCGCCCTAGTGGAGGAGATGACTTCCAGCCAAGTGTTCACAGAAATAAGTAGAGGGATTCTATTTCTTTTAAGCGCAGTGGAAAGAAAATACAGGAAGTTGTGAGAGAGTTCGAGTGCAGTTGGGAAGTAGTGGCAAGTGCAGGCGTGGGGAAAGTTTACCTGATAAAGTGGTCATGGAAGCTTCCATGGGGATGAGTAGGAGTTAGTGAGATCAGGAGTTGCGGGAGAGCACCCAGGCAGAGGAAGAGAAATGTATGGAGGCTGCAGGGAGTGAGTGAGTGTGTGTGTGTGTGTGTGTGTGTGTGTGTGTGTGTGTGTGTGTGGGTGTGTGGAGCTGGAGGAACTGGAAAAGGTAAACAAGGGACCTGGGTCTGGATTTTCGTAGTGGCTGCTGTTTGTGTCTGGGTTCTGGGCACAGAACACACAAAGCCAAGAGGCTAATCAAAGCCATCGCCCAGTGCAGGGGGCAAGTGCCTGTGGCTTGGCTGAGCGTGGAGGCTGGATTTCTGATAGGGAAGGGGCTAGTGGGGGACGCGGTGCCAACTTGAGGTGAGCCTTGAGAAAGAGAAGTGGGACTGCAGGAATACAGGGCTGAAGGAGTATAGAGGGCCAACCCGTCCCTGTGCTTTCTGTCTGCCTTCGGGGCGTGAAGCGTCATCGGCAACACTGACAGTTCCAGACAGGAGTGGCTGAGGTGAGCCTGTGGGGCAGCCACCTGCTGCCTCTTCACTTATGTTCCTCCATCAGCTCTGTTCCTAGGAGGGAAATCCCCTCCCAGGCTGAGATGACCCGGGTCCTGGGAGCCGGCACCCAGGCGCCACCGCACAGCTCACTGCTGCCTCACCTTCCACCTCCATTCTCCGCAGTTAACTGGAAAGAGCAAAGCTACAGAAACTCCAGAGTAACAGAGCTGGACACCACCTGCTCAGCTGACTTCATTCGAGTGCTTTGTGGAGTCTGAGACTAGGCAAGGCTAAGTGAGGTCACACAGCGGCCGGTGGTAGGGCGGGGGTTCAAACTCATACCTGTCTGACCCTGGAATCTGTTCTTGCCAATTCTCCACATGGTCACCTCAAGTCCAAGTCTGTTTCCTAACTCGAGTCTGAGAACTCTTAATTCCACATGCATGTAAGTCTACAAGGAGCTAGGTTTTTTATTTATTTATTTATTTATTTATTTTTTTTTTTTTTTGTAGAGACAGAGTCTCACTTTATGGCCCTCGGGTAGAGTGCCGTGGCCTCACACAGCTCACAGCAACCTCCAACTCCTGGGCTTACGCAATTCTCTTGCCTCAGCCTCCCGAGCAGCTGGGACTACAGGCGCCCACCAGAACGCCCGGCTATTTTTTGGTTGCAGTTGGGCCGGGGCTGGGTTTGAACCCACCACCCTCGGTATATGGGGCCGGCGCCCTGCTCACTGAGCCACAGGCGCCGCCCTAGAAGGAGCTAGGTTTAAAGACATCTATAGGTAGCAGCACAAACTCAAATAGGAGATGGGCAAGAAGTATGTGTGAGAGCAGCAGGCCGGGCGTCAGACAACGGCGTAATGGGGGCAGTGGCACCCTCAGGCAGATTTTAAAATCTTACCGCTCTGTCAGGGGCAAGCACCCTTGCTACTGAGTCCTGCCCGCTGCTGGGGTCTTAGGGCCTCACTCAGGTTCCCCTTGAACCAACGTCCGATCATTTCTGCCTAGTGTAGGATTCCTCTAGTGGGCAGTCTTTGCTCCAAAGCCCCCCTCTCGCTGAGTTGCTCAACATCATGTCCAGTGGGACTGCAAACTAATGCAACCTTTTTGGAAGGCAGTATGGAGAATCCCCAAAGAACTCAAATTAGACCTCCCATTTGACCCTGCAATCCCATTACTAGGCATTTACCCAGAAAAAAAAACAAAACAACAATTTATAATAAGGACATTTGCACTAGACTATTTATTGCAGCTCAATTTACAATCACCAAGATGTGGAAACAACCTAAATGCCCACCAACCCAGGAACGGATTAGAAAGCTGTGGTATACCATGGAATACTGTTCATCCATTAAAAAAGATGGAGACTTTACGTCTTTTGTATTAACCTGGATGGAGTTAGAACACATTCTTCTTAGTAAAGCATAACAAGAATGGAGATGCGAGAATCCAGTGTACTCGATTCTAATATGAAGCCAATAGACGATCTAATACACATCCATATAATAGAGAAATCAATTCAATTCGAGGTGAGGGGTGGGGAATGAGGGGGGAGGGAGGGGGACAGATGTGCATTGTGGGCACAATGTTAGGGTGTATGGCACACCTCCTGGGGGCAGGACACAATTATAAGAGGGACTCTACCTAACAAATGCAAACGTAATTCTTTGTAACCTAATTCATCTGAAACAATAAAAAGAAAAAAAGTCTGTGTCCAAGCTGCCAGCTGGTTTGAGGCTCTCTCCCACTCCTTCCTTCCCTCCCATCACATCAGAACAGCATCGTGGCCCAATCCTACTTCTTCTGTGTTTTATCACTCACACACTCCCCATTCAAACTCTTGTACTCCTAAAATGAAAAAGTTAGAAGCTGAGAGTAGAGAGTAGAGCTCCCACGATGGTTTGCCTCTAAGTAGCCCAGCAACCTCAAACTCCTGGGCTTAAGTGATTCTTGGAGGGGGGAGTCATACCAAGAGGTCACCAGCCTGCAGTGGGAGGTGGTAAATGTGTAAATGTCACAAACCAGTAATAGAAGGTCAATGGGGAGGGACCTTGAACAGCAGGTGACCTTGGGGCCCCTGCTCTGTACAAAGATGCAGATCTCCCAGATCAGTAAGAAGGACATTTTTCTTCTACTAAAATCCTTCCATGAAACATTGTGCATGTTTAGCACAGATTCCATATCTGACTTCCAAGAATTCTTAGTATTAAGACCAGGTGCTGCAATTGTTCATACTTCGCCTTTGAGGGCCATACAAGAATTGTTAGCTTTTATGCCACAATCATTTTTCCATTTTTAGTAGAGACAGGGTCTTGCTCTTGCTCAGGCTGGTTTCGAACTTCCAATGTCAAGCCATTCTCCCTCCCATTTTGGCCTTCCAGAGTCCTGGGATTACAGGCATAAAGCACAATTAAAAAAAAAAAAAAAGCCTACACCGTAAATGTCACAAATCCTTTGATGTATGGGAAATGTGAATCCCTGAGGTTTATGAAGGATTCCACAGATGTAGAAGGTTTTACTATGAGATCAGTGAAATATCCTGTCACATATCTTTACCAGGTGGCTGAGCCCAGACTCCATAGGAGGAGCAAATGTAGAATGGGGAAAGCTGTTTGATCATCTGTAAAGACAAAGGTCCTTGAATGTGTTTCTTTCTTTCTTTTTTTTTTTTTTTGAGACAGTTAAGCTATCACCCTGGGTAGAGTGCTGTGGCATCACAGCTCACAGCAACCTCAAACTCCTGGGCTTAAGCAATTCTCTTGCCTCAGCCTCCCAAGTATTTGGGACTACAGATGCCCACCACCATGCCCAGCTATTTTTTGATTGTAGTCGTCATTGTTGTTTGGCAGGCCCGGGGCTGGATTCGAACCCATGTGGCTAGAGCCCTAGCCGCTGAGCTACAGGTGCCGAGCCTTGAATGTGTTTCTTATTATATAAATTCAGAGACAGACTAGGAAAGATCAAATCAGAGAGAATGTTCTTATCCGCTGTCTTGTAAATGTCTATTTTCTATCATTTAAAAAAGCACATTATGTTAAAAAGAAAGAAAGAAAACTTTCCAAGGGCATCATAAAAATCCCCTCGCCACCTCCATTTTTCCCACCCACATTTTCCAAAAAGGGAAGAGAGACAGAGGAAGAAGGACAACCGTGAGGAAGCAGCGAAGTGTCTAGACGACATTTCACTGGGGAGAGATTTCTGTTGGGTGGCAACATTCTGAGAGACAACCCCCGGAAAGATGAAAGAAGGGGTAGAGACAACGTTTTTTTTTAAGAGACAGAGTCTTGCTATTGTGCCCAGGCCGGAATGCCGTGGCTATTTTGGGGCATAACCATAGCACCCTGCATCCTCAAACTCCTGGGCTCAAGTTATCCTTCTGTCTCGGCCGCCCAAGCAGTTGGGACCACGGGCACACACCCCTGTGCCCAGCTTAGTGAGCCACAGCAAAGATGTTCTAGAAGGGGTTCTCACTTTGCAAACCCCACACAACAATACACACTTCTTAATGCTGTGTATCAGCTAACTTTATTTTCCTATAACTTATCAAGCAGGGAGAAAAACACTCTCTAATCTTTTGGAAGCAAATTAGCTCCTAATGAAACCAGCCTATGTGCCCTGAGAGGGTGCCAGGAACTGTTGTTTACTACTGTATTTAGACGATGGCTGGTTAATAAAGATGACTCAGTTTTCCAGCTCTGTCCCAGGCACTGTGATAAGTAATTAGCATTGATAATCTCACTTGATAGTCACAACCTCATGAAACAAGTGTTGTTAAAGGTAAGACACAGGGAGGGTGAGTAAGTGGTCTAAGCCTCAGCAAGCAGGGCCAAAGTCAAGACTGGGACCCAGGGTTTAGTCTGCAGCCTGCCCTCTGAGCCCCCACACCATGCAGCTCAGCACGGACTCCCAGAAGACCACACGCTGGATGAGTGAGTGACAAAGTCCTCTCGGAGAGGGAGGTGAAGCTGAAAAAATGATACCTTTGTGTAATGGAACACCCTGCAGCCATGAAAAATAATGATTTCCAAAATGTAGTATTAATTTTAAAAAGGAGTAAAATGAGAAATCGTGTACACGGAATGACCCCATTTATGCTAGTATCGGCACAGCATCTTTCTGGCAGGTTAGTAAGTTGGGGAGGGGGGATGGTCCTCTCTGTGTGGGGTCTGGGGAGCTAGAGATTCAGGATTAGAAGAAAACACTTTCCTCTGTGTATGTTAAGTTATACAGCTGGAATTTTTGAAAACCAAGTGCAGATATTTTTCTTTTTCAATATGAAAATCTAATTTTTAAAAAGGACTCTGTTCTGTTGGAAGAAAATGACCTCTGAGTTGGTTTTGAATTTAAACAGCTGCTTACCAGTGTCACTCAAACCTTGGCTCTGAGTCAGCCTTAATCTTGGCCAAAAGCAGTTTGCAACATGAGGAAGATCTGAAGACCACGCTCCACCCTTACAGGCCTGTCCCGCAGAGGACCTACACCAGGCACAGCGCAGAGGTCGCTGGAAAGAACTGGAGCAGGGTTGGAGAATGAGCTGATTTGGGGAGTGGGAGAGGAGGGCCGCAGCGAGAAGACACACAGGAGGCAACAACAACCGTGTGTTGAATTAAATGCCATCTAACTGTAGGTCCACTAAGAATCACAGGTGTTTAGGCTGGAAGAGCTTTAAAGGTTTGTCTGGCCCTGGCCCTGGCCCAGGCAGGTTAGGGAGGCATTGAATGGGTCTCTAAGTACCTTGGGGAGCCCCCCTGCCCTTCCCTCCAATTAGCCTCTCCCACCCCCTCCCCCAGGGCTCTCCCTGGGCTGGGTGCAGGGTGACTTGGCTTCTGCATGCAAAGATCCCCGGCAGGTGGGAGGCCTCTCAGGGCGGGATATGTTACCCACCGGCACAGTTAGGGTGTGCAGCAGCAGGAGACAGAAGCTGGGCATTGCTGGCGGGTGGCACTGGGGAAAGCATCTGGAGTAACAGTTCAACAACTTTTCTCCCTCCTGGAGTTGTACTGTGAGGTCTCCTGTTGAAATGGGAACGCCAGCCCAGCCCAGCCCAGCTCAGCTGTTCTTGACAGTTGGTCTGGGCTGAAACCAAGAGCCAGGGGAAGGATGGGCCACTCAGGGTGTGATGAATTCTCCCCGACATTCCCCTAGTTTTCCTCCCAATCCATCTGATGCAAAGAGACATTCTATGGCCGATTGGTCTATCCACTGGTACAAGCGTCAAAGAAGTGCATAAACTTAGTGAACTTGGATGTGAGGAGGGATATGAGAGAAGCTTAAATAAAAGGATGCTTCCTTGCTTTCCTAATACTTCTACCAATAATCCTGGACAAGGGCATATTCTGTGAGTAAGCACAAACTTTAACTGGTTTCTCCATAACATTGAACTCTGACCCATCTGGCTTTGAATTCCTCCTGATGGGTCAGATGAAAAGCCACACATTACAGGGATTTCTGTAACAGTAGAAGGCACTGCCTGTTATTGGGATTTTGAGGAAGAACGGTGGCCAGAAAAAATTCCAAAGCCACTGATGGAAATGAAACACCTCCTCCTCCAGATCCTCTCACCCACCATTCATTTTTCTCTCCTTTTCCAGATGAGTCTTTGTTCCTGATTCCTGCCTTCCTTTTGTCGCCTCTTCTTTCATCCCTGTGTAATCCTCTCTCTTTGACACATCTGTCCCAGAAAGAAGCTACAATCTGAATGGTATTTTCTCTGTGAATTTCAGAAGCTCTCCGTATCAACCTTTGCCTTTAAAAGTCAAATTCATAAGTAATGGGGAACTGAGAGTCACTTAAAATAGAAAAATGGCATGATATTTCCTAACTAGAACTTGCTCTGAGAATTCGAGAATAACATTAAATTATCCTCTGTAATTTGTCATGCCTAATGTGGTGAGAGAATTAATTTATGAGGTTATAAAACTTAAAACAGCTTTGTTCCAATAATCTGCATTTCATTATCAGAAATATTTTAAATTCTTTTTTAATGAGGTGATAGCTTGTATTGTGCTACGACATAAAAGAAAGTTGTTTCTCTTGGAGCTGTTTTTTTAAAAAAACTTAGCAAAGCAGTTAAATGAGAGATGCTGAAAGAAAACTGCTAGGTTTTTTTTTTGTTCATTTAATATTAATTTGCTAAGTAGGCTAGGAAAATAACTCAGTTTCTGCTTCTGTTTTCCGTTTGAAAAAATTGACAATTTTTCTTTTTGTTTTTTCTTTTTCTTAAATCATAGCTGTGTACATTCATGCAATCTTGTTTTTGTTTTTTATTTTTTTGGAAAATTGACAATTCTTGAAAGTCTCCAGAGTGTGAAGGAAATGATCTGAAACCATTTAACTGAAAGCATGATGTTGAAACTCCCTTTCCCCAGTTATTTTTATATTTAAAGTAATATTTCACCTTAAAAAAACAAACCCTTAACTAAAGAGGATATAACTTTCTAAACAAGATATGAAATTCTCCATTTTCTGTTTCACAATCTGGTACCTAAAACAACTTTCAGTTGTTTCCAGTGGTGTCATAGTTATTTGGAAAACATAATTACCAACTTCCTAAACACAGAGAAAAAAACTTGAAATAGCAATTTTGGATTCTTTACACGTTAACCCAGAAGTGCAGGCAATCAAACAGTTGCAGGAAATGGACATTAGAAGAGAGAGACTCAGACACTCACGCTCACCTTCATCCCGATCTTTTAAAGAAATTACTTCTGTAATTGTTTTCCATACCCAGGAAAACACCAGAAAAAATGGCTTCAGAAGGGAAACTTTCTGCAGGAGTTTGTGCAAGAATGCCTTGAAGGCTCGTATCTAAAGCACATGAGCATGACAGGGCCTTTTCTGCAGCCATCCTCCCCAGTGGTCTGGGCGAGGGACTAAGCCCTGGGAAACTAAGGGCCACTCAGAACATGATGAATTCTCTCCAGAGTTGCTCTCCATTCCCTCCCAATCCATCTGACGCAAAGAGCCATTCTATGGCCGATTGGTTTATCCTCTGGTACCGAGACAAAGAAGGGAACAAACAGTGAATTTGGATGTGAGTAGGGTTATGAGAGAAACTTAAATAAAAAAATGATTCCTTGTTCACCAACAATCCTGGACAAGGGCATATTCTGTGAATAAGCACAAACTTTAACTGCTTTCTCCATAACATTGAACTCTGACCCATCTGGCTTTGGATTTCTCCTGATGGGTCAGATGAAAAGCCACACATTACAGGGACTTCTGTAACAGTAGAAGACACTGCCTGTTATTGGGACTTTGAGGAAGAGACGGTGGCCAGAAAAAATTCCAAAGCCACTGATGGAAATGAAATGTCTTTCCCCCGATACCTGAATACTGTGGTTTTTTACTAGGTTTGAGTCTCGCTCAGATCAACTAGCTTCAATATACTTTCCCTATTCATGGGAACTTCGCTAAACTGTACTTTTAGTGCTTCATTAAACCAGCAATTATTTATAAGCACCGACTGTATGCCTGACAACCTGTGCTGTGGGGAACTGGTGACCTGGTTCCGTTGATCTGAGCTCAGGACTGAAGGGATGCCAGCAATAAAGGTCTCCCAGGTCTTCGAATGATAGATTTTCTTGGATGTGGCCGTGTCAGACTGCACTGCATTCTAGAGCTGAAAGTGCTCTGGGGATCCTGGTCTATTTATTCACACCTGTCCCACTGCCTCCCACCACCAAGTTCACTCCTTGCTAGAACAGTCCCTGAGTTACTGGTTAAGATATTTGATTGGGGGAAACCAAAGGTTTGGGAGGAATATTGGGTCAAGGTACACATTCAAGAATTCTGCTCTCGCCCATAAACCAGTTACTGAGGAAGGAGAGCAGGTAACTGCCACGTCCTCTGGGCCTCGCTCCCTTCATCTGACAGTGTGGTAGCTTTATAGGGTGATCTCCACGTTCCCATCCAACTGCAAACATGCATTTTGGACGGCATCTTTCCCTGCTCTGGCCTCTGAGTTCGTGAAAGTCATCGGAAGGATCACAAAGAAATTAACATGCAGGTGTGTTTCCTTTCTAATTTCCTTTTCTTCCTTCTTTCCTTCTTTGAAAAGAATGAAGGAGGAATGGTATGGAGAAAGAAGGAGCTTTGTGTCACTTGATTGCTCATCACTAATAATGCCAACTCCATCGTAGGGAGACAGCTTTTCTGAGGCTGTGTAGTTCTCACTCGCCTGTGCTGCCTGTACATTAAAAAAATTAAAGTAACAAATTGAGCCAACTTTTAAGACCCATCTCTCCCTACACAATATTAGCCTATGAAATTACAGGGCTGATGAGCTAATTTGTTTTTTTTCTAGTGCATATTGAGATACAGTGCATAGGCCGGTAATGGTGGCTCACGCCTGTAATCCCAGCACTCTGGGAGCCCGAGGCAGGTGGATTGCCTGAGCTCAGGAGATTGAGACCAGCCTGAGCAAGACGGAGACCCCCGTGTCTACTACAAATAGAAAAACTAGCCAGACATAGTGGTCCATGCCTGTAATCTCAGCTACGTGGGAGGCTGAGGCAAGAGGATCACTTGAGCCCAGGAGGCTGAGGTTGCTGTGAGCTAGGCTGACACCAGGGCAGTCAGGATGATACCACTTGGCTGACACCACTCTACCCAGGGTCACAGAGTGAGGCTCTTTTTCAAAAGAAAAAAAAAGAAAAAGAACAGTACATTCACCAATGTATCAGCTCATGCAGAAACTTTTTCTGGCCCACAGGTGCCCTGAGCGACTTTGCAGTGGTCTATATGGGTCCTGGGGGCTTTAAGAGACTGGAGCCTGGAGTGGCAGAGCTGGGGGGCATCACTTGGGTGCAGGAGGATTTGCGTGTTCCCATGGCTGACCCTGCCTCTCCTGGATGTGTCCACAAGACTCTTCTTCTGAACAAATGGTGTGTGAGCAACGAGTTTAGAAATGGTTCCTAAAACAATCATTTCCCGTTTTTTTGCAACTCACGCTGGACTCTTCTAATCTCCCCCTCAGCGGTATCTTTCTTACCAGCCTCCAACCTTCCTCCTTGTAAGTTATTTCCCCTCCAGGCCCTTGTCATTTCCTCTCTTAGTCACCACAGTGGAGCCATTCCAGAGCGGTGTTGTGTTTCTAAGGCTGCTTCCCTATTCCCCTACCATGGGGCTGTCCTTTGAATAGTCTCTCAGCAGACTTTTGAGTTTTGGCATGGTGGTGGCATTCTCTTTATTTTTACTAAGTGCACTCTATAGGAAATAATAAAATGCTCCGAGAATATAGGCTATTAAACAAGGGAACAAATATACATTTTAAAAATTACATATATAGGGCGGCGCCTTTGGCTCAGTCCGTAAGGCGCCGGCCCCATATCCCGAGGGTGGCGGGTTCAAACCCGGCCCCGGCTGAACTGCAACCAAAAAATAGCTGGGCGTTGTGGCGGGTGCCTGTAGTCCCAGCTGCTCGGGAGGCTGAGGCAAGAGAATCGCTTAAGCCCAGGAGTTGGAGGTTGCTGTGAGCTGTGTGACGCCACGGCACTCTACGGAGGGCCATAAAGTGAGACTGTCTCTACAAAAAAAAAAAAAAAAAAAATACATATATACTTTTATTTCTTTAGACAATCTCACTCTGTCACTCTGTCACCATGGGTAGAGTGCTGTGTCATCACAGCTCACAGCAACCTCAAACTCCTGGGTTCAAGAGACCCTCTTGCCTCAGACGCCTAAATAGCTGGGACTACAGGCACCTGCCACAAACATCCAGCTAGTTTTTAGTAGAGATGGTGTCTTGTTGCTCAGGCTGGTCTCAAACCTCTGACCTCAAGGGATCCTCCTGCCTTGGCCTCCTGGAGAGCTAGGATTACAAGTATGAGCCACTGTATCCAGCCTTTAAATTCTATTTTAATCCCATAGGCAGCATTGATGTTAATAGATTTTTTTATCAACCATGATAATTTATTAAATCCTGAGAAAAAGGACCAGACACTTGTCCTTAGTGGCATTCAGAACGGTGTCTAGCCTACAGAAGGCACTGACTATTTGTCAAAGGAATGAAAAGTGTGTTGTCTTCTGAATCGAACATAAATTGGAACTAGTCAATCAACACTTACGTGTAAAATGCAAGTAAACGCAATAGATAGCAAGCGGGTGGGAGGGGCGGGGATGGGTAAAGTTACACCTAATGACACAAAGCTTTGACTTCGAATGTACAAAAGCACATTATGCAACCAAAACATGTGGACTCCCGCAATATTCTGACAAAAGGGCATTTAATCCTTGATTTATTATTCCTCTGCTCACACATTTCCAATAGTCTCTAACCCCAAAGGTTTTATTTTTGCAAAAGGCCAAGCACACGCTTCTCCAAGTCCATTGAGAAGAGGAGGGCACCATCCAAGATGAACAAAGAAGCCTCCTACACTTAAGTCTCTGCACTCACCTCCCTGCACCTGCTCTTTTCTACCTCTGGTCGGTCCATTCATTGCATAGCAGCCTGACCGATGGGGGAAACAAAAATCAGACCATGGCTTCTCCTGTTTTAAGGGGGCCAGTGCTTTGCCTGCAACTAGAATGATTTCAGAGCTCTTACACAGCCCGGGCTGACCCTTCTTACACTTCAGCTCTCATTTCTGACCACTGTCTCCCCCTGTTTACTCTGCTCCAACTTCACTGGCCTTTTCACAGATGCTCTACTATGCTGAATTCATTCCCACCACAGGGCCTTTGCACCTGCTGCTCCCTCTGCTTGGGGAGCTTTCCCCATTACTTGGTCTCTGGAGCAGCTGTTTCCCTCCATTGCCTCCATCAGAATACCTGTTTTATCTTTTTTTGTGGCAGTTGTTTTCGTTGCCACCCACGGTCACATGTGTATCTGCTCATCTACTGTGGAGCTGAAGCCCACCAGAAGGTCAGCTCCGTCTTGATCACCCTGAACCCCCAGAGCCCAGTAACTATGTGTTGGGTGAGTGGTTGAGCAAGGTGCTGGGAGTCGTGTTTTCAAGTTAGATATTGTGTCTGGGCTGTGTTGTCTTGTGGGATGGGTGAAGGGAGGAAGTTGCTGGACGAGGTCACAGGGAGGCCACAGGTTCTTGTGACCTTGAATTTCAATTACAGCAGCTCAAATCTAAGGCAGCCTGTGACCATGGGAGAAAGAGGGGCCAACTCTCAAGTGTCTAGACTGAGTGGGGAGTTAGGCTGGGACCGGCAGGGGTTAGCAGGCTGAGAGGAATGGCTCCTGCTCCTGGATACTTGGTGGTGAGGAGATGCCGTTCCTATCCTCCAGGGGGCTCCTGTAACCTCCTATTCATCTACACACTACTACAAAGCATTTACTGAGCACCTACTATGTGCAGGTACAGCTGCAGACTCAAGAGACTCAGTGCTGAATAACAGAGCCCAGGTCTGTCCCACACAGCAGTGACTTCCCAGAGGGGAAGACAGATGACCAACATGATGGGGATGTGGGCGGGGGAAGTGATTTGGATAGGGTGGTCCAGAGAGGCCTCTGGGTGGGGTGATGCTTGCCTGAGGGGAGGCCCCACAGAGGAGCATTTCAAGGCAGGGACCAGTGGGGAGAAGGGGCAGGAGCTGAGGGAGGAGCTGGTGGGAGCGGGATCCAGCCTTGGGTGGGCCATGTACGTTTCTGCACAAGGTCTGGCTTGCCCTTCTTCCATAAAGACTGGTGTGAAATGTCTTGCTTACCCCCATAGGGAAGCTGAGGGTACGGGAAGAGCCTGAAACTGCTCCCCACTCGTCAAGACGCCCCCTCTGAGCTTTCTTGCCCAGAGGCACTGAAGCAAGCCACGTCCCCACAAGTGGTGGACACATCTGAGGCAACCTTGAGAATTTGGTTTGTTTAAGCTCTATGTCTTCCCTTGGATATTCTTTGAGTGAGTCTAGAACATCCTACTCAGAGCTGAGATGGAGGAGAGGGCCAAAGAACATTGACTCTTTAATTGAGGCTGTGGGTCTCCCTCACCTGAGCTGCCACATCACCCCTGCCCAGCGACACCGAAGAGGTGGGGGATGGAACCAGGTGTCAGCAGAGTGAAGACTTGGAGGCAGGTTACTTACAAACTGTAAAGTGCTGTCTAGATCATCTAGATCATTTAGGCAGAATAAGTCTAAAAACAAGTCTAAATCTAGGCTACTCAGAAAAACATTTACGTTACAAAACAAAGAAAAAAATTGTTTCTAGATGAAGGACAAGTGAGACCTGACTAGCAGCACCCCGTGTAATCCTGGAATGAATTCTGGATCAGAAAAGCAAAGAAATGCAGAAACAAATAACATCCCCGAGAGCTACAAAAGAATGCTTTGGGGAAATGAGAATATGGACTAATATTAGAATGGGATTATTAAATCAGTGCCAGATGTTCTTGGGCATAGTATAGACACGTGGCTCTGGAGGACAGTGTCTGAGGTCTCAGGAGACACAGGAGGGGAGTTTTTAGGGATGAAGTGTCATTTTTCCTGCCTTTTCTTTTCTTTCTTTTTTTTTTTTTTTTGAGACAGAGACTCAAGCTGTCGCCCTGGGTAGAGTGCCGTGGCATCACACAGCTCACAGCGACCTCCAACTCCTGGCTCAAGCGATTCCCCTGCCTCCGCCTCCCTAGTAGCTGGGACTACAGGCACCCGCCACAACTCCCAGCTATTTTTTGGTTGCAGCCGTCATTGTTGTTTGGCGGGCCCGGGCTGGATTTGAACCCACCAGCTCAGGTGTAAGTGGCTGGTGTCTTAGCCACTTGAGCCACAGGCGCCAAGCCTATACCTGACTTTTCTTTTCTTTTTTTTAGACAGAGTCTTACTTTGTGGCCCTTGGTAGAGTGCTGTGGCATCATAGCTCACAGCAATCTCCACTCTTGGGCTTAAGTGATTCTCTTGCCTCAGCCTCCCAGGTAGCTGGCACTACAGGTGCCTGCCACAAGGCCTGGCTTTTTCTTTCTTTCTTTTTTTGTAGAGCCGAGGTCTCGCTCTGGCTTAGGCTGGTCTCGCACTCCTGAGCTCAGGGCAATCCACCTGCCTCGGCCTTCCTGAGTGCTCAGATTACAGGCATGAGTCACCAGGCCCAGCCTCCTGCCCTTTATCTTCAAACGGTTTAACAACAGTAAAAGCAAAGTGTGTTCCTGTGTATACCCACATACCGATAGGTGAACAAAAACACAGTGAAGTGGAAGGAATCAAAGTCGGGGAGGGATCTTCAGGAATTTACTGAATTTTTTTTTCAATTTTTCCAATGGTTTGAACATTTTCGAAGTAAATAGTTGGAGACAAAATTATACTAGTAAAGATATTTACACATAACCTGTGTAAGAGAGGACATCACAGGTCACTGAGGCATATACTCCAGTAGGGACATTTATTATTATTACTACAATGATAACATTTAATTCATGTTAGCAGGCTCCCCATTCAGTAATTGTTCCATTACTTTTTTTCCTGTTCTGCTCAACATGTTTAAAAGGTGTAGCAAGATTGAAAAACATCAACCTGAGCTTCACTTTCTTTGTGTTTGAGGATGTTTTTTGCATACGGAGGCCATTTACGCTTTCTAAATAGTGAATCTTTTTTCATTCATGACACAGAAAGACGTTCCAGCTTCACTCGCAAGATATACAGGTTAATGGGCAACAACAGCACCCAGAGAGCCTACCAGGGACTCAGCATGAGAGGCTGCAGCCGGGATCTGAGCTCTGCTGTTGCAAAGCCAGCACAGAAATCAATCAGGATAGTTGTGAACAACACGAGTATCTTCAGGGTCCAGAGAAAGAAGAGATCGGGGAGGGCTAGGGCAGAGATGCACATCTCATTTACAGAGTTTGTTGGGCAGTGAACGGACACAAAGGGACGGGCTGTCCTGTCAACCATGTGAGCTGATTTCTACTACAAAGTTAGGTTCACTCATCTCAAACTCAAGCATTTGAGTTGGTAAGAAGCATTACACTTAAACTTAACCTTAAACTTGGCAGCCTCAGACTCTCATCACTAGCATTCACCTCGAGCCTTCATTAGAAAGCCAGAACTAAAACCAGCTGCTCCCCTCTTCCTCCCGCCCCATTTGAGCAGCCCCTGCCACTCACCTTGGGGGCACCTTCCGTGACTCCTGTTCCTTTCATGACAGCGCTGTGAGAAGGCTCCTCTGAGTGCCACCGCCACTATCTCTGGCTTTAGAGGAGGATTATGCAATGTCACTGCATGCTTCTGGATGTTTCCCAGAAACTGAATGCTATGGAGCTATCTGACAACACATGGGAAGTTGTCAAAAAGATTCTCCCAGCAGGCAAACATTCTGGGAAGCGTGATAAGAGTAAAATGAGAGGGGTGAAGGAGGAGGGAACCAGAAATATGGCCCCACGCACCCCTCAATGCCTGACGTCTCACTGTCTGTAAGTAGAGATTGTCACTCATTGGTTATATGAAACCACAAAAGAAGAAGAAAAAAACCCACTCTTCTGCTTTAGGGGGAAGTTCCTACTTTGAAGAGCTCTGTGCATGGAAACAGCATTCTTGTCCCTTAAACACCGTGGAACGACTCCCACTGAACACACCAGCCACACTTCCCTGACCAGAGGCCCTGGGCTGGATTTCTGGCAGCGGTCAGCACTTCTTCCTTCCTGCTCCCTCACACGTGCCTTGTGACCGCAGGGATAAAACAAGTCAAGCTGAATGCCTCAAAGGACACGATCCCTGCTCCACCTGTCCCTCCCATTTGCACACATTCCCTGCTCTGAACCCCACCCGCCCCTGGTCTCTGTGCCCAGCACCTAATGCTTCACAGCGTCCCAGTGCCCGCTCTGCACGAGGCTGCGCTGGGCACCACCCTCCTATTACGCCTCGGAAATCTGACAAGCCCATCGTTCCTCCCGTGCCTGAGCCAGCCCTACGCAGTTCATCATCACTTGCTGACTCTTTTTTATCTTTCCTACAGACAGAAATGACAGTGTAGCAGACTGTGTGAAGTTTACATTTTCATTTCATTTAAACAAAATCAATTCTTCCAACCCTGGCTCACGTTCTTCCCCACAACCAGCTCTGTCTCCTCACATGGCCCTTTTCTTGCCATTACATTTATTGTCTTGTCTTCGCCCCAGATGAGGTCTGCAATACTTACTTACTGGTTGACATGGCTGACTGATTTCTGGTCGAGATAGTCCCTATGGTAAAAGGATGTCATTGCTGGGAATTAAGTTGGAGGACCAAGAGGTTGATGTGCTGTGGGTGGCAGCAGATAATGGGGGTGGGAGGGACTCCACAGAAACACAAACTGATTTAGCAACAAAGTGGACACCACAGTGGGGGACAGAGATGGGAGATGGGGAAGTAACTGGATCGCTTCATGGAGAAGGTAAGATGTGAAAGAGGCAGGGACAGGGTGGCACACAGGCAGAGCTTGCTCCTGGTTGTGACATCAAGAACACGCAAGAAAAAAAGGGTGTGCCTGGGAATTAGCAAGTTGGTAAAGCAGATGCCAAGGGAAGATTAATGAATCACTGCGGCTGAGCTGATGAGTGATGGCCTAGGCAAACAGGAATATTTTATCCTTGTTTTTTTTTTTTTTGACAGAGTCTCACTTGTTGCTCTAGGTAGAGTGCTGTGGCATCACAGCTCACAGCAACCTCAAACTCTTGAGCTTAAGTGATTCTCTTGCCTCAGCCTCCCAAGTAACTGTGACTACAGGCGTCTGCCACAAAGCCTGTCTATTTTTTATTTTATTTTATTTTTGAGACAGAGTCTCACTATGTTGTCGCCCTGGGTACAGTGCCATGGCATCACAGCTCACAGCAATCTCAAGCTCTTGGGCTTAAGCAATTCTCTTGCCTCAGCCTCCCAAGTAGCTGGGACTACAGGCACCCACCACAATGCCCAGCTATTTTTGGCTGGAGTTGTCATTATTGTTTGGCAGGCTTGGGCTGGGTTCGAACTGCCAGCTTGGGTATATGTGGCTGGCGCCCTAGCCGCTAACCTGCAGGTGCCAAGCCACGCCCATCTATTTTTATTTTATTTTATTTTATTTTTTATTAAATCATAAACATATAGATCATGTATACATTATGCATATATAGAATTAGGAATGCTTACATCACGCTGGTTAATATATACCTCATCTCGTTTACTTAATTATTGTGTTAAGACATTTATATTCTATACTAATAGCTAAGTGAAATTGATTTTATAATTAAATATTTAGAAAAAATAATCCAGTGGGGTGATGCAATATGTAGAGGCAAGAAATATTAAAAATGTCTTTATAATACTTAAAAATATCTATTTAAAAATAGTTCTGTTACTCAAGGCTTCTAAATTTTTCTTTTTTTTGCTTCATAAATTACTTTTCTGCTTCATAAATTACTTTTCTTTCTTTTTTTTTTATTGTTGGGGATTCATTGAGGGTACAATAAGCCAGGTTACACTGATTGCAATTGTTAGGTAAAGTCCCTCTTGCAATCATGTCTTGCCCCCATAAAGTATGACACACACCAAGGCCCCACCCTCCTCCCGCCCAGCTATTTTTTAGAGACAAAAAAATGGCTCAGCTGGTCTTGAAATCCTGAGCTCAGGCAATCCACAAGCCTCGACCTCCTGAGTGCTAGGATTATAGGTGTGAGCCCCTGTGCCTGATCTCCTTTTTTATTTTCTGTTTTTGTCTGAGATAGGCTCTGGCTCTGTCGCTCAGGCTGCAGTGCAATGGCGTCATCACAGCTCCCAGCAACCTCAAACTCCCAGGCTCAAGTGATCCTCTTGTCTCAGCCTCCCAAGTAGCTGTGACTACAGGTTCATGCCACCATGCCTGGTTAATTTCTACTACTTTAAATAGAGACGGGGGTCTCGCTCTTGCTCGGGCTGTTTATTCTACAGTCTTTACAGACATACACATCATCCAAACAGTGCTGTCACAATGCACGTAGCTAAGTGATACTCATAAGGCCACCACAAAGTGGCCAGATGAGTCCAGGTGGCCAGGTTTGAGTCCAGACCTTTCCCTAGGTGGGTCTCCTCACTCTGCCATCTCCTAACTCTACTATTTCCTCTGTGTTGGGGGCATGAGTGATGTGGTATCGCAGATGAACAGCACAATACAACCTCATTACCAAGTCGTGTAGCCAGGCGGGGGTCTGTTAGACCTGAATCCCATGCTTTCAGTTTTATACACCCAAAAGAACAAAATTTTGAACAGGGCAGAGTTCAACCCACATATTCATTTTTTATACTTCATTATTTTCTAAAACGAGAATCAATATCCCTTACACTTGGGGGTCAGAACAAAATCTAGAAATCTGGCTAACATCCCTAGAAATCACGGAATTTAAGATGAAAATAATGTAAAAAACAAACATTCGTATTTGGAAAATAAAAGGAAGACAGCAGAAAATAAGAGCTTAGATCAGAATAACAGGGCAAGGTTAGCAAGGAATAACAGGATTCTTTAGAATAACAGGATCAGAAGAAGGACTCTTCAGGTTTTTCAACACCATAGAAAAGGCCCATGGAACATACTCTTTTTTCTTCTTGTTTTAATGGGCCCAGAAACTATTATATAATAAACAGCTCTCATGTAAAGCTCTCTGAGCAGGGACTTTGTCTGTGTGGGTCTCTATTTCTCCAGCATTCGGAGTTGTGCTGGGCACATGGTCATCCAAAATGATTTTTGAATAAATGAATTTTGGTTCTAAGTTGTTTACCAACCAGCATGTACAAAATACCAACAGTTGCTGTTTTGCTGAGTTATAACAGTGCCTGTTAGTTACAAAAGTCTTCCATTCTCGCCCCGTCAGCAGTCCTTTCCCTTTCTTATGGAAAAAGTTCTTTTGGCATCTGGTGAAGGTGTTAAAGCCGAGGATGGTCTGGCTGATCTACCTACATGCCTGAATTTCAGACATGGTGACTGGCTTACACGTGATGGGAAAGCAGTAACTCCGAGCTGGGTACATTGTCTTTGGAGTATGAAGGGAAAAGTTCTTCTGCCTGGTGGAGGTGGTCAGCTGGAGGAGGTCAGCCTGGGGCAGGCGGTTCCCTTAGCAGATGGCTCTGCCTCAGTGTGCAGAGTCTCTGCCAGAGTGATGCCCACACACAGACAGGCCGGGCAGGGAAGAGGACAGAACCCAGAGAGCGGAAGGACTAGGATTTAGTGGGGCTTGAAGAGCAATCTCCAAGTTCACTCTTCACTTCAAAGGCAGGGTTTCTGAACCCTGAAAACAGCTCTTATTCACCAAGTGCTTCCTATGTACCAGGCACTGTTCTAACCATTCTAACCATGTTGCAGATACTGACTTTTTAAGCCAAACAACAGCCTTAAAAGGTAGCTACTATTTCCATTTTACTGATGAGGAACTGAGAAGGAGGAGGGAAGGAGAGAGAGAGGGAGAGAGGGGGAGAGTTTTAATTTGGTAAAAAGAACAACCTAGTTTCTTTAACAAATAAGCTGCAAAGGGGAGAAAGAGGGAGAATCTAAATATGAAAGGGGGCTGGGTGCAGTGGTTCACACCTGTAATCCTTGCACTTTGGGAGGCTGAGGCAGGAGGATAACTTGAGGCCAGGAGTTTAAGATCAGCCTGAGCAACATAGTGAGACTTCATCCCTACAAAATACCAAAAAATCAGGTGGGCCTGGGGTGTGTGCCTGTAGTCTCAGTTATTGAGGCAGGAGGAGCTCTTGAGTACAGGAGTTTGAGGTCACAGTGAGATGATAATGCCACAGCATTGTAGCCCAGGCAACAGAGCAAGACCCTGTCACAAAACAAACCAAAAACCACACAAATAACAACAAAAATAGGTGAGGAGACTTATGAAACACATCAAACCACAATGTATAAGCCTTATTTGGATCCTAATTCAGAACAAACAAATCATTTCCAAGGAAATTTGAACACTGACTTAGTAATTCACCACCACCTTTGCAGGGCTAATGATACCGTGTTTTCAAGAGTCGCCAGCTTTCAGAGGTATATACTGAAATATTTGCAGATGAAATCTATGAGCTTCTCTTCAAAATAATGCAAGAAAGGAGAAAGTGGATGGAGGCATAGGTAAAACAAGATTGGCCATGAGCTGAAAGTTGGGGAGTCTGCATGATACACTGGGATTCATTGTATGCAGAAATTTAAAAAGATTAAAAAAACCCAGCTTTCTTAAAACATAATTCAGGCACCATAATATTTACCCTTTTAAAGTGTTATGATTCAGTGGCTTTTGGTATTTTCAGAGTTGCATGACCATCACCACTATCTAACTTCAGAACATTTTCATCACCTCCAAAAGAAACCCCACACCCCTTAGCACCCCTCTCCTCCAGCCCCTGACAAGTTTCTATTGTATCACTGACTACTGTGTACGCTTGAAATTATCTATAATGAAAAATAGAAAGGAAGGATGAGCAAACTTGCTCAAGGTTACACAGAGGTAGAATTTCAACCCAAGCCTCTTGGAAAAGAAAGACACCCCTCCCACACACCAACTTGAGTTTGGACGGTTCCCATTACCTTGGCAAACTCCTTCCCCATCCTGAAGGGCTTGCCCTGAAGTTCATTATCGCAATGCTATGGCTGGCATGACTTTTTTTCTAGGGTTAATAACCTAGACCAGAAAACAAAAATAAGATGCAGACGGCTTTGGTTGTGAAATTAGGTACACTTGCCCTGTAGGGAAGCACAGTACAGTATTTAGCAGATAGGGGGCTTGATTTCTCAGTCTGGTATTTTGCCTCTACAGTTTTTATGAATGAAAAATGAGACATTTTGCTGCAACCCATTTGCATCTTCAGGCAAATGGGTCTCTCATATGCATAAACATTGCAAGAGCATTTTATTCTAGGAAATTGGTTGCTTTCATAATATCCGGCTGTCTGCAAGTTGAAATAGTTAGAGTTCAGGAGAACCAAGTTAGGGAGATTCTAGTGAGGTAATCTTTTTTTCTTTTTAACAATAAGGCCAGCTTATGTTACAATGACTTGCAAGGTAGTTTGTGTGGGAAATAGTAGGCAAGTCATTAAGCTCCTCTCTGGGCTTGGTTCATCCCGCACACATTCTCATGGGGCAAAAGGCGCTCACGCTGCTGTCCTCCCTGTGTGCCAAGGAGCACAGATTCCCAGGCCGAGGGAAGTGTCTTCACATATTGATCTCAATTTCCACAAAATGGCTCAGCAGATTTCAGAAATGGTAAGAGAACTTTATAAATAAAAATGTCCTCTTTTTAAGTTGGCCCCTCCCCCCACCACTAAAGCAGCTTGACCGCTGGAAAGCAATCCATTTCCGTAGACATGTACTTTTAGGCAACTTTAACTTCTTCCACCATCCTGACACCACCCTGGATTTTCCACATTCAGTCGTCT
Organism: Nycticebus coucang; assembly: GCF_027406575.1. Lineage (NCBI taxonomy): Eukaryota > Metazoa > Chordata > Mammalia > Primates > Lorisidae > Nycticebus > Nycticebus coucang. The sequence continues at coordinate 61,246,276 of NC_069800.1, read as the reverse complement.
CTTGAAACACTTTTTCCAGGAGAATCCAGGTTGCTGTCTCTGTTTGTCCTTCTCCATCCTCTCCAATAAGATCAAAGGTCCCCCGCCTTCACTGTTCTGTTTTCTTCATTCCCGCCCCCCCCACCCCCAGCCTGAGTTCACCTTTGTAGAAAGTATCTTCTACTTCACTTCTCACATTGTAGTTTGTGAAATCCGGTGCATTTGATGCTGCCTTATTTTTGATAACAGGAGTCTCACTACTAGAAGCAAATTCCCTCCTCGCTCCCGTTTGTATCATGATGCATTAAAAAAAAAAGGAGCTCCACCAGTTGAAGTGCATGTTGGAGATTATTTTGATTTAAGTCCTTCCCCTCTCCCCCCTAAGAAACAGGGTCTTGCTGTCACCCAGGATGGAACAGGAGTGCTGTGGCATGATCACAGCTCACTGCAATCGCTTCCAGGGGTCCTCAAACTTTTTAAACGGGGGGCCAGTTCACTGTTCCTCAGACTGTTGGAGGGCTGGACTATAGTTAAAAAAAAAAACTATGAACAAATTCCTATGCACACTGCACGTATCTTATTTTGAAGTAAAAAAACAAAACGGGAACAAGTATAATCATACCACTGCATGTGGCCTGTGGGTCGTAGTTTGAGGACCCTAGTAAGCGATCTTTTCGCCTCAGCCTCCCAAATAGCTAGGACTATAGGAATGTACCACTATACACAGCTAATTTTCACTTTTTTTTTTTCTTTAGTAGAAATAGAGTTTCACTATATTACCAAGGCTGGTGTCAACCTCTGGGCTTTTTTTTTTGAATTTTTTTGCAGGTTTTTTTTGGCCAGGGCCAGGCTTGAACCCACCACCCCTGGTATATGGGGCTGGCGCCCTACTCCTTGAACCACGGGCACCACCCTCAACCTCCAGGCTTTAATTGGATCCTCCCACCTTAGTGTCTAAAAAGTGCTGGGATTACAGGTGTGAGCCACTGGCCCTGGCCTCATTAAGCAAGCCCTTTAATTACAGAAAAGGAAATCTGTAGCCTAGAAGAAAAATGCTTTACTACTTACCAAGTCAGTAACAGAATTGAGACTGGACCCCTCTACATTGTCCTTCCTAAGGAAAACCAAAGTTTAAGGCAAAAGATACCTTTCTATGAATAATCCAAAGAGAGGAATTAAACTCAAGTTCTTTCAATTTATAGAAGTGAACAAAGACACAGAGCTAAGGGTGATTCAGCTACAAAAACTGACTTCTAGAAGAACTAAAGAAACAGTGTGAAAAATACCAAAGTCAAAATAGCAACTTGAGAACTGATAATCAAATATGGGAGACGTTCAAAGGAAGCTCAAAAAAGAAAAAGAAACCCCAAAAAATTCACTTTAAATTTTCATTGTATACAAAAATTTTATTTCAGAAATCACTTATCTTAAAAAAATAGAAGGTATAAGTTCTTATCCTGCCAGATATTATTTATCATTTGAATGCCAAGGTGTTGCACAGTACAATTAATGAGGTGTGGAGACCAAGTCCAGGTAATATTCCCGGCATTCATACAGCTGAAAACATTGTGACTTTAAAAGGAAAAAAAAAACAAAACTATTTTGGAAACACAGAAGTATTTTGATTTTGTAAACGTATGTCCTGAAACTACAGATCCATTGCTGAGACTAAACTGTAAAAAGTAGACATTATTTTAATTCATTAACTGAAAAGCTCCAATGGAACTTGTATCAGGAGTGCGGTGTGGACATTTAAGAATGAGCCACAGCAGAGTAACACAGAAATGTTAATTCTCTGCTTTAGCTTCATAGGTCGAAAGCAAAAGGTAAGTCAAAAAAAGAAGTGGGGTTTGGTTGGTAATATTTTGGTAGAACTGGTTATCCGTGTTCCTATTCAGTAGGTTTCCCTTAATGTTACAAAAGTAGCACTTTGTACTACGGATGGACAAGTTCAAATACTGGAGAATCAGGACACAAAATAAAATCGTAAAGTTAGTCACTACGGACCAAAAGTGGAACTAAAGCCCTGTGACTTACCCTGGTGAGGATGCTTACAATGGCTTTACAGACCAAGGAGTTAAAACGCTCCTCCAGGATGGCTGAAGCAGAGTTCTTACGCAGTAACTTTAAGTTCTTACAATGTAAAGCAATTACTTTTACTTTCATATATTCACTACTTTTATCAAATGATCCCAGATTATATTTCTAGGTATTCCTACTCAGACCGTGAGGTATTTCTGGGGTTAAATATAACACTGTTTGTGTAAGGAGAGCTCAGAGTACTCTAATCCAGAGAAATGCTGTCATCTCCTATGAAGTTTCAAGCAAAAGAAAACTGGGGTCAGATGATGAATTGCATAAATCTTCTGAGAATGCATTTACCACGTGCATCCTCAATGAGAAGTTACAGTTCATTCTGAAAGACATGAAGATTTAAAATCATGTAAGAACAAAATCACTATTAATCACTTGTGGGGATGAGCGACAGCTGAGACCGAGCAAGGGCGATGACCCAATTGGATTAGATTGGGTAATTTTTCAATCTTTTCCCATCAAATTGCAACAATCTTATGAGAAATACATTTACTAAAGATAAGCATTGCTGGTACTAAAGGTATAGTGTGGGAGGTGTGATGAAAGGTACACTCCTCTAAAGCGTCAGGAAAAACTGACCATTAATTTTATTAGTGTGAAAAATATCTAACACTAAAGTTGTAGATATGTAGATTATTGAAATGGCATCATTTTAGGACAGCATTGAGAGATTCTCTGAAATGGTTTTGATATGACACAAAATCCTAGATTCTCGCAGCTACATGCCTACTCTTCTGCCAAAACATGTCTGGAAAAGAAATACACAGAGGGTGTAACAGAACAGACTTGAAAGCTGACAAAGAACCAAATGAAAATTCCTCATGACGAAAGCCCTTTAATAATCTATCCTTCTTCAAACAATCAAGAGATTCAAAAGAAACAGTGAGTCCTGTATTTACAAAACCGATGAAAATCACACTGTAATAATCAGTGAATGTAAAACAACTGCACAGATCTGCGTTCCCAACTTTTTCCACCATGATTCTACATCAAGGTAAAAAAAGATTCTTTTGTACAAATCCAAGAGGATGTAGACAGGGGCAGCTCAACTGCCAAAGATGGTACACTGACTGATGACTAAGGCTGGTGACAGGACACGGGGGAGGGCAGAGTCCTGGGGAGGGGGGGAGCTGTGCCGGCAGTTCAGTCGGTGGTCGACCTCCGGTACCAGAACCTGGCCCTGAAGTCATCACTGCAGGTCATGAAGCCGGGGTTGGTGGGTGAGTGCACGATGCAGCGCACGATGTTGTTGTGCCCCAAGGAGAGCAGGTTCCTTCGCTCTGCTGTCCTCGAGTCCCAGCAGCAGAGACTGATCGTCCTTTCATCAGGGAGTAGCACGTAGTCCTCCGTATGGTTGAACACGGCCTGCGTCCGGTGCACCTGCCGGCCACTCAAACCTGCGCCTGCCACGGAAACCAAGAATTAAAGAGGCCTGTGGACCTAGGGAGGGACATTTTTCTAAGTTCACATTTCAGACCCTCAGAATGTTCTAGCATTCAGTGGAAAAACAGCATCTAAAAACTGCTGAAGCGATAATATGAAAAAGAAAATCATCTCTAGACCACAACCTGAGGCAATACCCATGGAGCTCTGAGGGATGTCTAGGCATAAAACTAGATACGAAACTGGTGCCACATCACGTAGCAGTTTTCTATTATGAATTTAACTTTGTTAGGTACATATTTCCATGTTTTTACTAAATGCAATGTATCTCATGTTTATAAGCACTATTACTTAATGATTCTTTTACTGCAAGATATTTAAATATCCTTTGTATAGAAAGCTTTTTGCCTTAGGATTAAATTCCTTGAAATAGAATTACTGGGACAAAGTATAGGGACATCTGCTTTCCAAAGGAAGCTGTATTCTCTTATGACTATGAATAAAATACATTTTATAAAGTATCATATAAAAAAGAAAATAAAAACTGCCTGATAATTCCACCACCCAGAGGTAACAGTGTCAGTATTTTAGTGACCTCCTTTTCCAAGGATAGGTGTGTGGCACATTCATTTGTGAATTATTTAAGTCAGACCATACATGACGTGCTGCTTTCATTTAAGAGTTATGTACTGGGCAAATTATTAACACCCCTAAGCCTTCTCATCTGCACCATAGGGATAATTACAGCACCTAACTTGTGAAGTTCATGTGAAGATTAAAGTGAAGTAATGCACAAGGAGCTGTGCAGTTTAAGTGCTTAACTAATACTACCCTGAGTATTTTTATTTTTGAAACAGAGTCTCTCTATTGCCCAGGCTAGACTGCAGTGGCAGCCTAGCTTACAGCAACCTCAAATTCTTGGGCTCAAGTGATCCTCCTTCCTTAGCCTCCCTGAGTAGATGGGACTACAGTTGTCCATTACTATGTCAGGCTAGTTTTTCTATTTTTTTTGTAGAGACAGGGTCTTGCTCTTGCTCAGGCTGGTCTTGAACTCCCGAGGTCAAGTGATCCTCCTACCTCAGCCTCCTAGAGTGTGAGGATTACAGGCACGAGCCACAGGACTTGGCCATGAGTACCTATTTTTAAAGGTTGCACACTGTCAATGGTTGTATGACAAGACTTATTCAATACTTCTTGGGGAACTCTTATGTTTCTCACTCTCAACCACTTCAAATGATGTTGTGACAGACATCTTTTGATGTGTGTTAAGTGCATGCTTGTCCAATCATCTTTTTAGGTTGAATGTCTTAGATCAAAAAATACATTTTAACCAACTACCAATAAAATAATAAAATGTTTTCTTCAAATCCTTCTTTTTTTTTTTTTTTTTGTAGAGACAGAGTCTCACTTTACTGCCCTTGGTAGAGTGCCGGGGCGTCACACGGCTCACAGCAACCTCCAGCTCTTGGGCTTATGTGATTCTCTTGCCTCAGCCTCCCGAGCAGCTGGGACTACAGGCACCCGCCACAATGCCCGGCTATTTTTTTGTTGTTGTTGTTGCAGTTTGGCCAGGGCTGCGTTTGAACCCGCCACCCTCGGTATATGGGGCCGGCGCCCTACTCACTGAGCTACAGGCGCCACACTTCAAATCCTTCTTAATATTAAAAAAAATTTTTTTTTTTGAGACAGAGTCTTATTCCCGAGTAGCTGGGACTCAACCTCCCAAGTAGCTGGGACTACAGCTGCCCACCACCATGCCCAGCTATTTTTTTTGTTGCAGTTTGGCTGGGGCCAGATTCAAACCCACTACCCTTGGTATATGGGCTGGACGCCCTATTCACTGAGCCACAGGCACCACCCAATATTAAATATTAATTTTTAAACTTCTTAAATCTGAGAAAGATAATTCTGTCTGGACGAGGTGGCTCATGCCTGTAATCTCAGCACTCTGGGAGGCTGAAGCGGGTGGATAGCTTGAGCTCCCAAGTTCAAGACCGGCCTGAGCAAAAGTCAGACCCCATCTCTACTAAAAATAAAAAAACTGAGGCAAGAGGACACTTGAGCCTGAGATGGAGGTTGCTATGAGCTATGACGCCATGGCACTCTATCTACCCAAGGCGACGACAGCTTCAGACTCTGTCTCAAAACAAACAAACAAAAAAAACAAAAAGATAATCCCATTTTCCATTTCTTAGGTTGGCCATGTTGCATTCATTGACCATTTTTCCATTTTTCTTTTATACAATGGCTTCATGGTCCTTGGCTCTTTTTCTGTGAAATTTGGGCTCATCTTTTTCTTATTTAAAGGTCTCTTTATTAAGAATATTAACCTAACATCTAACATATATGCTAATATTTTATTTATAGCATTTAAAATTAAATTTTTTTTTTTTGCAGTTTTTGGCTGGGGCTGGGTTTGAACCCGCCACTCCAGCATACGGGGCCAGGGCCCCACCCCTTTGAGCCACAGGCGCCTAAAATTAATTTTTAACATCAAAATTTCTTATGTTTTCTTGATAGTTTTTTCATTTTCAAGAACATTTTGAATTCTACTAAATATTAAAACTTTAAACATATAAATAAATAAATAAAAAAACTTTAAACAAATCTTAATGTGCTAACCTGACAGGGTCTTAACCTGTGAATTAGAAAAAAGAGAATTTGCACATAAATGCAATACAATCCTATTTTTGAAAAACCAAATTATAATTCTCCACTAAAACAAGGCAATCAATCTCACTACCATAAAACATTCCAAAACATTCATAAAACTAATACAACGAGCTCTTGTCAGTAGCTTGATATCTGTCCAGATACAGCACCCTCCTTAAAATAGTGATTATTATTTCTGAAGGAGAGGATGCTTTCCACATGCTTACTTTTTTATCTTTTGTTTGCAGCAACACACGGCTTTTTAATAAGAAATATTGTTCAAAATAAACTCACATAAAAGTGTTTCAATGAAGTTGCAAAGCATTATAATAAAAACAATTGTACTATATATAGCAGAAGCCAGAAAGACAGCAGGAAAACAAACTCTGATTGTAATAAACAAATCTAAGGCAGGTTATGCTGCACCCTAGTGGCCAAATGTCACCAACTCTTCTTTAAGACGTTAACTTTTTTTTTTTTGGCCGGGGCTGGGTTTGAACCCGTCACCTCCGGCATATGGGGCCCGGCGCCCTACCCCTTTGAGCCACAGGCGCTGCCCGCCGTTAACTTCTTAACACAGCAGGGTCATAGTGACTTTAGTATGTGACACAAACATATCTCGTAACAGACGAAACCAGTGGAAATTTCCTGGAGGTTTTCTACCAAACAATGATCTTCACTGCTACAAGGAACAGAATAATTCACAATATTTCAACAACACTATCAAATAACCAGACTTGAACCCTACTAGTGACAGGATAAATTTAAACAGATCTTGTTATAAAGACCCCTAGCTATTCTTTACCTAATGTATAGAATATTAAGATCCACTAACTGAGGCTTTTCTCTAGATTGCCTTCACATTCTTGTGGGAAGCGGGCAGGCCATCTGTCTACCAGGGAACCACCAGGTTCTCAAACGTTACTAGCCTGGAATCCGACCTAGTCTCAGGTGTGACGTATTGGGAGAAAGCAAAATTGAGAAACCTGGTTTTACTTCCAGCTCTGCCTCTAACAGACTATAGCCTTGATTAAATTATTCACCTCTATGCCTGTTTCCTCAAATTAGAAGGGGGATATCTGCCTTGCTCAATGTAGATTCATTGTGTTGCTCCCTTATGATGACCTAAAAGAGTTCTGAAAACTAAAATTCTATAAATATATATTAAATAATATCAATTTCTTACATACCTGTATATCTGACCAGTGTTCGTCCTGTAGATATTTCCCAAAGTTTAGCTACAGAGTCTTTTCCACTTGAAAGAATGTATTTAGAATTTTTGGAAAAAATGGCAGAACAAACTTCAGCACCGTCATGTGCCTTCTCAAAGGTTGTGATGCATCGATTTGAAACACCATCCCATAGTTTGATGCAGCCATCCTTGCTACCAGTTACATACATATTGGCACTGGGGTTGTAATTAACGGAACATATGGCATCAGTGTGTTGATCTTGAGGATTACAAGAGACGAAACATTGAAAGGTGTTGATATCATAAAGGCGAAGAGTTGGATGCTGAGTTCCAACAAGTATAAAGTCTCCAGAAGGATGAAAAGAGATGGAGCGTAACATCTCGGCTTCCTGTTAGACAAAGACATTAACCTATATAACCAACTGGTCAATAATGAAATCCACAGGAAAAGTGGAAAAGTGTCTGGTTGATGCTAAGAATCTATAAAGCAATTATCAGATATTACATAGGTATCAGAAGGAATAAAATGTGAAATACGTGAAAGTATCTTTTGAACTGAGATTTCCAAAATTATATATTTACTGGTTAGATTATTCCAAAAACTACAGAAGTGAGCTATACTATTTGGAAATGAACACTTGAGTGAACAGAGAATGTAATGTTATCAACCTACGACATATTCATGTAGTTACTGAGTGATGATAAACACAATTTGTACGTTAAGACTAGCTTCTTTTACTTGCTCCAAAGCTGCAAACATTGAGGCTTACCTACTGAAAGTTGGAAGCCATCACTAAAACATTAATCTTTCTACATTGCATATTGAAACTGGGGCACCAAATGTCACTCTTCCAGTAAAGACTTTAGTTTAAACTGTTTTTTTTTTTTTTTTTTGATTCCTGTAAGTTATACTTTAGTGAAGTTGGTTGTGTTTTGTTTCTTAATAGGGATCTGCAATCTTTAAAAAGTGATAGAAATTCCAAACTCTTGTGACACAAACTGTGACCCAAAGCAGTCTTTCTTGGCCACAGAAAGCAGGCAGATAACAGCATGTGAAGTATGTACCAATAAAATCTGATTCCCATGCCATCTAGCATGCATCCTGCTTACTGTACTATTTTTTGCAGTTTTTTTTTTTTTGGCCAGGGCTGTGTTTGAACCTGCCACCTCCACCATTGGGGCTGGTGCCCTTCTCCTTTGAGCCACAGGTGCCACCCTTTTTTTAAGTTTCTACTTATGATGGGTATGCTATAGTAGGTGAGGTTAGGGTACATAAGATGTTTTGATAGGCATACAATGTGGATTAATCAGGGTAACTGACGGATCTGTCACCTTAGGCATTTACCATTTTTTTGTTAGGAACATTCAAATTTCATTCTTTTAAAGTGTACCCTAACTTATTGTTGATTATACTCACTTAGTTGTACTATCAAATATTGTTCATTCTATCTGTATTTCTGTACCCATTTGCTATACTCTTGTTTTATAAGATGGTCACTGAGACTACATTTTTTTTTTGTTTTGGAGAGTCTCAATATGTCATCCTTGGTAGAGTGCCGTGGTGTCACAGCTCACAGCAACCTCAAACTCTTTGGGCTTAAGCAATTCTATTGCCTCAGTCTCCCAAGTAGCTGGGACTATAGGTGCCTGCCACAAAGCCTGGCTATTTTGTTGTTGTTGTAGTTGTCATTGTTGTTTTAGGTGGCCTGGTTGAGTTCAAACCCTCCAGCCTCGGTGTATGTGGCCGGCACCCTAGCACTGAGCTATGGGCACCGCCCCACTGAGACTACTTTTTAAGAGAATAGTCCTATAACAGCTCACTGTATTTAAGAAAAAATGAAGTTTCTTTCCAAAGATTCCTAACCTGAATGTATTTGAAGGCTCTTTTTGCAGATGGTTTGGAATAGTCAAATAATTTAAGAGTATAATCCCTTGAGCCAGAAGCCAGGATCTGTTCTGTTGGGTGGAAAGCGAGACATGTGACTTCATCCACATGGTCATAGAGAGTTCGAATCACTGGGTGATTTTCCATATTCTGTTGTGCAGTCTCATTCATCATGACCTAGACCAATAAGAGACAGTGAAGGTACTGAATCTGTCTGAATTAAAGTACATGATCCACAACTATGGATTATTTAAACTGTGCTCTTGTTCTCCCCAAATCAACAACAAAAGGCAAACCGTAAGCGTGTTACTGGGATCTTTACCTCTATTGGCATGGCACTTTTGGCCAACATTCTCTCTGTGTCAAGTATCTTTATGGAAGCATCAGCAGACCCAGTAGCTATCAACTGTCCATCTCTACTATATGTAGCTACACGGCACGGTCCTTTGTGGGATGTGACATAGCATGTTTCATACTCAGAAGCCTCTGGGGACATAGTCTGAACATCTGCATCAAATTCCAGGTCAATCCCTGTGCCTGGGGCAACTGTGTCTGAACGACCGATTGCATACTGAACTGCAGTGTCGTCATTTTCCATTCCTGAAAGAAATGAAAAGGGCAGGTATCAAAAATGTTTTTATAAAAGGCAAAGACAAAATTCTGTATCCAAATTGGAAAGATGTTCATCTATGTCAATTTACTGTTTCTCAGAGTTAACGTGACACCTAATGCTTTAAAAAATTATTTATACTGCCCGTTTGATTCAAGGCTCCCAACATTGTGAGGCAACTTGGGTTGGTGGAAGGTTAGGTTTCACCAGATGGTCGTTTCCCCAGGTTCCTGCCTCCAAAGTTTATTACTTTAACTACAACTATAGAAACTCAAGCCCTCCCTTTCTTTAATTAAATTATCCATTTTTTCCCATTCCAAATTTAAAAATATTTAGGGCTGAGATCTGTTATTAGCAGCTTTGAAGCTCATTAATTCACCTATGTTAACCTTACATTTAGTGAAATGTTTCTGAAAAAATGCTGACATTTAAAGTTTATAAAAAATATGCATTTTTAATTTAAAAATAACCTCAAACATATAGAAAATATATTGACTGGTACAGTAAAAACTAGAACTACAGATGAATAAGAAACTAAAAAACCCTCAAATTTTAACAACCAGCCATAATTATTAACCCATGGTTGAATTCTTCTGGACTTTTTCCTATGCAAAGTTTTATTTTTCAAAAAATAGACCCACACTGTGTGACATGTTGTGACTTGTTCATTTAATTATACAGAATAAAAATCTGTCCAGGCTAATAAATATTCACTTATTACACCATTCAATTTTATGAATACTAAGAAATTTATAGCTAATCTCATATTTTGGACCTGTATATACATTTTATTTCAGAATTCTCACGTGCTTGCCAAGTCAAAGTCTAAATGTTTTTCGTAATTCAGTATTTGACTGTTTTCTATTATTAGCCAGGTAGGCACTACGAAATACTGTTAAATAAGAAAAGATCCTCATCTTTATTGAGCTTTTGGTCTTTTCTGGGGAGGTGTGAAATGGAGAGGTGAGGACTGTGTGGGAAACAATCCAAACCATAAAGGAAATTTCAGAGTGATTCTATTACCAAGGAAATGGAATCACTGTTAACAGTGACTGGGAAAGTGTGGGAAAGAGAGTGCGATTATTTTAGAAGAATGAGAAGGACTCTGAGAGGCCATCTGAGCAAAAATCCGAAGGAAGTCAGTAATACAATTACAGAGTGATCCACATAATGCATATATAGACGGTGAAGCTAGAACCAGCTTAAGGTCTCCATAATCTGGATGTCACTTACTCCTTCAATATCCAAGCACTATACCTGGCACATACTAGGCACTAGACTAGATTATTTTTATCTGTGAAATTCTGCTGCATGAAAAAATCTAAAATCTCACAATGGGATCTATGAATTTGCACTCACAAGCTACCTAGTTTGATGAGATGCAAGAGTTGCTCTGAGGGTGCACAAACAGACTGAGGCTTGATTTCATTGATGAGGCCATTAGCAATGCTGATGTAGCCATCATAGAGCAGCTGGCTAATGATCAGCTTGTAGAGCTGCTGACGGTCCTTCAAGCCCACTTTGGTTCTGTACATCTTGGAGAAGAGGATAATTTCCCTGCCAGCTGCAAGAAGGGAAAACAGGTGGATGGTAAAGAGAGGCAGGCACTAGTAAATCACAGAAGCAACACAGGACTCTTTGGTCACACTTAATCTTACACAACTAAAATCTCATCTCTATCTGCTGCATTATCTTTGATCAGTGATCTCATTTCTCAGAGCTCAGATACTTCAGCTGTTAAATTATTGGAAATTAAACAAGATGGTGCACATAAAGTATTGAGCACAGTGCCTGGCATACAGAAATTCTTCAAGTCATGCTAGCCAATATTTACGGGACAATCCCTCATCAACTTTTCTTCTCTGCCAAACTAACCACTGGTACTTTTTATTCTTTATTGCTATCTCAGAGCCCTCTATGCTATTCTGTCGATATCCAGACTACTGTTTCCACTAGCTGAGTTGTATGCTTACTAATGTCTGTTATGTTTATTCTTAAAACCTGTTTAATGGCAATTGAACTTGTTATTGTAATTACATAATTTAGATAGTAAATCAAAATATGAGGGCAAAAAAATGCTATTGTACTCTAAAAAGCAAACCAAGTTGAATGCATTGGAAAGACTCAAAGGTGAACTACACTTAATAAAATATTAAGATCCAAGTAAGATAGGATCAAAACAGTAACAAAAATGGGGAAAAAATGTAAAAATTTGGAAGTACTGCATACTCATTGATTTACAAACATCTAAGTTCTCCTTCAGTCTTAGAAAGTGCAACAGAAACCTGTAGATGATAGTATTTGTTCAAAAAATAACTCTAATTGGTAGGCATGACTGGATAATTGGATTATTAAAAATCAATATCTATATGTATGAGTATGTTTCGACAGATATTAAAAAGCCACATATGTCTAGGGACAGCAACAAAGAATAAAAGTGACTTCAGAGCTTGAGTGCTTACACCCTGGGCAATACTGATAGGTGGTAATTGTAATAGCCAACACTTACTAAGCACATCCTACATGCCAGATGCCTAATAAGCATTAAGTCATCAAATAAAATTATTCAATGTATTCAAATGTGTACAAGCAAAGGTACATAAATCTACACTGGTGCAGAAAACACTGGGACACAATAAAGATGATGAAGCCAGCTCAAAGAGCTTAGGACACCTATTCAAGGAAAACTGTGGCTGTGTAACTAAAGTGACTGCCAGAACTACCCACTCCAGAGTCCAGAACTTTACCACTGAAGGAGTTCAGGAAAGGACATCTCAAAATAAGATGCTTTGGTATGCTGATTACTTTGAATTGAAGACATCCAGGGAACAGAATGCAGGCGGAAGCTTTCTCTGAGTGCCTCTTATCTGTCTTGAAGATGAATCTTCCCAAAAAACCACAAATTACCAGCGCAGGTGTTGACATCACCCATAGAGCTGATCACCTATTCTTTTGAGGGCTGCTCTCAGACAGCTTTTATTACCAGAGAGAATTTTTATCTGCATAACGAAACCGCCTTTATTCACTGTACATTTCCTCTCTTCACCCTCCCCAAACTAGTGTTCTCACTGCCCCAGAAGCCCCAAGCCCCTATTCCTTTTCCTAGCTCAGGATGCTGTACAAGCTTCAATCATCTCACACTTAAGAATCTCATATTTTGTGGGATTCCTGTGCGTAAAGATATTTCTACCTATACACAAAGTTTAATAAACAGAAGAAATGAAAGATTCTGGGTTAGAAACAAAGAATAAACATCGCTGGAAAAAAATTGACAAGTTCTACTGTAAATATCGGCTAACATAACTTGATTAATTTCTCTATGTCAGGCACTGTGATCAATGCTTGGGGCACCACCTTGCTTAACCTCCAATAACTTACTTAACAGTTAACTTATCGTACGACTAGAAGCATGGAGGGGAACCATTCTTCACTCCCCCCGCCACTCTTCCATCTGAAGAGTACATCACAGGGTACCTCATGGGGTGTACAATGGTAGTTTTTAAAAGGTGATCCAGCCCCCACTTCAACTCCCATAGAACGTTCGCTCGCCGGGCTAGCAGAAGCCTAATTATCACCCCCAATTTGCAGGCCAGGACACCGAAGCGCGAGGACGAGAACCCGACCCAGGAACACTCGGATGGAGTTGGAGGGCACTAGGGCGAGAATACAGACTCCACCTCACTACGAGCGCCGCGGCCGTCCCGATGCGGAAGTGAACTAAGGATTGTGGGCGCGAGGCCTTTCGAGAAAAAGGAAGGGGTGTGCAGGCCGAGCCCGGCAACTCGGCAAACACCAACTGCGGGCGTACACCACCCTGCTGACTCTCCACTCTTCCCGCTTCGCTCCAGCCCTTTCTGTGGTCTTCTAAAGGCCCCAGCTGACCGCACCAGCCACTCTCCCCGTACGCCCAGACCCCCGTACCAGCCGGTCCCGCTCCCTCGGTCTCCCGCTCTCTCCCAGAAAAATGGAGGCGCGAATCCTGCCCAATCGATCGCTCCGAGTGCACGTTCACTACGCACGCGCACAGGGTGCCTCGCCGAGCGCTGCGCTATCGATAGGTCCTACTCTTGCCCTTCTCGCCATCTTACTGGCATGTTCAAAAGGTTCGTTCACCTCCTTCGACTTTACCTCCTATGGGACAACGCTGACGTCAAGGAGGTGTTGTCTCACGGACAAACGCCTGATCTCGGAGAACACCGCGGGCTCTAAAACCGTCACGGGTCTGTCGAACCGTTGACGCCACCACTTCCGGGGTCGTAGGGAGCAAGTGCGCCTGCGCTCCGTCTGCGCGTCCGAACGTGTCTCCAGCCGCCGGCCTCCTTGTGAACCAATCATAAGGCAGCCTCTCTCTAGCTCAGGCCAATCAGCTTTCGGGCTAGAGGGTTTAACTCCTATTTAAAAAGAGGAACCTTTGAATCCTAACGGCTGAGAGTTGGGAGGACTCCGGGAGTTGGATCTGAGGTTGGAGCTGGCGGGTAGACTGGGCTGGGGGGCTAATCCTTGCGTGGCGGACGAGGGCAGTAGGGACAGGGGCGGCCGGCTGGGGTGACCTCTTCGCAGACTGCGGGGCCGCGGGCTGGAGGGAGGGAGTGGAGCGACAGAGTTCTCCCTGGTCCCTGCGCCCTTGAGCCGTGGCGCTCTCCTTTGCCCTCCCAGCTCCCTTCCATCTGCTCCTGGGTGCCGAGGCGCCCTCCGAGATGCCAATTGTTGCTCAGTGGGTAGGGCGCCAGCCACATACACCGGGGCTGGCGGGTTGGAACCCGGCCCGGGCCTGCCAAACAACAATGACAACTGCAACCAAAAAGAGCCGGGCGTCTTGGCGGGCGCCTGTGGTCCCAGCTACTCGGGAGGCGGAGGCGGGAGAATCGTCTAAGTCCCAAGAATTGGAGGTTGCTGTGAGCTGTGACGCTACGGTACTCTACCGAGGGCGCAAACTGAGACTCTGTCTCAAAAAGAAAAAGCCACTTGTTGACAACTAGCGATGGAAGGGGATTGTTGAGTGGCGTTGGCGCGCGGGGGCGTGGGGGGGGTGATCAGGGTTAGAGACAGGTGGTCTTTACTGTCATGGAGTTTACGTTCTAGTGGGGGTTGGGGAGACAGACGACGAGCTATAAAGGTAACTTGCAGCCGTCACGGGTGTTATGAAAGAAATAAAACAGTAGGGCGGCTTAACGGAGGCTATTTAGCTAGAATAGCCTGGGAAGGCCTTTATCCTGACGGGATGAGTGGGTGAATTAGTGTTAAGATGACCCCGCAGAGGTCTTTTGGGGCCGGGACTTCTCAGCTGTCAGCCTTGGAGCAGTTATGTCAGGATTAACTTGAAGACCTTGTTGAAAGTATAGCCCCACCCAGGGCCCAGGAAATCGGAATTGCGTAGTGATAGGACCCACGTGTCTAATTACCAACAAACTCTTCAGGTGATTCTTATGTTTCATTGAGAAGTAGTGACGCAGACCCCTGCATACCAATCATCTGGGAATGTTAAAATGCAGAACCTGTTTTATTAGGTCTGGAGTTGGGCCTGAGAATCTCCATTCTAACAAACATCTGGGCGAGGTAGGAGTAGTTTCTGTCCTAGACTGTTAATATCACTTCCTCTTATCTAACCTCCTTTGTTCCTTGAATTAAACGTTTTTCTGTAGCACACAGTTCCTTGCTCCTTTCCTTCGTATCTCTGCAGACATTCATGGCTCTGAGAGGAAAAAATATATAAACCTCTCTCTGTACTTAATAACCTAACAGCTTTTCTATTCAAAGTAGTAGGCTCTCTAATTTGAACTGAATGGATCCTGTAAATGTCATCTGGTTCTTGAATCTCATTGTAGATAAGAATCACCTGAAGGGTAGTCTTCCTGGAGCGCTCCCTAGAATTCTAGATCAGTCTTATTCCATTTTACTTATTCAGTTTCCCTAGGAAGAAAAGTGGAGTAAACTGAAACTTCTGTCAGAAGAATGTTGAATAAATGTCCTTCGGCTGGGTAGTTTCATTAGTCTGCTACTTGTAACTGTCAGGGAAAGTGAAGAATGTATTAGAGCATATGCAGAATTAATATTTGCATAACACAAGCATGCATTTCCTTTTTATTTTTGCTAACCCCTTGTTTTTAATAAGGGCTTCAGCCTCATTAGTCCCAGTTCTGTCTTTCTTTTCTCTGTGGAGTTGTTTGCTTATTTGTAAAATGGATGTGAAAACATGGGGGTGGAGAGTTCTTTGGGATTCTAGAATTCTGAGAGCACCTGGGTAGGAAAGGTTT
This sequence comes from Nycticebus coucang, assembly GCF_027406575.1. NCBI lineage: Eukaryota > Metazoa > Chordata > Mammalia > Primates > Lorisidae > Nycticebus > Nycticebus coucang. The sequence goes on along the minus strand of NC_069800.1, from coordinate 61,230,227 downwards.
CTGGTTTCTTAATGTTCTACCTATTTGATAGGTTGGTGTGCCTGACTCACAGTATGAGCTTACTAAATGTTATGAACTTTTTATTATTGATTTCCTTTGTCAGTGGATTGATTTATTCTTAAAGCACTGGTATTCATGTTATGTGCTAGGCATGTTATGTTCTAGGTTTTGGGGTGGAAACAATGAATATAGTGGGACTATGTCCTTCTGTACTATTAACCTAATGGCTAATTATTATAAGCTAAGCTTTCATGGAACTTATTTCTGTGCAGAGTCTGAGCATGCTGGATGTCTGACTCTGGAGAGACAGGGAGTAAACAGATGCACATGATGTTCATGTCAGACATTAAAGATTATGAAGAAAAATAAGGGAGAGATGGCTTTGGAGAGGAAATGTGATCAGAGACCTCAGTGAAATGAAGGACTGAGCTGCACGCCTGGGGGAGGAGCCTAATAGGTGGAGGGAGCAGAAAGTGCAAAGTAGCTTTGGCAAGGGACTTGTTTGAGAAAGGAAAGGAGCCTTGTGTGGCTGGTGTGCAATGGACGAGGAGAGGAGGTGAAGTCAGAGTCGGTTGGGTCCACGTTGTGTGAGACTTCATAGACCTGACTGTGCAGGTAAGAGTTTGAGTATTTTTGCTTCAGTTGGGAAGTCATGGGAGTTTTTGAACTAAGGACCAACACTTGTTTATGAGATCCCCAGGTGCAGGGCTGAGAACAGACCACCCTGGGACAAGGATGGAAGTGGGGAGGGCATTGGGAGCCTGTCAGAAGCAACCATTATTCTAAAGAATAATGGTTTGACCAGGTGGTGGTAGTAGAGGAGGTCAGTAGTGATTTTGAAGGTAGAGCCTACAAAATATGCTGATGGACTAGATGTGGGGTTTGAGAGAGAATAAGGATTATTCCTGAGCCACTGGCAGGATGGATTTGCCATCAACTGAGATGGAGACATCTGTGAGAATAGATTTGAGGAGGTGGGAGTGGAGAGGGATCAGAACTTCAGTTTGGGACCTTGAGATGCCTGTACCAGGCACAGATGTGTAAAATTTAGGAAATTTGAGTTGGGAGTTCAGGGGAGAGGTCTGGGCTGGAGAAGGATATTTGGAAGTCATCAGCCTGTGCACAGTACACATTGAAAGCCAAGAGACTGGATGAACTCCTGTAGGGAGTGAGTGTAGATAGGGAAGTAGTTGTAGGGCACACTATGAGCAAGGAGGGGAAAAGTGCAGAGGAGAGAAGAGGTTCTGTTTTGGTGTGTTAGGACTGAGACTCCTGGCAGACATTTCTGTGAGACCCTGAGTAAATAACTTGGATTCCTGAGTCTGGCAGTCAGAGGAGAGGTTAGGGCAGCAGATGCATTTTTAGTTATCCTAATAAGATGGTTAGAGCCAAGGCATTGGATGATGTGGGTCACAGCAAATTGTGTAAATGGAGAGGTGGAGGGTCCAAGGACTCATTCTTGGGTCACCTCAGACACAGATTGGAAAAACATGAAGTGGATACAGTAAAGTTGGGTAAGACAGGACAGATAGTGAGGTGGGAGATAAAGCTGGAAGCTAAGTGAAGGAGCTGTAAGCCATGGTGATCAACCTTGTCACGTTCTGATGAGAACACCAGATGAAGACAGAATTGAGGGCTGGACCTGGCAACAGTGGGGATCAGCCATGGGCCAGCTGACGTGGTGGGGAAAAAAAGCCCAGTGGGAATGGGCTGGGGTGGTGGTGGTACGGATGACAAGTATAGTAGTTTTTCTGAGCTTATCTGTTGGAAGGGAAGATGAGAGATGGGGTGGTGGGTTGGGCCGGTCATAAAGCGGACTGTTAAGGCAGCAGTGTGTATTCCAGCAGGCTGCACATGGATGGGAGGGACCGGCTGAGGAGCAGCGGATATAGCAGCTAGATGAGTCTGTTGAGGAGTGTTCAGGGTGGAGGGGTTTGCCTGGTAGGAAAAGCCCCAAACCTGTACATCCTGTATCAGGTGGGAAAGCACTCCATCCCCCATCTGCTTCCTTTGGACAAAAAGTGTGAAATCCTGTGTGTTGTGGAGGCCTTTTCATCTGGGAATTGTCACTCTATCTAGCAACAGTACTTTGAAGCAGGTGGTATTTTTTTAAATTAAAGGTTCTTTTTTCTTTTCAGGCATCATGGACAGATCAAAAGAAAACTACATTTCAGGGCTTGTTAAGGTAAATTGAGTAATCTGTATAATCTCAGTCACATTCATAGAACAGACATGGAGACTGGAATTCTCACCTTTTCTTTGCGTTGTATATTTAGATCCCCTTTCACCTTCTGTTTATCAATTAGTCAGTTGGCATTCGGTAACATTCTGCTGATTCCGCTGATTGTGAATTGTAACTCTTGTTCTGCCTTGTCTTACAGTTAGTTATTTAAATATCTACACTCCTCCATTGTGTGCAAGATAATACTAAACTACCCGAAAGAAGCCTCAAACTTGTCTACATTTTCTTGCATCAGAAATGAACCTTTTTTTCTGGTCATAACTTAGGGAGTGATAAATCCAGAGTGGATAAATGTGGTATTTTGGTGAACTTTTGGAGTACTTTGAGCCAGATTCTCTTAGAGGCGGAGATTACAGTGATGAAAAGCACGTGGTCCCTGACTGGTGAGGAACTGAGCGCCCCTGTGAACCAATCCCAGGCCTTACTATACGGGTTCTTTGCTGTGAAATGCTTGGGACCAGAAGTATGTTTGGATTTTGGAATATTTGCATTATATTTAATGGTTGAGCATCTCAAATCTGAAAATCCAAAATGCTCCAGCAGTGAGTATTTCTTTTTGAGTGGCATGTCATTGCTCAAAAAGTATCAGATTTTGGATTTTTTTCATTGCACACTTGTCTATTTAGGGCTCTTAATAGTCTTGAAGAGGAGTGCTTAATTCAGATGAGGATAGGCCTGGAGTCCAGGAATGCCTCTCTGGTTTTTAGCATTTAATATTTGTGGACTACTGAGGCAATGCTCTAAAGCAGCAATTCTCAACCTGTGGGTCACGACCCCTTTTTAACAATGAAAATACCTTGCGGCATTAGGAAGGTTGAGAACCACTGCTCTAAAGATTCATTAATAGAAGTAACTCCCAGGTTTTTTTCCTTGTAGGAAATCAGCATAAGTATACATATTAGGCTCAGTTTCTATAGCTCAGTGGTTAGGGTGCCAGCCACATGCACTGGGGCTGATGGGTTTGAACCCTGCCAGGCCAGCTAAACAACAATGACAACTGCAACAAAAAATATCTGGGTTTTATGGTGGGTGCCTGTAGTCCCAGCTACTTGGGAGGCTGAGGCAAGAGAATCGCTTAAGTCTAAGAGTTTGAGGTTGCCGTGAGCTGTGATGCCATAGCACTCTACTGAGGGTGATATAGTGAGATTCTGTCTCAAAAAAAACCCAAAAAACAAAAACCCTATTACTTGGTTTGGGCTTGGTTTTATTTATTTAATGTATGTAATATATTTTTATTAAATCATAAATACATAGATCATGTATACATTAATGCATTTATGGGGTACTGGGCTTAGTTTTAGAAGTCTCCCTCTTGAAATAAGTGGATACTTAACACTTTTTTATTGGCTACAAGAATAAAATAACCACTTTGAAAATGATGGGGTTGAGTCACTGTATTTGATTATGAATTCCTATAATAATGGTCATTTGAAAAAGTTATTTTTCATTTAAAATGGTTTTGTCACTGCCTCACTCTGCTGTGTTGTGGGTGCTGTGGTAATTTCAGAAGTAATTAACTCTATATTTAGAAGCCTTCCATCTTTTTGCAAAGTACTTTTACCAGGGAGCTGTTGATGGCCTTCCAGGCTTCACTTTCCAGCATTTGCCCCTGTGATGGGCTGTGGAAGCTGAAGGAAATCGCACCCCTACCCCATTTTGGTTTGATTAGCACAGGCTTTTAGCTATTTAAGCTTGTAGTACATGACTTAGAGGTATGCAAACTATCTTAGTAATAAGTTTTTTAAGAGCCTATATTTATTTCTCCTGTCAAAGTTCTTTTTTGCTCATGTCCATTTTGTAAGTACTTGGAAAATGAAACATTGGTTAATAATAAACCTAGCATAAACCAAAATTTAGGCTGCTTTCTGAAACTACTTATGTTGAAGATAACCATTGTTGAATATTTTGATGTATTTCTTTGAATCTTTTTTCTAAACATGTATTATCGAAGAAATTTCAAAGTAGTTGGGATTATGGTATAAAGTTTTTGCATTGTAACTCTAAGTAACAATTTAGGAGTAGGGGAGGAGGGTAAAACAACATTTGGGGTGAGGAGTTCGGGAGTTAGGGGTGTTATTTGGATATTCCTTTGAGCCACATACTTGCTATATTCTCTGGAAGTGCTAAGACTAGCTTTTCCTTCTACCTCTTTCATTATTTTGTCATGTTAGAGAACAAACTTCGTGCGATTCTCAAAATATTCATCTTTCAAGATGATAAAGTTCATTTTCCTTTCCAACCTAGGCCACGGTTCCTCCACTTGATGGTCCAAAACGTGTTCCAGTGACGCAGCAGTTTTCTGGTCAGAATCCGTTACCTGCGAGTAGTGGTCAGGCTCAGCGGGTCCTGTGCCCTTTAAATTCCTCCCAGCGCATTCCTTCTCAAGCACAAAAGCTTATCTCCAGCCACAAACCAGTTCAGAATCATATGCAGAAGCAATTACAGGCAACCAGTGTACCTCATCCTGTCTCTAAGCCACTGAATGACACCCAGAAGAGCAAGCAGCCCCAGCCAGCAGCACCTGGTAAACTAGCTTTTAAAGACTCATTAGGTGTTCTTTGTAGTTGTTGCTAAAAATCTAGACTTGCATTACATAGTCCTGCATTTATTGTTTGGAGCCCTAGCTTTTATCTGTTGAGGATGGGAAGGCAACATGTCTAGGTTGAAGTAACAATTCTACCATGGGCTTGGGCCTGTGCTAAAAATACAGACCTGATCCTTGCCCTCTTGGAAGACTTGGGCAACCAGAGAGGACACAGTGCTGATCTGGGTCCTACTGACTGCTTATTAGAGGGTCTAGGTCAGTGGTTCTCAACTGTAGGTCGCGACCTCTTTGGACTGTATTAAAGGTTCACAGCATTAGGAAGGTTGAGAACCACTGGTTTAGGTAGAGGGTGCTTGTAGCAGGTACGTTTAAGGCACTGAAGTTCCAACATTTTGGCACGTGAGAGGAAATCCTGATAAATGGATGAACTGAGGCAGGCTGAGGTGAGGTCACTGTAGGCATAGCTGGCTGTGTTAAGAAATGGGGTTCATTTCTGCAGATTGGGAAGCTGCTGAAGGTTTTTTTGAGCAGAGAAGACTGCTTTTCAGAAATCTTACTTTGGCTGTATTGAGTGAATTTGGAAAGTAGCAGTGCTGGATTCAGGAGTACCAGACAGGCGGGAGGTTGAGATCAGAGATGGCAGTGACTGGGTTCATGGGTAGAACAGGGAGGGTGTTATTTACCAGCTGTTGAGTGCTTATAGCAGGCTCTGAGATAAGTGCTTCCTCCTCCACATCATCTCATTCAATCCTTGTTACCACTTTATGAAGGTTATACTCAGGTTTAAGGAGAGAAAGCTAAGACTCAGAAGCAGGCAGTTCATCCAGAAACATGACCAGGAGGGAGAGGTGCAGACAAATTTGAGAGCTTATTTAAGATGTAGACTCAGTAGCACTGGACACTAGATTATCCCGAAAGATGAGTGAAAAGGACTTAGGGATGGTGGTTATACTGAAATTAACTATGATAGTGAAAAGTGAGGGGAAGGAAGCCAGTCTAGACCTGCACCCAGATATCTTGAGGAGAGCACACTGTGCTGTCAGTGTGTGGAGTGTTGGAGATAGACAGCTGGGAAAGAAAGACCCCGCGTGCTTCTGTGCCTAGTGGAATAGTTGCTCTAGTCCCTGTTGGGCACAACTGGTTTACCGTCCATTTTGCTGAATTGGTGTCTTCTATTTCCATATTGGCAGCAGACGTGGAAGGAGGTGGCTGGCTGGCTTACATTTTGTTATGTGCTGATCTATGTGTAGCACACAGGCAGCTGGCTGGCCTGCCTGGTCGGGGGAAAGGTGATGAGGCGGCAGCAGCTTGTCATGGACAAAAAGAGTAATAATTCTGCTATAAAAGCTCCTCATTAGGAAACTGAGGCTTCAGGAGAATATGCACAACCTTAAAATTATTGGAGGAAGGCCTAGTGATACCTATGTTCATCTTTATTCTAGAAATTCTGTCGACTTCACATGATGGCAGTCAGGTTAGGATGTAGTAATTTCTTTATAAAGAAAGCTAAGGGCAGCACCTGTGGCTCAGTGAGTAGGGTGCTGGCCCCATATACCAAGGGTAGCAGGTTCAAACCCTGCCCCGGCCAAACTGCAACAAAAAAATAGCTGGGCGTTGTGGTGGGCGCCTGTAGTCCCAGCTGCTCTGGAGGCTGAGGCAAGAGAATCGCTTAAGCCCAAGAGCTGGAGGTTGCTGTGAGCTGTGTGACTTCATGGCACTCTACCGAGGGCGGTAAAGTGAGACACTGTCTCTACAAAAAAAAAGGCTAAAACGCAGATTTATCATTCTTGACTCATTAATATTTGGTGACCATTCTTTGACTCATTTCTATTCACTGCTTTTTAGCTTATTCTATAAAGTTATCCTAAAAGCAAGTTTTTAACTTATTCCACATAGGAAATAAACCTGAGGAAGAAGTGACATCAAAACAGAAAAATGAAGAATCAAAAAAGTAAGTTTTTTGCTTATAAAGTTCTGTACTATTCTAGGATTTTCCATTTCATTGCAAGTTTAGTTATGGGAACTTTTAAGAAGTAGGTTTTCATCTTTATTTTCATTTAGAAGATATGTTTCCAGATTTCTAATTTTTTAAAAGAATTTTGTGTAATGATGAATTTTACTGGGACTAAGTTTTTAAGATTTCTTTTGAAATTTAGAAAAAGCTTGTATGAATGTTACAGAAATATGTAGGTGTTCTCCTACCCTCAGAGGTAAGCTCTGCCTATGGTTTATGTATACTTCTATACTTTTTATTCTCATATAAAACTCTGAGTTTTTTAAAAAACAGAATGTTACAGGTATATCCCTATGACTGTTTTGACAGTATGAACATTATTACGGTATCTGTTCTTTATTAGAAAGGTCTGCTGAAGTATCTTCCCCAGACATGTACTAAAAGCCTACTTCTCTCTCTGAATTGTCTCGATTCTAGACTGGACAAGGAGCCAGGAGAGAACCCATGGACTTTTTTTGCTTTTAGCTAAGGGAGGCTTCCTCAGAATCCAGCTCTCATGCCCCAGCTGGCCTATAGTCCATACCACTTCCCTTAGTAACAGCATCTCTGTGTCCACCCAGAGGGTGTGAGCATCTCTAGGGTTGGAGGTGTGTGAGTGTGGCAGAGGCCTCCAGGTGGTCCTGAAGCATCACTTACTCTGCAGTTACTTAACCATTGTATAGGGTCTGACATGTCATTAAAAGGCCTGTACTCTGAGCATACTACAGCTGTGGGATATGTCTCAGTAAGGGCTTCACCTCTAAAAACCCAAGACTGTTCCTGTCACTGACTCTCATACCTAATGTTGGCTGGGGAAGTCAGGGCTTGATGTTTGTGGAAACTCACTGGTGGTGGTTATCTAAGGCTTAGTTCTTGCTGAGGATATATCTCGAGTATAATTTGGAATATAAAATTATTTATAGAATGTGTCTACTACTTTAGGGCAAATTGTTAGAAAAGATGTGTTTTCATCACATTTTTAAAATGTTCAATTTTTTTTCCTAGAAGGCAATGGGCTTTGGAAGATTTTGAAATTGGTCGCCCGCTGGGTAAAGGAAAGTTTGGTAATGTTTATTTGGCAAGAGAAAAACAAAGCAAGTTTATCCTGGCTCTTAAAGTGCTGTTTAAAGCTCAGCTGGAAAAAGCAGGAGTGGAGCATCAGCTCAGAAGAGAAGTGGAAATACAGTCCCATCTTCGGTGAGTTCTCACATTAAAGCCCAGGGCCTGGCAGCCGCACCCCTGCCCTTCTTTGCCCTCCGTCTCCCACATTCCGTCCATTCATTCTCCCCACAAAAGAATTGTCTACATTTCCCATGTACTCCTCCCTAGGAAAAGGGGTATATGTACCTCACTAGGTTATCGGATAATAATTCTCCTGCGATTCTCTGTGCTGTACACGTTCGTACTTTGTATGCCTTTTTTAAAAAGTGCACAGAATTTATTTTTAGAGGACCTGCTTCATAGTACCTTAAGAATGATTAAATTTGTTAATTTCCAAAAATTTATTTTTTAATTTAATTTAGACTTAAGCATTATGATTATGAAAAATCACTTGGGGATTTAATGTTTTTTTAATGGAATAATTTACATGGCATATCCTTTTGGTGGGTAATTAAGGGGAATGACAGCCTGTTTTCCAGGGGCTGCAAATAGCCTGCAGGATGACTTGGGCTGGTGAAGTTTTGTTTTTCCGATTTCTTTTTTTCCTTGCTTTTAGTGTTTCCCAAATTTAAATCAGGTACCAATATAAAATCTGGCCACATCAGGCCATGTTTCTACCTGGCAACAACTGGCTGAGGTTGGGCAGGGCACATAACTCAGATGGGCTGTGCTTCTCGCAGCCCACTCCTGTCTACCCTGAGCGGCACCCATCTGCCATCATCCACCACTCCTTTTATCTGTCTCAGTGTCTGGGTGTCAAATGACTGTGGGAATGCCAGGTCCTGTTTCAAAATGTGCATAAAATTAATACTCAGCTGACTTTCCCCCTAAGAGTAAAGCTGTCTAAAAGAAGGAAATAGAACTAAACTTCAGGTCCATTAATACTTCGAAATGTACATAAAATATGTGGATGAATGTAGGTTTTTTGGAATGGGTCAGTTTCAGATTCTCAAGTGGGGTTATTAGGGGTTGGTTTCACGTGAAACACCACTGGTTTTACGTGGGGAGGGGGTTGATCTTCAGTACCTATGCTGTCAGCTCTGAAACCAGGTATGAAGTGTTTTGCCTTTGTTGCAGGCATCCTAATATTCTCAGACTGTATGGTTATTTTCATGATGCCACCAGAGTTTACCTAATTCTAGAATATGCGCCACTTGGAACAGTCTATAGAGAACTCCAGAAACTTTCAAAGTTTGATGAGCAGAGAACTGCTACTGTAAGTTTTCATTTACCTTCTTGTCTAATTCCGTCTCCTTTATACCCATCCTCCATAGCAGTGTGCCTTTGTTATAGTAGAGTGGGTTTTGTATTAATGGAGGATAGCTTAGTTGTATAAAATATTTTACTATTTGGAAAAAATAGTTTAGGTGTACCTTATCTACAGATGAAGTTGATACTACACTATGTAGAATGTTACAGCTGATGTTATGACTGGTTTTTTTCACATCTGTTTTTTGGTGGGGAAACATATAGTTGCCTTGTTTTTTGCCATAAATGTTGCTCTGGCTGGGCTCAAATTCCTCAGCCTCCCAAGTAGCTGTGATTACAGGTGTGTGTCACTGTGCCTGGCTAGAAGAGTTAGAATTATAGAAATTGTGAAGAGAGAGCAGAGGGCTCCCATATAACCCACACCTAATTTCCTATTCTCCTAACTAATGGGCCAATATTGATAAATAACTACCAAATGAAGTCTACACTTTATTCAGATTTCCTTAGTTTTTCTTGTGATTGGGTTTAGGAGTTTTTGAGAGGGAGATTAAGAGTAACGTGCATTCTTAGGGACGTAAACTCTTACCATGACTTATCACTGAGTGTTAAGCTTGATCCCTTAGCCGATCCCTTCACGTACTCAACCCTTCTCACCCCAAATCTGGCAACCACTGAGCTGTTTACTGTCTCTATTGTTTTGCCTTTTTCAGAATGTCATATAATTGGGATCGTAATATGTAGCCTTTTTAGATTGGCTTATTTTACTTAGGAATATGCATTTAAGATTCATCTGTATCTCTTGGGGGAGTTTGACGGCTTCTTTCTTTTTGTACTGACTCATTCTATCGTATGGATGTATCTCAGTTTTATCCATTCACCTATGACAGGCCATCTTAGTTGCTTCTGATTTTTGGTAATTACTAATAAAGCTACTACAAACATTTACTTGCAGGTCTTTGTAGAGACATACATTTTGCAATCAGTTGGGCAAATACCTGGAGTGCTATGCTGGCTCCTGTAGTAAGGGCGTGTGTCACTTTAGAAACTGCCAAACTGTCTTCAAAGGTAGCATGTACCAGCTTTGCATTCTGAGCAGCGAATGACAGGTTCTGTCCCTCCTCATCCTCATCAGCATTTCATGCCGGTGGTTTGGGTTTTAGTCATTCTAGCAGGTGTGCCGTGGTATCTTATTTTAATTTACAGCTTCCTGGTGACATGCTGTTGAGCATCTTTCCATGTGCTTATTTGCTGTCTGTATATCATCTTTGAGGTGCCTGATGAGATTTGTTGCCCTATTTGGGTGGGATTTTTGTTTTGAGGTTTTTGCTGGGGAGTGAGGGGGTGTTTGGAGATTAGGTCTTACTGTGTTGCCCAGGCAGTGGCACTTGCAATGTCATGATCATAGCTCACAGCAACCTCAAACCCTGAGCTCAAGCAGTCCTCCTGCCTCAGCCTCCAAGAGTGGTTGGGACTACAGGTATGTGCCATTTGAGACAGGGCTAATTTTTCTATTTTTAGTAGAGACGCAGGCTCTTTCTCAGGCTGGTCTTAAACTCCTGACCTTAAGCAGTCCTCTTGCCGTGGCCTCCCACATTGCTAGGATTATGGGCATGAGCCATCGTGCCTAATCTACACTTCAGTTTAAAAAGTTTCTTTTTTTCTCCCTAAACACTAAAAGGCAGTATTTACACATTTGAATCCCTATTTGTACCAGTTGTTTAGCACTGTTCATTACTGCTGGACCATAAATTGGTGTGTGGGAATGTAGTCGCAGCCTATTAACAGTATCTTTCTTGTCTTTTAAGTCACGTCAAACTGTATCGGCAAAGAGAGGACTAGGCACCGAGTAATTTCAAGCTAACCCCACTATAAATTGGCTCACTGATTTTTGTAGACTCATGCATCACTTCTATGGTATTTGTGCCTTAAAACCTGCAAAACACATTAATCTATGTTGGGCTTCCTTTCAGAAGAGATGTCTAGTATTAATTTGTAGTTTATAAAGTCTAACACATAGGCTTTTGATATTTTTTAAATAGTATATCACAGAACTGGCAAATGCCCTGTCTTACTGCCATTCAAAGAGAGTTATTCACAGAGACATTAAGCCAGAGAACCTGCTGCTGGGATCATCTGGAGAGCTGAAGATTGCAGATTTTGGCTGGTCAGTTCATGCTCCATCCTCCAGGTATGTAACTTTAGAGGTTGTGGTGGTTTGGTTTAGCAAGAGCCCTGGGGATAATTACAAGCTAAATATAAAATATTTAAGTTTAGATTCTGCATTAAGTGGGGCAGGTGACTGACCCAGAAATACTTTGGAATAATTTAGGTCTGATGATAAACCAGTGTCTAAAAGAAAATTTTATTCTGTGATCATTTTGGGCTCTTTACAGAGTTTTCGGCCTAGAGTTAAAGGTGCTTAATGTTCTTAGAGTCTAATGAAAGGTACAAATCAACCTCTGCCATGTACCCGTCCCACGTGTAGAGGGGGAGGAATTGTCAACACTGGCGGGGTGGAGGCTCTGCTGCTTCCCAGACAAGGAATGGAGAGCAGTTCCGGAGGGCACGTGAGAGGACTGTACAGACAGATCTGGGCTCAGAGTGCAGCATGTGCTCTGGGGAACTTACGGAAAACCAATTGGTTTGGATCTCGTGAAGTGAAGTAATTTTAAATCTTGGATGAACTTTCCAAACAAGACCTACAATATTCTCAACTGTTTTAAATTTAATTTGGGCATAAATAAGCTTTGAAACTTCATATGGAGGGGGCATTTTAATGCCTACATCTACTGATAAGGGTTTGTCACTGTTGGGAGAGGACTCAAGATTATAGCCAGATGACTAAAAAAAAAGCCGATTAAAAACTTGTAGTATAATCGAAATGGATGACGTGTGGAGGAAAAACCCTTTGCTTTTGTTACAGGCCATTTCTAGCTATTCCTGGCAATGTGTTGAATCTATGGCTATAGTCTTTAAGTTGGCTGTCACTCGAAGCTGTTATCAACTGCTGAGACAAACAGTAAAGAACTGTGGATTCCATGGAGTCACAGGGTTAAACAAGCCTTAACCTGTCCAGCAGTGTCACTGTGATAGAAAAGATGGCTGCCTGCTTTCTGAAAAGATTGTTTATATAAATTTTGATGGTTATTTCATTCTGCATCTCAAGTATTAATAACTGTAAATAGTTTCCTGGTGGTTATCTGTTTGAAAATCCCTGATTCAGTCCCTCTGCTCATCTCAGTGGTGAAGAAGGATTAGATGTCTGGAGAGGTAGCTCATCAGTCCCGGGTCGTGGTTCATGTGGTGAGTGCTTGCTGGGTGCAGGCCCGGCTGGACACAGCACCAGTGGCGTGTCAGCATAGTGCTGATAAAAAACCATGAAGTCTACATGGGCTGTTCCTGGCTTGGTGTCTGTCAGCCCTAGTTTTTTCCTAACCCTTGTTATAAAAACTGAAATGGATAGAAACATACCGAGTTGGTAGCTATAGCATACCTGTCTATCCAATACCTACATTCAACGTTTCCCATTTTGACATATTGGCCGCCTCTACTTCTCTGTGAATAGTCAAAAATAAGTTGCATACATCATGTTGCTTCAATCTTAAGCACTATTTAGTATGCATCTTTTAAAAATTATATTCTATACAATCATACCTATTACTCTTACACAAACTAATAGCATTGTTCATATCTAATATTTAGTCCACATTCAGATTTCCCCATTTGTCCATGGACTTATTTTGCTGTTTTTTAAAATCAGAACCTGGCTTAAACCCATGTGTTTTATTTGAATGTGTCTTTTTGGTCTTAATGTAGACTAGTCCCCCCACATTTGAAAATGGACTTTTTGATTATATTTTCATTTAATTTGGATTTTTATCCCCTCTTTGCTAGAAACTGAAATTCAGGTATTAGGGTCTGAGGAGAGATGCAGGTTAATTATTTCTGGCAAGAATACTATTTCATAAGTTATCCTCAACATCTGAGTTCCTCTTTTGTAGCAATGATGTGTCAGAAGGCAGCACAGATCTAAACCCCAAACCTAGTGCTTTCACAGTGGGACAACTGTCTGTTTTCAATGTCACCTGGTTCTTAAGTGCGTTAGCAAAAACAAATGTACAACTCTATATTTACAGAGAACTCTGCATGGCAGCTTTTATATAGTGATACATTCAGCTTCTAGATCAGGCGTCTTCAAATTCTTAAACAGGGGGGGCCAGTTCATTGTCCCTCAGACCATTGGAGGGCTGGACCATAGTTTAAAAAAAAACAAACTATGAACAAATTCCTATGCACACTGCACGTATCTTATTTTGAAGTAAAAAAAAAACAAAACGGGAACAAATACAATCACACCGCCTCATGTGGCCCGTGGGCCACAGTTTGAGGACCCCCTGTTCTAGATCATTCAAAGATGTTCTAAAAGTAGACAGATTTGATGTTAAGCTTGCTTGCTCCCTGTGTGATCTTAATCTGTTTCCTATAGGGCAGTAGTTCTCAACCTTCCTAATTGCCGCGTTGTTACAAATGGACCAAAGGAGTCACCAACCCACGTGCTGAGAACTGCTGCTATAGGGACTATAACAGTATTACTTCATAGCACAGGATCTGGTCGAGGGGAATTGCTCATTTGATGTTAGCATAATTCTTAATGTTTCTAGTGGCTGTTGTGATGATAAAACCAGAAGTTTGTTAACGGGAACCTCTCTCCATTTTCAGGAGAACCACTCTCTGTGGCACCCTGGACTACCTGCCCCCTGAGATGATTGAAGGTCGGATGCATGATGAGAAGGTAGACCTCTGGAGCCTGGGAGTTCTTTGCTATGAATTTTTAGTTGGGAAGCCTCCTTTTGAGGCAAACACATACCAAGAGACCTACAAAAGAATATCACGGGTAAGACATAACTGAAAAAGATCCAGCAACTTCTTTTAGCCAAGACTTGAGTATTTGTACTGTTTGATCTCCCTAACTCATGTTTTTGTGACATTTTATTTGTTGGACTCTAGATTGAATTCACGTTTCCTGAGTTTGTAACAGAGGGAGCCAGAGACCTTATTTCAAGACTGTTGAAGCATAATCCAAGCCAGAGGCTGACTCTCAGAGAAGTACTTGAACACCCCTGGATCAAAGCAAATTCATCAAAACCATCAAGTAGCCAAAACAAAGAATCAAATAGCAAATAGTCTTAGGAATCATGCAGGGGGAGAAATCCTTGAGCCCAGGGCTGCTGTACAGTGTCAGGAACATGCTACTGAAATCTGTTTTTACTATTGATGGCCTCCTTCAATCTACAGCACTACAGGAAATGTTTCTTACTGAACAGGCAGGGCCTCTGCCTCTCTATTAGTAAATGTGACACTGAAGTGAATGTAGCCATGAGAATAAGGCTACTTTACTGGTTCGTGGCCTGGAGGCAACGTTCAACTGCAGCCATCCCCGCAGCCTGCGCCAGCCCTGGTGTCCTTGTAGGAGATGCGCTGATTCTGGTTGTGGGGAAGTGACCATTTGTCCTGACTCGATCAGTTAAGGAGCTGTGCAATAATCTTCCAAGTACCTGGAGTGAGTGTGTTATTTATTGGGTGTCCAAGCTCAGTAAAGCTGTTGGAATTAATGTGATCCTTTTAAATGTTAAAAGTTCTATATAGATTTGTGTCTTCTCCCACGGCAGTCCCTTCAGAGTGGCCTCTGTGTCAGGCCTGGTTGGGTTTCAAGTCCTCCTTAACCACTGATCTCCCAGGAGATGTTGTAAAACAGGAACACGTGCTACCTCCACTGCAGGACTTGGCTTGGGATAAACAAGACCCATGTGTCTAAGAGCCTTTAAGGGGTTATTTTTTATTGGAGTTTATGGCATGTGTGTAAACTATATATGCAAATAAATAAATATCTATTTAGAGCACATAGATAATGCCTCTGCCACCTATCCACCATTCCCCTGAAAGTGAGCAGGTGCAGGTCTGGCCCTCTTCTAGTTCCTTGGGTTGGAGTAGTTACATACGTTTATAGCTGCCAACATCATCTGTCCAGCAAAGATGATGAAACCTGAGTGATGAGGGAAGGTGGAAGTGCTGAACTTAGAATTAGCAGAGAAGTATGCTTTGAAGGTGACACTCAATGCAAGAGACTACATATCAGATATGTCAATATAGTGGCCAATACAAACATCTAAGTCTAAGTAACAAGAGAAACATGACATTAAAACTGATGTGGTTTGGGACAAGGGAGCTTTTGGTTTTCATAGTCTTGAGCCGAACCAACTTTTTATATTCCCAAAGTATTTCATGTACCATCCAGCCATGCTGAGGGTAATGCAATGTGACTGACTTTACTAGTGATCTTGCTAGACGGGATGTTTTCCCTGACAGTCCACTTCACCAAAGAGAAAGCTCACTGTAACGGCACACTACCACACTGGTCACAGTGCTGCCCCCAAATCAGAGATCACAGCTTGCCAGAAGGTGACTTAAAAAGTGCATAAACTTTAAAGAGTTTGTTACATAGGATTTAAGTTGCTCGCTTTGTCAGATAAAAAGAACAGGAACAATGGTTGCATTTTTTAAATACATCAGTTTTATTTCTCTGGTTACATAAGAACAAGGTAACACAAGCAATCTGTACATCCTGCTGGTGAATTCACATAATGCTTTAGTTCCCTGATGCTTTGCCCTCTTCATCCTCTCCAGTTTTCTGATCTGACCCCTGGCCACAGAAGTGGAGTGGGGTTGGGGCTTAGCAGTATGGCTACTCAGTGTGGTTGGTTTTATTGCTTGCTCTTTTGGCCACTTCCATTGTTAGCACAAAGCTTTAAGGCCTTAAATCTGCGGGCAGCAGCAAGTTTCCATAGGCATTGTTGGGGGTCTGAACGGGACACGGGCACAGAAAGTGGTTGAGGAGCTAAAGCCAACAAATGGCTTTAAACAAGAGAAATGGTCTATCCAGTGCACAGAGGAATTACTGATGTGGGGCATCTCAGCTATGAAGTACTTGGAATTAGGTCATAGAAAGACAGTTTCCACCTTTAAACATGAAAAATCACTTGGCAATGGGCTGTTTTAAGAGAAAAAAAAATGGTTGTATCTCCTTTCACAAAGGAGACCCTTTTCCAATCTCTGGAAAAGTGTATACTTATCTATGCTTTGCTTTAAATAAACTGCACTCTTTGCTGGGAAGTTAACTGAGATGACCAACAAGGATTACAATGGGCTAACTAGGGACGTGTCAGAGCCCAGTAAAACCAGTAAGTATGGTCAGTTAATAGTTGCTTTAGTTTTCTGTCCTCAAATGTAACTTAAAGGAACTAGAAGCCAGAAAGATAAGTGCCACTCCCTCCACCACGCAGTTGGGCAGAGTGGTCAGCTTGGATTCCCAGAGTGTGGAGCAAGGCTTGCATCAGAGCAGGACCCGGGGGAAGCTTTCCACAATGCTGGACCCCACAGATGGGATGCCTTCTCCAACTGCCTGCTGCTTCCTGCTTTACGGAGGAAGTCTCCCTAGCCTCCCTGACATACAAGCCCTTCACTGGGCAGAATTGGCTCTGCAGACTCATGAGCCCTGCCATCCCCCTCCCTCCCTGGCTGGTATTTCACCATTGCCTTCACCATTTATAACAAGTGCTACTAATTTTCCTTTTTATGTACA
The DNA here is from genome assembly GCF_027406575.1 of Nycticebus coucang. Lineage (NCBI taxonomy): Eukaryota > Metazoa > Chordata > Mammalia > Primates > Lorisidae > Nycticebus > Nycticebus coucang. The sequence continues at coordinate 61,213,438 of NC_069800.1, read as the reverse complement.
TAATTTTAGCTCAGTTAAAATGTAAGTGGAGATGATGTAAACACAGTTCTGGAATGTCTGAAGTTTGAGAGAGAGTTAAGCAAAGATTGTCAGAGAAGCTAAGGTGTTCTTGGCTTTTTATGTGTGATAGAGTCTTCTAAATATGGGCTTGAGGAGCCAAGTGATGCCACTGCTCTTGGACAAGCTTTCCTCATTTTTTATGGGGAAATAGCCCTGACCTACTTTAATGAAATTTCAGAAAAACCACCTGAGATAGGTAGGCCCCATCACATCCAGACTAGGGTGTTTGGGATCAATGAAACATACCAAACATACGTTTTTCTTTCCCTGAAACAAGGGTAATGAATGTCAGAACACTGATGCTCATTTAGGTCCTGATTACACATCAAGTCTTACTTCGTTCACTGTAGCGCTGGCAGCTCTGTAGAATACTGCATACTAAGCTGCAAGCAGCTGGCGAGCATCAGAGGAAGGGGGATTTAAAAGACTCGCTATATTGATCATTTTTAAGAACTTGAGCACAGATGAACCCTGTAGAGCTTTTGCAGACAGATCCTCACCAAAGATCTTCCAGAAGGAAGATCCTGAAGTCTGCCTGTCTTGAGATGTTGACTCATTTGCAACGTCTGGCTGACATTTTAGATGATGTATACAAGCTCTATGATGAATATCATTAATAGAATTTATGAAGCAGAAAAACTTGTAATTATTCAAAAGCCTGATTTTTGCTGGCAAAGGTAAAATTGATCTATGAAAACACAGCAATTAGCTCCCTGCTTCCCCTTACCCCCCAAAAGAAATACTACAACCCTAACGTCAATCCAAAACGTATAATTTAAAAGAAATAGGTTTCAGGGCCTACGACTGAAAAGTTCATCAGGGTTTTACAGCTGGAGGTTTAAAAAACCCTACTTTTCGAAAATACCTGACAATCAAGGGCACAGAGACTAAGGTAATGCTGATCCGCACGGGTGCAAACAGCTTGTGGATTGCATAGGCCACCACAAAGGCGCTGGTGCCTGCTGCCATGTTTGACTGTACCAGAGATTCTTTAAATCCAAGTTGAAGCAGGACTGCAGTCATGTCCACACCACTGGGGGGAAAGAGGCAAGGGAAATTATAGCAAGAGATTAAACAATTGATTTGGCTATAAGATTTATAGTATTTAAAAACATGTAATAAGGGACTTTAACGAATGCAGTCAGTGTAACCTAATTCTTTGTACCCTTAATGAATCCCAGACAAACAAAACAGGATCTTAATCACATCAACACAAATACTTAATACTGTTAAAAATCTTACCTTGACACAACCATGTAAAATATGCCCAAGGAGACTAATGAGATCCCAATGTGCACTGATATGCCAACAGCACCATATTCTTGGAAGATCTTCTTCAGCTGCTGTGACTTGCTTTGCTTTTTCTCCTCGGTGCTTACGCTGTTGCCCATTGTCTTGGGGAGTCTGCTGGTGTCCTGTGCACAAACCAGAGAAGGGGGGACACCATAGGGCAGAGGCACGGTGTCAGTGGGCAGCGCCGCCTTGATCCTCACCCAGGTTTTACTCTTTCCTACCTGATGAGAGATCAGTTACCTCTTAGTGAGCTGAGTCTAACGCCAGTTTTGTCACCAAGTGCAACGACAGGCTTGGAACTAGATATGGCCACTAGAATGACGGCCCTGGAGATGTCCTAATCTCTGGAACCTGTGGATATATGACTTTGCAGATGTGATTATGTGTAAGGGAGAGTCTCCTGGATTATCTGGGTGGGGCCACTGATCATGAGAATGTTTAGCAGTGGCAGAGAGGGAGATGTGGCACGGAAGCAGAGCCTGAGGTTGGAAGGTGCTGTGCCCCCAGTTACAGAGGAACGGCCATGAGACATGGAATGTGGGTGGTCTCTAGAAGCTGGGAAAGGCAGGAAGAGAAGGTGGCCTCTGGACGGAGCCAGCTCTGCTGACACCTGGGTCTATTTAGTGCATTAAGACCCATTTTGAACTACTGACCTCTAGAACTCTTACGATTAACAGTACTAGTAACTAAAACATAAGGACTCCTATCCTTGGGGATCACAAAGACACTTTATCAAGCACTTTCTGAGCCAGGTTGTCCTCCGATGCTTTCTCTCTGTCTGCTGTCCCTTTCATCCTCATGACACCTCTGAGGTAGCTCCTGTTGTTTCCTCACTTTACAGAGGAGCAACACAGGCTTGGGAAGGTCAAGTAACTGGCCCAAAGTCACCAAGACAAGAAAGAGGACAGGTCATCCGAGTCCACAGCCCAAGCACATGTCAACCATGCTACATGACACACAAAAAGGGCGGTGAGTGTGAAATAAAATGAAGCAAAAGCTATGGCATCTTTACTTAGGAATCAGGATTTACACCTGAGACCTGACACTGATAAGGGAGGTTGATTCTCAGGCAGTACACTGACCCGATGCACAGAAATGATTCACTACGTGTGGCCTCTGTTTGGTGAGCACCTACCATGCCTGGAATGTCTGGGAGAAGCAAAAAACCCAACAACACTCAGAGGAAAAACCATTCTCCAGAAAGCACCGTTAGGTTTCTGTAAGGATGGTCCTCAGTTCGTGGCAGCAGGTAAGCGTCTGGCTCTGCGCTAGCTTGTTGCTGGCTCTTCAGCTGAGCCGCTTCTTGCCTATATTTTTAGAGGAAGCATTTTCCAAAAGACCTGAGGAAAACACACAGCGTCCTCAGCAGAAGTCCCTTCTAGCAAGCGAGAAGCTGAGCTTACACCTTAGAAGCAAAACTTCCTAAAAACACTGACAACAGAGAGTCCCTCTATCACTCTCATTTTGACAGATGAGAGATGAGGTTCCCATCACCCCCTTTGAGCTGACTGACAGCTAGAACTGGTGACAGGACTGGTCACCACCAGGCGACACGGCCTCCGTGATACTAAGTTCTCCTTCACGTCCTGCAGCAGTGACACCTGCCCAGAACTTCTGGGCTCTGAGGGGGAGGAAAGAAGACTGTCACCAGCCTTCTCATTGGCCAGCACATGCGGCCTCCCCTTTCCACCGCCAGCCAGGAAGACTTCTGAGCTCCCACATTCTTTCTGATAAACAACTCCCCACCCACATCTCAACAGCAGGGAGGCTGCAGCCGGCAGTAGCTGATAGGACAGCCACCCCCACGCCCTCGCCCCCCCACCCCCCACACACACTGTGCATTCCTCAGACCCAGCATAGCTATCTCTGCTGAGGGCCCTTTACTTCACACCCTCTATTTCAGCAAGAGGCCAAAAAAGAAAAATAAAAAGGCAGCCAGACTTCCGGCTACACAATGAGCAGCCCGCCGCAAGGCTATGGCGGGGCCAACACATTCAGACACGGGCCAGCAAGCTCCTGTTAGTGGGCACCCTGCAGGGGTCCTCAAACTTTTTAAACTGGGGGCTAGTTCACTGTCCATCAGACCGTTGGAGGGCTGGACTATAGTTTAAAAAAAAAACTATGTACAAATTCCTATGCACACTGCACATATCTTATTTTGAAGTAAAAAAACAAAACAGTAACAAATACAATCACACCGCCTCATGTGGCCCGCGGGCTGTACGTAGTTTGAGGACCCCTGTAAGAGAATCCCTAGTTACACGTGCAATTTTCTTTTACCTTGGTATAAAGAACTCTTTTTAATCACTGTGACATGCACTTTTCTTCCCAACCCTTGAGGAGACTAAAGAGATGAAAAAAAATTTATGAGGACATGGCTTGCAAGTAATGGAAAATTTTCAGACGTGAATTTCTTCATGAAATATTACTGTAAGTGGTTGCAATGTGCTAGGCCCTGCCCTGGACACATGTAACATCACTCTCTGAATATTCTCAACGTGCTTTCATCTGTGTGTGTGTACGAGAGAGAGGGAGAGAGGGAGAGAGCGATCCCCCTCTCCCCCTCCCTAGTACTTACTAAAATATAAAAAGCTCTAATAGAGAGGGGCAGGAAGATTTGAAGAATGAGCCAAAGACCTTATCCATAATTGATCACATTGTTTGGAATGGCACCTGCTTTCATTCAACTGATAAATAATATTAATAACAACCACTATATTGGGTTCACTTTGTACTAGGCACTGTTCTGAGTACTTTGAAAATGTTAATTCATATAATCCTCACCACGGACCCCGTGAGATAGGGACGACTGTCATCCCTACTTAATAGAAGAGGATCCAGAGAGGTTGCATAACTTGCTAACCTTCAGTTTTAACTTGCTTATTCATGATCTACTTTGTGCCAGGCACTGTCCTGAATGTAGGGGACACAGCAATGAACAAAACTGACTATGCTGTTCCCCACCCCCCCCCCAAGGAGGCTGCGCTCTTATGGGAGGAGAGGGACACTAAACAGGTAAAGTCTCAACGCTGCTACCTTAGGCAAGTGCAATGGAGAAACAGCAAGTAGGGGAGAGAAGCTGTAAGTTTCCAGAAGGCCAGGAAGGTTCACGAAGGTCTCCCTGAACAGGCAGCACTGGAGCCAGCACTGATGCAGACGTAAGGACACAGGGCTCAGGGGAGCATGTTATGTGCCTTAGAGCCATCCTCCCTGCCCCCATAAGCAGCATAGGCAGGGCTCAGCTCGTTTATAGGACATCAATCAAGTTAAGTGAAAAAGGCAAGTTTCTTCTTTTCCTCTCCTGGTTACAGAGCGACCCCTGTTGAAAGCAGAGGTGGGTGTGTCTCTCTGGCACTTGATTAAATGGCGCATTTGGAGACCCCAGTTGGGCAGCTCTGCACTCTGGCTTCTTAATGAGGGCAGCCAGGAACATCCAGGTGAGGTACCAGACACTAGCCAAAGCCTAGACCCTCTTTACATCAGCTCTCGGCCCTGCTGGGGAACAGTTTTCTCAGGGAGATGAGGATCTTTTGTCTGAACCTCTTGTGAGGTTCTCATCCCACTTGCATTCTGCCCATATATCAGAGAACAGGAGAAACAAGGACAGTTCGTGGGGACCTGGGGCCCCATGGTTGTATGTCTTTACTATGATTATAATAATTGCTAACATTAATTTAAGATGTACCAGATAATGCAAACATTATCTCATTTACACACACTTTATGAAGTGTCAATTATTAATATCCCATGTTACAGACAAGGAAACTGAGACAGAGAAATGAGAGAATTTGATCAAGGCCGCAGAACTAGTAAGTAGAGACAGCAATGTGAAGGGTCTGAGACCACACTCATCACCACTGTATACACACAGACACCTGCCAGTGCCAAGGCTGATGAGGCTGACAACACAAACAAGTCAAGAGAGAATTCCAGATGCTGAGTACAGAGAAGATCCACACCCACGGGCAGAGAGGGGGCTAGAGGAGGCATGTGAGGTATCACTGGTGGTCAGAAAGGCTTAGCCCTGAAGAATCACCCGGAGACAGCCTGGGCGCACAAAACTGTGAGGATCCCAGACAACTCAGGATTATGTATGTGGAGAGTTGGAGGCAAGCAAAGAAGTTTCTCCATCTGGGCAGGAGGCGTGGAAAGGTCTCCCCCACTTACAGAGAAACTACAGAATATTCAGGGAGCGCTGGCTGGAGGCCTGGCACTGTAATGAGGCCTGCATCAGCTCAGGATTTGCCCCCAAACTCTTACGGGGAGGGTGCTATGTTTAGCCCCCTGAAAGGTCAGCACAGGGCTAGCAGGCCTTCAGTGCTTGGTCTGAGATCGCTGAGCCAGTGAATAGAGGGGGTGCACCCACACCCAGGCAAACAAAGGGACTCCAGTGGCTACGCTGTAAGCGCTGATGTGCGGATGTACTGGCTTGTTATTCCTGTATCTCCAGACTTCCGAACTTATATTTTAGAGATCCACTTAAAAAAAAAACTGATAGATTTTCAAAAAGTAAAACTTGTATAACTGTTCTGAATGGAAACCAGTTTTCACTTAGTATTCATGGAAGGAAACCAAAGTGAGATGTAAACACAAGTCCGAGCGCGCCAGAAAGAGCCTGCTCTTCCAGTCTCATAAAAAGGGGGCAGCAGCCAGCCGGGCGGTATTAAAGCTGCCGCCGCTGCTCTTTGGCCCAGTGAGGAGGCCGAACTGGACTCCCCAGGGAACGATACCAGCGACCCTGACCCCGAAGGCCACATGAAAAGTTCACACCAAGTCCAGGCCCTACCTCCGATCCTGTCGGCTGAAACTGGGGGCTCTGCCGGAGACTATGTGACCTTGGGACGAGCGCCCTACCTCCAGGAGCCCCAGTTTCTCTGCTGTCAATAGAGAGGATCGCTTCCTTGGCTTGCAGAGATTTGGGGTTTCGGGACTCCGGAAGTGCTCCGTCTCCGGCAGCTGCAAGTGCAAGGCTGTCCTTTCAGCGGAGGTGGCGAGCCCCGGGCACGTGGGGGCCTAGGCGCCCGCCCCGGGATCAGGGTGGGGGTGGGGAACTTACCTGGCGGCCGCGACAGTTCCCGCCAGCCGTGCGCAGCAGCCAGTAGTCCGGCCCGGGCCGAAACAGGGCCAGGGTCAGGGGCGGCGGGGCGCACAGGAGCCGGGTGGCGCAAGGCCCAACCCGGGCGCTCACCCTGACCGCTGGGCCCAGCAGCCGCGCCATGATGCGCTGCGAAGGTTTGGGGCTGGTGCTGCGGAGCCCAGAGGAGCCTGAGGCCCCAGTGGGATGGGTGGGTCCACAGCCGAGAGTCTCCGCCGGGTCCCGGCCCTTCAGACGACTGCAGGGTGGGCGGGGCCGAAGCCGGAGCCAGGCGCGAAGTGGGCGGGGCTAAAGAACGTGAGCACACCCTCTTGGTTTATCACTAGCTCCGCCCCTCAGGGCCCAATCCAGCGCGGGGTGGGCGGGACTGGAGAACTTGTGCACACCCACTTGGCTCATCTCTAGCTCCGCCCCTTCAGAGCCCGAGTCCCGCGCGGGTGGGGCGGAACTGGAGACCCGCGCGGCTGCCTAGTCTGCTCACCAGCCCCGCCCACGTAAGGTGAATTTTCTCAGGTCTTTTCAGGGTCTTGGGCTTCCAAAGTGTGGGGTGTAGTTGGTGGGGTGTTTTGTTCTTTGAGCAATAAGGTGGGCCTAGGGCTACGGGCTGTGAGATTTTCTCCCTACAGAAGTGAGTGAAACCTGAAAAGTTTATAGATATGCTTACATGTTAGCTCCAAAGAAAAACAGAAATACTGGGATTGACATTAATACAAGTTTAGTTAAAAGTCCTCAGTCTAATGACCCCCCAAACACTGTTGGTGTGAATGTGACATGTGCACCCACTTTGGAAAATAGTTTGGCAGTTTTCTGAAAAAGTTAAACACACACTGACCCTGTAATCCAGCAATCCCAGCTTCTCTGCAGCTTCTCAAAAGAAGCAAAGATCAGGCTCATTTAGAGGCCAAAGTATGAAGGCACCAATCTTCTTAGCAATTTTTTCATATTAGTTAATAACTGGGAATGTCCATAAACTGGAGAATGGATAGAAAATCTGGGGCACCACCCCACGATTAGCAACTAAAAGGAACAAACTATGATACATGCATAGCATAAATGAATCTCAAAGCTGTTATGACAAGTGAAAAAATCTAGGCACAAAAGTCACCTGTTGTGTATGTATGATTCTACTTACATGACATGTCCAGAATAGGCAAAACTATGGAGACCTAAAACAGAACAGTTGTTGCCTGTGGCTGGGATTGGGAGATCCGATGGACTGCTAAGGAGTGGAGGGAATGTTCTGGAGTCAGGGAAGGATCTTACACTCAGACTGTGAGGATGGTGGTTCAGCTGTGAAATTAAAATTCTTGAGACTCAGCTGTGTAATACATATATATATAATGCTATAGAAATTATACCTCAATAAAGAGGTTTTACAAAGTCCTCATGATGTAACATTCTGTAAGTCAACTGCGAATCTACTCAAGCAAGTTCTGACCCATTCAGAAATCATATAGAGTGCACACACATTTTAGTGTGTTTGTATTATATAAGGTGGAGTTACAGCTCCTTAAGAGGGCCTACTGGAGGTCCTAAAGTGACCCTGAATGGCAGTGCTTCTGTTTAAGTGTCTACAAGAAGGTGAGGAGTGTAGGCTGTCAAACTGACACTACCAGTCCATCTGTGTGATTTGGGACTAGTGACTTGACCTCGCTGAGCCACAGTCTTGTCATCCATAAGATGAGGATAATAATAGTTTCTCCTCATGGGATCATTGGGACAATTCTTTGACAAAGTTCTTGGAAAGGGCTATGCTCAGTGCCTGGCACCCAGAGAGGGCACACATGTTAGCTGTGACATTAGTAGCTCATCATCCAAGGACAGGGCTGCCTCCCCACAGCCCCGATCTTTTTTTTTTTTTTTTGATACAGTCTCACTACGTTGTCCTTGGTGGAGTGCCATGGTGTCATAGCTCACAGCAATCTCAAACTCTTGGGCTTAAGTGATTCTCTTGCCTCAGCCTCCCAAGTAGGTGGGACTACAGGTGCCTGCCACAATGCCTGGCTATTTTTTTTTTGTTGTTGTTGTCATTGTTGTTCAGCTGGCCTGGGCTGGGTTTGAACCTGCCAGCCCCAGTGTATGCGGCTCGTGCCCTAAACAATGAGTATAGGCGCCAAGCAACAGCACCTGATCTTGAGCCTCACAATCCCCAGACTGTTCTTGTCACCAGGGCTTTTGATTCACTTGGGTACCTGCCATACCTTCACGGCCAATTGAATTTGTGATTCTTGCTATATGCTCGTTAGAGCAGAAGAAAAAGACGTTTTTATTTTTACCCTTTAAATTTGACAGTAAATATAATACTATAGTTGTAGATTGTGGCTGTCTTTTCTTCTTTGTCTAAAAGTGGTGAAGAAATTCTCTTCTTTTTTAACAAAAGGTATTCATGTTGCTGCCTGGCCAAATTTGAGGCAATTTTTTCTTGTTTTCCTATTGTATAAATTCTCTTTGTGTCTCTAGAGCAGCAGTTCTTTTTTTCTTAGTCAAGGTAAATAGACGCTCAGGTCTTAGTCAGGGTAAATAGAGTTTCACTATGTCACCCTTGGTAGAGTGCTGTGGTGTCCAACAACCCTCGGGCTTAAGCGATTCTCTTGCCTCAGCCTCCCAAGTAGCTGGGACTACAGGCGCCTGCCACAACATCCGGCTATTTGTTGTTGTTGTTGTTGTTGTAGTTGTCATTGTTGTTTGGCAGGCCCAGGTTGGGTCTGCCAGCTCTGCTCTATGTGGCTGGTGCCCTAGCTGCTGAACTACAGGCACCGAGCCAGAGCAGTGGCTCTTATGGGTGGTGTGTTTATTTTAATTTTTTTTTTCATTTTTGTGAATAGATAACGTATCTCACAGTTCAGATTTTTAAAGTTATATACAGAGAAAAGTTTCCTTCCTATTTTAGTCACCAGTTTTTGCCCATTTACCCTCCTTAGAAGCAAACACTGCACAGAGGCACATTCTGACAGATGGTCCATTCCTGTTTTTACCCAAGTGGAGCATAATATGGACAGTGTTCTGCACCTTGACTCTCTTGCTTCAAATATATTTTGGAGATGTTTTTCTGTAGCTGTACATAAAAAATCTTCCTTAGCTGCTTAGCATTCCAGTGTTTTATGGGATACTGTGATATACTTAACCTATCCCCTGTTGGTGGACAGTTAGGCTGTCTCCACTATTTACCGTCAGAAATCATGCGGCAGTGAGCCACCTGGCATGTCTGTCATTTGCCAGTTTCAATATACTCATATGATGAATTTCTCAAAGTGGAAATGCTTAATGAGAAGATATGCATATTTGCAAATTTGAAGAAATGCCAAAATTGTACAGTAAGTCCTCACTTAGCATCATTGCTAGGTTCTAGGAAAGTGTAACTCTAAGCAAGATGACATACCACAAAATCATTTTTTCCTCATCAACATTACAATAAAATGATGCTGAATGGAAATGGCATTGTTCTAGGACCTGCTGTATGTCATTTTGCTTGAAGTAGCAGTTTCCAAGAGCCTACCAATGACATGAAGTGAGGACTTCCTGTGTATGTCACAGAGATTGTGAAGTACGGGAGTGTCTGTTTACCCTGACTAACAGACAGGGCTGGGATGAATGTGAGAATGACTTTTTTTTTCTTAATTTGAGAGTAGGAGTCTCCTCTTTCTGTAGGAGACTGGGGGCCTGGAGTCACTGGATCCTCTGCTTAGGGTCTCCCTGGGCTGGCTGGAGCTGTGGTCTCATCAGAGGCTTGACTGGGGAAAGATCTACTTCTATAGCTCCTGTAGGTTGTTGGAAGAATTCATCTTCTTGTGTTTATAAAACCAAGGGCCCAGCTTCTTTCTGGTTGTCAGCTGAAGTCCCTAGAGGTCCTGAAGGTGCCTTCTCTTCTCTGCCACAGGCCTCTCACTATATGGATGTTTGCTTCTTCAAGGCCAGCATGAGTCTTCTGATTCATTTGTGCACACACACCCTCCCGGTCTGGTAAGATGGAGCCTTCCAGCACAATATAATCATGAGAGTAGTATCCCATAATCTTTGCCAGATTCAGCTGGCTTGAAACAAAAGTCACAGGTTCTGCCTGCACTCAAAGGGAGGGGATTATACAAGGCAGATGTTACTCAACAGGCTTGCCCTCCAGTGTACCACAACAGCAGAAGCAAGTCTGACAGATTGCATTATTATAAGGGTGGAGGGTCTTATTGGCAGAAGGAAGTGGAGGAAGGTTAAGTTTCAAATAACCCATGTGCCTGCGCAATAGAGGATCAAATAAAATGGCAGTTCTGCCTAAGAACGGGAAGAATTCAGTGACTTTATTTATTATTATTATTATTATTATTTGAGACAGTCTCGCTTTGTCACCCTGGGTATCTTGGGCTCAAGTGATCCTCTTGCCTCAGCCTCCTGAGTAGCTGGGACTATAGGCACTTGCCACAAGACCTGGCTAGTTTTAAAGCCGGGGTCTCCCTTTTGCTTGGGCTGGTCTTGAACTTCTGAACTCAGGCAGTCCACCTGCCTTGGCCTTCCAAGGTGCTAGGATTACAGGCATGAGCCACTGAACTCAGTGACTTCAGACAAAAGATACTTATTCTCTTAAAGCTTCAGTGTTCTTGTCTGCTGAGAGGGATAAACGCTTCTCAGCTTGCAGGGCTGTTAAGCAATAATCAGTGTAAGTTTCCAGGGTCAGGGGCTAGCACACGGTAAAGGCTTAACATGAGGGGGCCGGCAGGACAGCTTTTAGCAGGCCTCCTCGAAGAACACCTGAGCTGACATCTGAAGTGAGTTTCCCTCTCATACATCACCTATCTTCTGCATCTGAATTAATAGCCACTTCTTTTCCCAGTGGCTCACTGTGGAGTCATCCTCAATGCCTCAGCAAAGCTCTGTGTGTTTCTCCTAGTCTGACCATTCCACTTGGGCTCTACCACCTCTCCCCTGGATGTTGACAGTAGTCCCATCACTGGTGCCCCAGATTTGGCCATCTGCCCAGCAGCTGTGGCTATCCCTTTAACCTGGGCATGAAATCCCACCTCTATTCTGCTCAAAACCCTCCAGCACAGCCTAACAGTCTTTGCCAGCGCTCATCACAGCACTCCAGCCACACGGGGCTCCTTGCTGTGCCTTAAAACTTCTGTTAGGCATGTTGTATCTTAGGACTTTGGGAATGCCTGAAATTCTCCAAATGGACACACTCACACCCTCACTTCCTTGAGGCTACTGCAGAAACCTGTGGCCTTGGCCCTGACCCTCAGCACCCTTGAGCATGCTCACTGCTCCCTGCTCTCTCATCTGGCTTATTTTCTGTCCTAAGGTTTATCATTATTGGACAACATGGTGTGTATTTATTTGTGCACTGCTGGAATGTAAGCCTCATGAGGGTGAGGAATTGGCCACCTTAGTCACCTTGCAGAAATTACCACCCCCTAGGACAGTGGCTGGTGCTTAGTGGTGCCGAAGAAACATCTGTTGAGTAAAGAGCTCCCATTCTCATTTCTTGTTCCGTACTCTGTGCCCGGCACTGTGCTTGTCCTTCAGGGTGAGTGCCATCAGTAGCAAGGGGTTCTTGACCCCCAGGCAAGTTGTGCTGGTTTGCAGCAGCCAGGAGTGGGGTTTGGTGTCAGACCAAAGTTGTGTCTCCCCACTGCATCCAGGAGAGCTAGCGAGTCCTGACCCCTCTGAGAGACCCCTAAGGAAGCTCCCCCTTGGAGCGAGGGACTCTGGGGGTGCTGCTGACATCCTGCACTTGGAGCCCAAGTGATGAAGCCAGTCCTGTTTTCACCTTTCTGCATCCATGGCCAGGGGCCACCCTGGTCCCCTCCACAGCAGGACTCCTGTGGATGTTATTCTCCAGGGCCTGTTCCTGTTATGAAATGATCCCCAAAGCACGTTCAAACAAACAAACCTTGGACATGCCCTTGAGTCTGACTCAAGAGACAGAAAAACAAGGCCTCCTCAGACCTACGTGGGACACACTTGCAGATTTTGTAGGACTCCACACACAATAAAAATGTGGGGTTTCTTGTTCAAAAAGCAGGTAAAAGTTGCCTTTTAAGGTACTAAAATATGAAGCTTTTTCTTTCTTTTTGTAATTTCTCTGTCTTGAGTTGTCATGGTGATTTTTACTCACTATTTAAACGAAGAATTAAAAAAATAATGTATTAGAATAACTTTACTATTCACCTTTATATTGTGTAATTTAATTTTAAATGAATGTATAAGAACATTTAATTTGCATGCTAAATTTCAAAAATTATATAACTTGTATTTTTTAGCTCGTACATATGTATTTTGATCTTAACTGAACAGTAGAATTACTGCACAACTCTATTTAGCTCCCTGATGCTGGCACATTCTACCAAAACAGTCTACCTCTGGCTTACTGGTAAGGAAAGACCGAAAGGAAATCGACCTCTAAATTGCCCTATTTTTCCTTTTCCTTCTATGCCATCAACTTTTAGCATGAGTTCTTGACTAATCTATTTTAAAAATAGGAATATAAAAGAACACCGCTGCTCTGGGTGGTGAGCAATGGGCATCATCACAGCTCACTGCTGCCTCACCTCCAGGGCTCAACCAATCCTCTAAGAAGTAGGAACTACAGGTGTGTACCACTACACTCAGCTAATTTTTAAATTTTTTGTACAGAGAGAATCTTGCCTCGTTTCCCACGCTGGTCTTGAACTCCTGGCCTCAAGCCATCCTCCTGTCTAAACCTCCCCAAGAGCTGGGATTACAGGAGTACGCCACCACCCCCAGCCCCGCCTGGATTTAGAAGGAGCCTGTTACTGACAGCAGAAGGCTTTGGAGTGTTTTCCCCACCCAGCACCACCCCCAAGGGGGATAAACACTGCCCCAGCATTTGTACATACCATTTTTTTGTTTTTCTTTACCGTTTGCATATATTTGCATTCCTAGACAATGTATTATTTTTGCACTTTCTTGGATTTCACATAAATGAAATTATGCCGCGGGTATTCTTTGACTCCTAGCCTTCTTGGCCCCCACTCAGTATGATGTGTGTGAGATTTCTCCTTATAGCTTTCATGCACTGGACACTTGATACACTGATCCTAAGCACTTTCTGCACATGAACTGGTTTATTCTGCCAAAACAAGGTCTAGGGAAATGAAGTGGCCCATCCAAAGTCACTCATTAAGAGAGTAGCTGAGTGGGGCGCTGAAGTCAGGGGCACAAGGGAAGTTGTTCTGTTTGGATCCTCACCCCCACGGCTCGAGCAGCCAGCTGAGGCACCAAGTACTGCCTGGCAGGGGTGCACATCGCCATGAGTTGGTGAACCTGTCCTCAGCACGTGAGAATCGGCCAGCAGCAATCCTTTCCAGGCCTGGCTGTGTCCCTCCCAGGACAGCTCCCTGAAGCTGCCTTCATCCTTCTTTCTCAGGGCTAGTTCCTGTCTGGACGTTTCTTCTAACAACAAAGATTTCCTGCTGTGGCATGACAAGCCTCTAAGGAGGGCCCCAAAACCAGCCCACAGAGAAAGTATAGCGAGGACCATGGATAGCTTTGTGTTTGTCTGGCTACGTCTGGGCCAGTCTCCTCCAGGCAGTGGTCACTAATCCACCACCACAAGACCCCTGCCATTGTAGAGATGGGGTCTTGCTATGTTGCCCAGGTTGGTCTTGAACTCCTGGCCTCAAGTGATCTTCCAGCCTTGGCCTCTCAAAGTGCTGGGATTATAGCCACTGCCCCCAGCCACCAGAAGCATTTTAAGTACATGGACACAGCATCGCTAAAGCCTCATGCTTAAGCTCATTTTAAAATCAAAATTGAAATATGATTTCTGGAAGTCCACTCTTTAAAGCCCTCTAATGGTCAAGTAATGAGGTGACAGCTTTTTACAAATGAGAACCACACTTGCACCACAGTGGGAGAATAATGTGTCAGCAAAGAAAATTAGCTCCATGCCACAAATATAATTGAACAAAGGCTGAGAGGGATAATGAATGTTCTTACAGGAGCAACACAAATACTTCATTATAGAAAATGATTTTCCCAAGTCAGAGAATCAGGACAATGACGGTGGGGAGTCTGGCTTGTTCGAATTCTGAGCTGGATTCTCAGGAGTATTTAGAGGGGACTACAGCATCTCCTCTTGGCTAATGCCAAATCCACTGCCCAACACATTCTTGTGGCAGGCAGCCTCGGAGGTGCCCAGCTGATTCCCAGCTCCTGGTGTCCATAAACCTGTGTAATCTCTTTCTCTTGGGTGCCATCTGGACCTGGAGCCTCCCATCTCATTAATAAACTATTGCAAAAGTGATGGAATGTCATTTTTGTCATTAGGTTACAAAAAGATCCTGGGTTCAGTCTTGGGCACTTTCTCTGGCTGTCTTGCCTGTGAGCTGTCCCATGGACCAGTCCATGTGGCAAGGAATAGGCCAAGCCTCTTGAAAGAACAACATTCTGATACAGCGGATGACACACATGGGTGGGACAATTCTGTATTACTTCATCAACAACATCTGAGATGGATTCCATAAAGTCTGGGATGGCAAACTTGGGATGGAAGAATATTTCAGGACGCAGGAACCTTTCATAACCACTGTCTATAATGAACTTCTTCTGGTAGCTCTTATTGACACCTGTATACTGTTTGATCCATTTCTGGGGATCCACCTCATTCTTAGCAAATTCCTTGATTTTATTAGGGAAAACGTAACATTATTTCTTCTTAATGGCTTTTGTGATCTCTAGTGACTAATTAGGAGGGATTCCCACCTCCCTCTCCTTTAGCAGCTGTTGAATGATACCTAATATCTCTACCTGCAACTGGGATGTGTTTGACGCAGCTTCCGATTACATAACCTTCAGCCATTGGGATAAGGTGGGTAACCCATCTCCACTGTCTCTGACTATTCCTGTTAGTGTACATTCACCAACTTATCTTGATGTCCAAGATGCTTCTAAGGCCAGCACTGCCTGAACTGCAAAGTAGAGTCCTGGACATCAAACGATTCAAACATAATTTCCGCAAGATATTCTTTGTTTTCTGGTGTATTCAGTGGAGGTTCTGTCATTAAAAAGTAATTGTCCTCAGGTTCAGCTTGAAGATATTTAAAAACTGCCTGCTCCATAAACCTTTCCATAAGATCCAAGTCTTCAATGATTCCATGTCATACTGGCCACTTAGTAGCATACGTAGGTTTATCAGTAGCTTCATCCCCTCTGAAAAAGCCAAGCTCATCAACTCCCCTCAACACTCTTTATTGCTCTTGGTCAACTACTCTTGCTGACTCTCTGATGGCAATACATGAAGGAATAATAAACTGTGGCTCAGTGTTGCCTGCGTCGACAAGCTTGGTATACCTGGTGCCACAGTCCACCATGCAGGAAGGCAGGGAGCCCGCCATGCTTAGGATGCTTGGCACTTGGCCCTACTGGTCACCTGGGAGCACTCTGCAGGTGTCTGCATGGCTTCCCACTCGCCCATGTGCTGTGTCTCCACCTCTGCTGGTGTATTAATGATCGACTGCTACATAGCAAATCACTCCACACTTAGCTTAAAAGAATACATATATATTACCTCTCCATTTCTGCAGGTCAGAAATCAGTTTAACTGGGTCCTCTGCTTGAGGTTTCACCTCACTACACTTCAGATGGCAGCTGGGGTTGTGGTCTCATCAGAGGCT
This sequence comes from Nycticebus coucang, assembly GCF_027406575.1. Classification (NCBI taxonomy): domain Eukaryota; kingdom Metazoa; phylum Chordata; class Mammalia; order Primates; family Lorisidae; genus Nycticebus; species Nycticebus coucang. The sequence goes on along the minus strand of NC_069800.1, from coordinate 61,197,367 downwards.
CCATTGGGGAAAGTCTACTTCCAAGCTCCTACTGGTTGATGGCAGAACTCATGTTGCAGCTGTAGGACTGAAGTCTCCATTTTCTTTCTAGGTGTTGTCTGGGGCTACTTTTGGATCCTAGAGACTGCCTGTAGTTTCTTGCCACGTGGCCCTCTTTATAGACAGTTCATAATGTGGCAGCTTCAAAGCCAGAAAGGGGTAGACAGTTTCTTGCTCCAGTTTGCTGTAATTATAAATTGATGTCTTATCACCTTTGCTATTTAATGCAAACTAGTCAAGGAAGTCATAGCTCATTGATTTTTGCTGGATTTTTTAGTTAAAAGGAAGTAACAGGTCCTGCTCTTATGTCCACTTTACACAAAGATGTGGACATCAGGAGATAGGAATTATTGGGGGTCAGTGACTCATGGTCTGTCTATCATAGCTGGGAAGACTCATATGGTTGGGGATGACTTTAACAGCTGAGGACTGGAATGATCATGACCTCTGGAAGCTGGGCTGAGTTGTTTTGAGGGCTGGGCTCAGCTCAGAAGATTGGCTCCCCATATGTCTTCAGATTTTCACATCATGGTGGTTGTGTTCCCACATAGCACATCTGCAGGGCAAACCTTCCAAAAGAACTAGGAGGAAGCTTCATAGCTTTCTCTGACCTAGCCTTGGAATTCACGCAGCATCCATTTTGCCACATTCCCTCAGTAATTAGTGAGTCTGAGGCCATCCAGATTCAAAGGGCAGGGGATTGGGCTCCTCTTGGAAAGTGGTAAGGTCTCACATGGAAGAGCTTGTGGCTTGGGAAATACTGTTGCAACCATCTTTGGCAAATACCATCTGCCACTGTATTCAACAATGTTAACTGACAACAATGATAATACTAATTTTTGGTATATGCCACAGAATAAGAAACTGAGGCTCAAAGAAATGGAGCCTTCCCTGAGACCTCTCCTCCTCATACACTTATTCCTGATCCCTTGTAGCAATTTTTTTTTTTTTTGTTTGAAACTAGAGGAAACAAGATGTTTCTAGATCTTTGCATTTCAGGCTGAAAACAATTGGTGCACTCAAGAATGGAAGAAAAATTATCCAATGTACTCAGCCCTACTATGAAACTAATTTATGGCTTTCATATGAAAACTATAACCCAGTTATAACCTAAGAATATGGGGAAGGGGGAGAGGGAGGGAGGGAGGGGGAAGGATGGGCAGAGGGAGGGTAATTGGTGGGATTATACCTGCGGTGCATCTTACAAGGGTACATGTGAAACTTAGTAAATGTAGAATATAATTGTCTTAATACAATAACTAAGAAAATGCCAGGAAGGCTATGTTAACCAGTGTGATGAAAATGTGTCAAGCTGTTTATAAAACTAGTGTATGGTGCCCATGATCACATTAATGTACCAGCTATGATTTAATATTAATTAAAAAAAACAATTGGTGCGCATTTAGACATAGAGGATTGGTGCTTGAAAAATCACTCAGAAAGTCAGGGTAGGAGGCACTGGACTGGCTCCCAGAAAAGACTCCCTGGACATAGCAACATCTTCTGGGCAGAGGAGTTGCCCCTTGGGGACAGCCAGAGGTGGGTGACAGGATTCCACTAATGGTGTGAACAAACAGAACATATTTTCACAAAACAAGTCACAGGACACTGGAATGTGGAAAGCTGCAGCCTCAGTCTTATTGTCCTGGTGTGTGGATACGTGATTGCTACTCCAGAAAACCTCCACATCTCCGTAAGCTTGTTTACTAGACGCAAACAGCCTGAACTGCAGAAGGATGCCCCCCTTATCTCTGTGTTCGGGATACTGTGCAGGTGCATCTCATTGGCAGAGCCTGATTCGTACCCAGATACCTAGCTGCAAAGGGGTCTGGTGAGTTTGGGCCTTTCTTCCAGCAAACTACACTGGAAAGAAATGGGAATCCAGGTGCCTCAGCGAATTGCAACTCTCAGGACCTGAACCTATTCTCATGGGCGAGAAATGTGTCACACAGTTACTCTCAGCTGTGGGGGAGTCTGGAATGGACAGGGTTTAGATCTGAGCAGCCATGTCCTGAACAAACAAATAGGCTTCTGCTGGTCGGGAGGCGGCAACTTGAATGTGTGTGGTGATGAGTGTTGAATGAGACTGGGAGCCCGTAAGTGCAGGTGGGGTGTGCACAGTGAGTGTGTCCTTGCCTCAAAGAGGGTAAGACCTGCTGAGGAAGAAGGAAGCTTTTTCCCTTGCTGGGAACCACTTGTTCCCAGTTTCCAAGGGAACATATTACTAGTCTGCTCTGGGGTCAAGGGCCTGTGATTACTCACTGTGGCTTGTTTGTACAGGAATGTGGGAAGACAGATTCTGGAGAACAAGCAGAGGAACTATGCTGAAAAAAAAAGTGAACAATGTTTGGGACAAACTGCTCTGGGTGTCCTCCCAATACGTGTTCCCTGACCGTGCAGGAGTCTTCCTGAGGACAAGAGCAATTTTACTCTAATTTTCCTTCCCTTGGTCGAATTCTGCAGTGACCATTCCAGATGTGCTTTGTCCTTCTGGAGTCCTTTCTCCTGCCCTGGTTCCTTCCCTGTCAGCGTGTTCTCTCATCTCTCCTGTGGGGAAGCCCGAGACTGACCTAGGAGAAGCCCAAGTTCAACTCCACACTCTGCTCTGGCCATTCCATGCCTCCTTCTGCTTCCAAACCTTTCCCAAGGGGAAGGCGCCCCTTCTTGCCTCCTCTCCATTCATTTCCAACCTGCATTCAGTATGCTGAGTACCTGCCATGTATCTTTCAGGTAATCCCGTGAAAGTCAAGCCTTGTTATATCAAGGTGTGATGGTTAACATGGCCTTGGTGTAGGACATACTTATCTTTAAACCTGGCCCTGCTTTGAACTTTGGCTAAATGACTCAAACTAAGTTTCCACTTCCTCACTTGTAACAGGTAGAAATAGTAATACCTACCTCAAAGGTTGCTAAGGTAAATGATATTAACATCTTTAAGTGTGTATAGCTCCAGGTCTGGGCCTGGCCCAAGGCATGGACTTAAGCCATGGAAATGTGGCTAGCACTTGTGGCACCCTATTTTATTACAGAATGGGTGAGTGTCTAATCAGTGTCTTACTTGCCCTCTGGCCAGGGGTTGGGCACATGACTCACCCCTTGCCAAAGTTCTCCATGTCCTTGGTATGGATACAAATGGGGCCATATTCTATACATGTATGCTAACATGATGTCTTCACTTAGCAGATCACTAGTGTCTTTCCTATTGAAACTGTAATTGTGGAACCTTACAGTCTGGCATAGATGCACCATCATTAATCTAACTTCCTAGTGATATATTTATCTTTTTATCTTTTTGCTATTATAATGAACTTAATTGTCACATCCACCAGACTTTTCCCAGCTTCCCTTATTTGTGACATCTTGTAACAACACATCCTGTTAATAACCCTCTCCTTGAAATGTTCTCCTCTGTGTGTCCAGGTAACGGCTGCATGGTCGTTCCAACGGTCAGTCAGCACCTTCAGATCTTTCTCCCTCTGTGGTTAAAAGGTGGGGTCTTTGGAGGTGAGCAGGTCAGAATTGAGTTCCAGAGCTCCTATCTATTAGCTGTGTGGCACGGGGGAAATAATGTAACCTCCTGCAACCCAGCTTTCTTTTTCTGTAATGTGGAATAATGGCGTGTGCCTCGGTGGCTTCCTAAAGGGATTAAAAGTAATCCTATGTGTGCAGACAGGAGCGACGTCCATGCTCATAAGGCTTTGCTCCTCATGCCCCTCATTCTTCTTGACACTGGTGGCCTGAGGGGCTCCCTGAAGGGATGGGGCAGAGGAGAGAGCCCTGAAGACCACTTCTGAAGTTGAAACTGTGGTGGCACCAGATACAGGTCTCTTGCAGAAGGGACAGGTCATTCCTTCACCATGGCAGCTATTAACTGGGGATCTACCATGTGCTTGGCCTTGTACTAGGTGCAGAGAGGCACAGAGAAGAAACACAGGCCAGGGCCCACAAAAAGAAACCTGTGCCCCTCATTCCCAGGACGCAGGACCCTCTCCACTTCTGTACCTGGTGTGGAGAATACCAGCAGTGGTGACTGCCACTTCCTATTCACAGGGACCCCTTTGTCCTCCTGGCCCACCCTGGGGAGCTCTGTCCCTTAGCTTGGGCTGACTTTGTCTTGGCCTCTCTGCTTTTCTGCATTGCTTTGGGGAAGAGTCGTAGTTGAGCGCGTGCCTCGGCCGCAGAGGCAGGTCTGGATTTGCCTTTGACTCAGCCAGGTACTAAGTGGCACCTTGGCAAGTCACTGGACCGCTCTTGGCCATCTATTTCTCCTCTCTGCAGTGGGGATGGGAATGATATATACTTTTTAGTGCTGCCGTGAGGCTCGCCTCCCCCGTCACACTTCGAGTGTATGTAGCCTGGGGCCCAGCATGTGCCAGGGGCTCAGAAGAGGTGAATTATTAGGAGGAATTCTGATTCTTTCTGGCCAAGTGCCTGCCTGGTTGGGTTTTTTCTTCTTGTTTCCATACATCAGGAGGAATACTGTTCCAATGCTTTGGGGCTAAGGGCATTTTATAGCTTGGTATTAAGAGCTGGGGCTTCGGCCTCCAACTGTCTAGGGGAGCGTCCCTGACTGAACATGCACTAACTATGTGACTGGAAAATTCATTCAACATCTCGGGGCCTCAGTTCATTCATCTGTAAACTGGGGATAAAACAACAGCCCCCTCACGGGGTTGCTGTGAGGATTAGAGACAGAAGGCACGGAAGGTGCGGGCTGTACAGCCTGGCACGTATGCTGTCTTCGGACAGGCACTGTGACCATTCCTGTTTTTCTTCATTTGCTCATTATGAAACGAAGGTGGACAGTGTGGGCTGGACTTAAGACAGGCTTTGGGGTGGGAGGTGCTGGACGTAGGACTTGAGCTGTTTAGTCCGAGGAGGCCACTCAGGAAGCGATGCTACTTATAAACACTAGCCCTGAGGAAAGGGGACGGAGGTGCTGGTGGGGTATTCTGAGAATCTTCTCTCCACTGCCTTCGAGATAGAAACTGATCACTTCTCAGTACTTAGAAAGGATCTGGATGAACTTGGACTATGAGTTCTAAACTTTTTTTTTTTTGTATGATGTCTGGAAGGGTTGCTAATGACCCTGTCTGAAGTGGTTACTAATACCAGTTTAAAGGATACTGACTCATGTCTGAGAAGCCCAGGGATTAGCAGGAAACAAAATCAATATCCGTAAAGCAAACCTGGCCCTGTTCTGTTGGCAATTGTGGAGTATTTAAAAGCTCAATTGATTTTTTTATTATAATAAGTTAGAGTTGTAAAAAGGTAAATTCAGACTACAGTGGCAGTAAGTTTATTTATTTATTCAATAAACATATTTTGAGCACCCATTCAGACATGGGGCTGGGGATCTGGCCATGAGCGAGGAAGACAGAAAGTCCAGGTTCTGAGATGCTCCTGGGGGAGAGGTGCTGTGGAGTGGAATTAAAAATGAAATTTCTTGCCAACCCCAACCCAGAAAACCTTTCCACAAAGAGGAAGAGGAAGAAAACAGTTTAATTAGTCCAGAATGTGACACACGTCACTGGCCATCACGGAGACTGGGAAGAAAGAAAGAGATAGCCTGTGTACAGCCACCCAGACGCAGCCCCCTGCTCCCCAGTTCTCGCCTGTGGTCCCAGCTACTGGGGAGGCTGAGGCAAGAGAATCGCCTAAGCCAAGAAGCTGGAGGTGGCTGTGAGCTGTAATGGTACAGCACTCTACCAAGGGCAATAAAGTGAGACTTTGTCTCTACAAAAAAAAAAAAAAAAAAAAAGACCAGAGCTAAGTAACCCTCCAGTAAGAGGATGGCCCTTTTGTGACACAGTTTGTCTTAAATTCACTTGGTAATTTGGGTGGGCATTTGTGTTTGCTAATCGTCTTTATTTAAAGAATAACCTACTTCTCCTATCTCTATGACACGCATGAAGTTATAACTGGGAGCTAGTCACCTTCATTTACTATAATTCTCATCTAGACTAGGAGTTAGAAGAACCATCTTCCTTGATGGTTCCATTTCAAAGGGAAGGCTCTCAGACCCTTCAGAAAAACTTCCTTGATTTGTAAAAACCGACAAGAGGCTTATTTAGCCTTTACAAATATTTGCACCGTAAAAGGGTCAGAGAAAGAAAAAATTTATAATTCCACATTTTCTAAAGGAAATGCTCTAAGATAAGGAGGGGGTATCTTTCCATTTTTATACCAGGGAAAATTAATTTTTCTTTCTTTTGCAAAGAAAGACCGGCATTAAAGACATAATGACAGGCATTAAAAACTACAATGAGTAAGCAGAGCAAGGGAAGCTGTGTGTGACAGGTGCTGTTGCTGGGTGGGGTGGCTGTGTGTCCCATGTGCCTGGAGGGAGGAACCAGGGCCTCCTCCACACCCCTACCCGTAATGTGTGTCAACTGCTTGCTGTGTCCTTCTGGGCACGTTTCTATGGACGACCATCAATTTGGTGGTTGTTTTGTTTGATTTTTCCCCAAATGCGATAACATTTCACCCACTGTTTTGTCAAGGACGTCTGTCCATGTTGGTAAAGGCTCCTTCATGTGGTTTTGTTGTGCTGTGCCAGACTGGTTTAGCACTTTCCTTAGCTGATGGACATTTAGGCTTTCCCACGCGGAGGCTGAGGGAATAAACTCTGGAGTGAAGCTGGGGTTCCATCAGAGCTGCCACTTGCTTCCTGTGTGGCACTGGGAAGGTTGCTTCTCCCGTGCCTCAGTTTCTTCCTACACAAGCTGGGAACCGTGATGCTGGGTACATGGTGTAGTTATTGTGAGGATCACACATATTAACACAGGCTACGTGCTTAGAATAGCCCCTGGGTCAGAGCAGGCCTATATGTTGGTGTTAGCTATTATTATTATTATCTTAAGAACTACTGATGCTTAGTGAGTCTGATTCTCTCAAAAGGGCTGTGTCTGTTGTTTCATTAATTTGTTCATCAAGTATTTGTTGAGCATCTATGATCTGTGATATGAGTGGGCAGCTTGGACACAGCCTCTGCTCTTATGGAGCTTAAACTTGGTGGGGTGACAGAGAAGGAGCAAGTCAAGTGGGAAAAGCACCTCGAATCCTGGAGGCCCTGGGTGCACAGTGAGCAGCATCCAGGAGGAAGCGTTCTTCGTCTGGAGGGGGAGAAGGAGCAGACAAGGGGCGTGTGGGGGAAGAGGCTGGAGGCAGACACCATTGCCTTTCCACAGGGAGAAGAGAGCTTGGCATGTCAGGGGCGCGGGAAGACGGGATTTGGGGACGCCAGGGAAAAGACTCCTGGGCCAGGTCTTCAGGGCCTTGTAGGCCATCAGGATTTTTCCTAGCTGCAGCAGTAAGTGTTGATTAGTAGCTCTAATTAGGGGAATGACAGAATCTGATGGCAACTTTCAACAGATCCCAGGGCTTGCTAGCTGCTGGGGGAGGTATCACAGGAAGCAGGAATCCCACTGGGGTGATTTTGCAGAATTCCACCCGAGAGGGTATGACCTGGGCTCTGGTGGTGAAACTGATGATGTCCTGGAGGGAGTTGGGGGAGGACCCTGGGGAGATTTCAAGACCTTACGTGGAGCACCTGGCTAGGTGGGTGGGCTTTTACTGAGAGGGAAGATTGCTATGCAGAAGCTTTTGATAGTTCTCCCTTTGGACAAGTTATATTCCAGGGTCAGTGTGAGATGTCAGGGGTGTTGGGAGGCAGATACATGGGCAGGAACGGGGAGCTCCCATCTGCTCTGAACCCACACCCTAATTATTCCCTGAACACTGCAAGCCAAGTCTCAGACCTCCCTCAGACCACAGGGACAGATAAAGGTGGTGGTTAACACTCCCATGATTAGAGAATGGTGAGTTGAGTCCAACAGTCTTCCATTTACCTTCCAGAGATCTGGAAGCATCCGTTGATTGTCAGCCTCATGAGGCTGGAAAAGGCGACACCTTATCAGCATCATGAGCCACAAGGAGGGCCTCCACCCAGGGTTGGAGACACAGGTGGCCTAGAACGCTGGAATCCAGCCTGGTCCCCCATGGACTGGCTTCTGGGTGAGGCAGGTGAGTGATGTGAACTCATCAGTGTCACACAGCTTCTCCAAGTTCTAAGATAGGGACAAATGTCCAGGGCTATTGTGACAATTAGGAGCACAGCTAATTGGAGCTGTTTCCGTCTGCATTTCTGGCACAGTCCTCGGCTGAGGGTTGCACGCTCGTATGTGAAGGTGATCTAGGTATGAAGGTTGCAGGTGGCCTTCTCGGAGGCGGGCACTAGGGGACCCGAGCTCTAGGGCTCCCCGCTCTGAGATGCGTGCAGGTGGCGCTGGGGCGAGGAATCCTTGCAACAGCCGTCCACGTCCGGGAGGTGGCGCTGCAGGCTCACCCAAGGCTCCGACTACCGACCCTGGCGCGCCGCCCGCCACTTTCAGGTTCCCGGAGACTTAACAGTTTGCAAATGAAGCCAAGTGATGTAGCCCTCTGGGCAACTGAGTCTCTCCGGACCCTCAGGCAAACCGCTTCTGCGGGAGTCTCGAATTGCCTCTGTAGGAAGCCTGCCATAAAATTCATCCGGAGGGGCACAGGGAAGTAACTTTAACCATTCTGCTGAGTGTTCTTTTTTCCTTAATTTTTTTTTGTTACACCGAAATGGGTCTACATTTATGGACGATGCTTGACTCAACACAATCTCTTCAAAGAGAAATACGCAAACGTAGCAAGTACCGTTTTACAGATGAGGAAACCGAGGCTTAGACTGTGAGCTGAGTCTTGGAACCAAGACAGGACTCAAAGCTGGTCAACCTCCAGATTACTGAATAATCCCTCCCCCCACCTCCTGAAGATCCTTCCATCAGATAGTTACAAAGGAAGGAAACAGGGTAAGTAGAAGAGAGAAGGGAATTTTCCTGAGAAGGGAAAGTGACTCCATGGCTTGCTGGGCAGTTGGGACTCATGGCTGGGCATAGGTCTTAGGGGGCTGTTTTGAGGTGGAAGGTAATTCCAGGATGAGGAATGGCAACCCTACCTTGCCTGCAGGGCCGGATGGTTGTGCAAATGGGTAAAGCAACAGGGGTGAGCCTTGTGGGGGAACACACAAGGGGAGGGCCATGCCTGTGTAAGGGGCAGCTGCTCTGGGTCCCAGCACACTGATACTATGTGGCTACATGGCCCTGAGGTAGCCACATCTACTGATTTCTTAAGGTAAACTACATGGTAGATTGTAAAAATGTCTACAAATTCATTCCTTCCATCTCAGAGGAGTCTGTTTCTCTGCCCCTTGAATCTGGTTGGCCTGGCCTAAGACTTGCTTTGCCTGATAGAATACAGCAGAAGGATGCTGTAAATTCTGAACCTGGGCCTCAAAAGGCTTTGCACACTTCTGCTTTTGTTTTAGAAACTGTGGTCAACATATGAACAAGCCCAGGCTAACCTACTGGAAGATAAGACCAATTAGAGCAGAAGGAAACTGACTGGCAGCTGACTCCAAATGCATAAATTAGTCCAGCTGAGATCAGCTGAGCCCTCTGAACACCAGCAGAACCGCCTGGCTGAGCCCAGCTCAAACTGCTGAACCTCGGAATCGTGAGACAGTCAATATTTCTGAGTACATGGGCCCCTGAAATCACCAGTTTGCAAACAATGCTATAAAGTCAGTGAAAGAGAAACGAATCTTGGCTTGCTTCTTGCAGCCATCTAGGTGCGTGTAAATTTTAGTAATTTTATAAATACTAATAGAAAGCATGGAGAGTGATTTATTGTGACTCCTGTGAAAAGGTGTCTGTTTGGGCTTTCCTCTTGGGAAATGGAGTTTCAACTTTGCCTCTGTATGTTTCTTTGTTCAAGATGATCTTTGGTCGTGGTTAAAAATAGAATCTTTATGTTTCAGTAATTATAAAATCTTGCTCTTGTCACCTGCTGCAGTGAGCCTGGGCACAGCAGAGCATGAGCTTCTGTACACTGACATGCTCTAATGACTACAGTTGGTACATAATCAATAAGTATTGACGAGGGCTGAGAAATTGTTATTTTGATTCAGAGTCCCTGAGAAGCATTAAGCGAGGCAGCAAAAGAAATTAGACTCTTCTTTCACACCAGTTTTTTAAGGTTTCTGAGTTTTCCCCCTGCATTTAAAGTCTGTAAGACTTTAAATCTTGGTCCTAAATATCTGACATCGTGAAACAGATGTAATTCTCTCAGATTTGCAAAATTTGGAAAGAGAAAAGAGAAGCTTAAGGAAGGTAGGAAGGGCCACTGATTATTTCAGGTGAATTTTTCTCTGAATTATTCACTGGCGGGTCTTTTAGGAGAGGCAGAGAAAGGATGGTAATTGTGCGTACTTCACACAATGGAGCTCAGCTTGCCATCCTCTGACTTCAGACTTGGAAAAGGCCTGGCTCATTTGTGCTGTAAATGCTTTCAAAGTCAGCCCCATCTCACAGCCGTGATCACTTAGCTAATGGACTGGGGGAGAGGAGATCGCAGTCTTTAGAGCACCTTTTTTTCTGGGTGTGTACTGGGGACTACCAATGTCAGAATCACTTGGATGGTGGCAGGGGAAGGTCTTCTTTATAAAGCAGATTCCTGAGTCCAGACTAAACCCACTGGTCCAGAATCCCAACAGTCTCTAATACATTAGACCAGGGGAGGGAGTAGGCAGTCTGGTCTAAGGAGAAGCGCTGGGTGGGATTATTCTATGTTAAATGTTTTGGAGAGATTCTGACCTGTGGCTTAGAATGTACAGAGAGTTGGCTTTGATTTTTGCCACCAGGAGCAGGAGGGACTTTTTCAGATAATTAAACCGTGTTTTAACACAGGCTCAAAGGACCAGCTCTTGCCATGCGGGTCTCCCCATGCCCTGTGAGATTCCTTCCACAGCGTGGCTGACTCTGCAGCAAACCAGCAGCAGGTTTTTATATTTCAATTAACAAATTACGCTGCCACTTAATGGCTTGAAATGACAATAAACATTTATTTATTATTATTCATGGTTTCTATGGATCAGGAATTCAGAAACAGCTTAACTGGGTGGTTCTCAGTCAAGATTTTTTCAATACTGGCAGTCAACCTGGGGGTTGGGGCTGCTGTCATCTGAAGCTTTGATAGGGGTTGGGGGGCTGGAGGATTCTCTTCCAAGGTGGCTTGTTCACATGGTGGGTCAGTTGGTGTGGGTGGCTGGTAGGTGACCTCAGTGTCTCTCCAGATGGGCCCTTCCACAGAGAAGCTTGAGTATCCTCACATCACAGCGCTGACTTTCTCCAGACCAAGTGATCCCAGGAGAACAAGGTAGAAGTTGTGGTGCCCTTTGTAACTCAGCTTTAGAAATCACACACTGTCACTTCTCTGATATCTTATTGGCCAAACAGTTCTGATTTATTTAAATAGATAAATAAACAGATATCTATTTAATGTGGGAACAAACAAAAGTGTAAGCACCAGGGGGCAAGGATCACTGAGGCCTGTTTCAAAGGCTGCTGCCACCTGGACAATAGTCACTTTGTCACAAAAACAATCATAACTGACGTTGAGAGCTTACTATGTGCTGAATGCTATATTAATTTTTTCCCCCTCCCACACAGTCTCTTAGCTTATGCATTCAGAAGAAACTGTAAATAAGAGCTGTTTAGAGACATAAAAGCAAAGGTTCTTTAGAGACAGGGTCTCGCTTTTTGGCCCCTGCTGGAGAGTGCAGTGGCTTGATTATAGCTCACTATAACATTGAATTCCTGGGCTCTGGCTTGGCACCCATAGCTCAGTAGTTAGAGCACCGGCCACATGCACTGGAGCTGTAGTGTTCGAACCCGGCCGAGGCCTGCTAAACAACAATGACAACTATAAGAAAAAAATAGGTGGACATTATGGCGGGTGCCTATAGTCCCAGCTACTTGGAAGGCTGAGGCAAGAGAATCACTTAAGCCCAAGAGTTTGAGGTTGCTGTGAGCTGTGAGGCCACGACACTCTACCAGGGGTGACATAGTGAAACTCTTTTTCCCAAAAAAAAAAAAAATTCCCGAGCTTAAGTGATCCTCCCACCTCAGCCTCCTGAGCAGTTGGGCCTATGGGCATGCCCAGCTTATGTTTTTTTTTAAAGAGAAAGAGTCTCGCTGGGCGCGGTGGCTCACGCCTGTAATCCCAGCACTGTGGGAGACTGAGGAGGGAGAATCGCTTGAGCTCAGGAGTTCGAGACTCGCCTGAGCGACAGTGAGACCCCGACTCGTGAAAAAAAAATGGAAAAACCCAGCCGGGCGCCGCGGCGAGCGCCTGTAATCCCAGCGGCTTCCGGAGGCTGAGGCAGCGGGGTGCCCGCAGCCCGAGTCTGAGGTTGTGGTGAGCTACCACGCCCACTGCACTCTGCTCAGGGGCATAGGGTGGGACCCTGTCTCAACAAAAAAAAAAAAAAAAAAGAGAAAGAGTCTCACTTTATCACCCTCTGTAAAGAGCTGTGGTGTCACAACTCACAGTAGCCTCCAACTCCTGGGCTTTAGGCGATTCTCCTGCCTCAGCCTCCTGAGTAGTTGGGACTATAGGCACCAGCCACAATGCCCGGCCATTTTTTTTGTTGCAATTTGGCTGGGGGTGGGCTTGAACCTGCCACCCTCTGTATATGGGGCCAGCACCCCACCCACTGAGCCACAGGCACCACCCAGGTTTTTTTTTTAATTTCAGAATATTAGGGGCACATGTTTTGTTTACATACTTTGTTTTTGTACAGTTGAGTCAAAGCTGTAAGTGGGCCCTTCACCCAGATAGTGTGCAGTGTACCCAATACCAGCTGATGTTTAAAAAAATTTTCTCTTTGTGGGCGGCACCTGTGGGCGGCTCAAGGAGTAGGGCTCCAGCCCCATATACCGAAGGTGGTGGGTTCATACCCTGACCCGCCCCCCAAAAAATTTGTTTTCTTTTTGCAGGGATGAAGTCTTGCTAGGTTGCCCAGGTGGTCTCAAACCCTTGGCCTAAGCCTCCGAGTGCTGAAATCATAAGATGTGAGCCACCAGGCCTGGCTGACAGAAGTTGTGGAGTGTTTGGCAGGAGAAGTGCAGGCAGGGGAATTGGAGTTAACGGGCTAAGGTGGATGGTCGAGAAGTGCTGTGGAAAGTTGATGGAACAAGAAAGAGAGGGTAGAGCATATGTCTGAAGGTCTAAAGTAATCACAGAGTGACTAGAAATAGAGCTATAAATATCAGAACCTTGGAGAAGGGGAAGTCAGTGCCTTCTGGGGGAGGCAGTCCAGGAGTAATGATATGAACAGCTGCGCAGAGCTGTGTAGAGGGGAATCCCGGGGTTAATTGGTGCCACAGGCCCAGATGGAATGATTCTGCTGAGGGGGTGACCCTGAAGCCAGGCTGACATGTTTTGAGTCAGAATCACCTGTTGTGCAAGTTAGAGCACAGACCAGGGGACCCAGCCTAGAGTTTCTGCTTCAGTAGAAGCTCTCTTGGGAGAGCTTAGGAATTTGTATTTCTAACACGTTCCTGCGTGGTGGTGCTGCTGCTGCAGGGTCACACGCTGAGTGAGAAGAAGGACCCTGGGTGACACTGCTCCAGACTCCCAGTGACTAGTGGTCCCCTTCTCTCCTCATCTTCCACTTCTCTAAAGAGGAGGTAATTCTAGATCCCTGAGCCACAGGACAGTGGGAGCTCAGAAATGTCCTGTTCAATCCCCCCAGTTTATAGTGTGCAGAGTGCAACCCAGATGTGCCATGAGTTTACCCAGAGAACTGTCACAGACAGGGGTCCCCTCGCTCCCCTAGCAGAGCTGTGCGCCGTCCCTGCCCAGCCAGCGGGGCCACAATGTGACTTTCCGTCTCCACTCTTCTGAGTTATCTCCCCTCTGCCCTGGGCCCCAGGCACCGTATGTGCCCCAAATACATCGTTTGGGGTAGAAACAAATCAGGTGATGTGCAGCCCCTCCCCACTCAGCCCTGGCTTGCAGCCCCCACCCCAGGGGGGGCTTTCTGCCTGAAGGAGGAAGGCAGTGAGAGAAGGATAGTTTTTAAAACTTAAAAGAAAAAAAGGTGCAGACTGACCATGTGGGGAACACTTCAATGGCCAACCCTCAGCCTTAACTATTTTTGAGACAGCGCTGTGATTCTACCAAGATGTCACATCTATTCCATTTTCTAATAGTTTTTGCACTGTGTCAACTATATTGTACTTTTATACTCTGTCAACAAATACTTATACAGACATGATGTTAGCTCATTTGGATTTCCCCCCGACCTTATTCAGTGGTGTGAAGTTCTACCAAAAAATGATTTATTTTTCTTTAAAAAAAAAAGAAAAGAAAAAAGGGTGCTGTCAATAGGACTGATATCTTTCAATGCTTTGTCTTTCTACAGTTCATTATTATACAAAAGCATGAATATTTTTGAATTTAGTGACTCATTTTCTCTTGTAATTTAATGTCAGAGCCATGACTTCTTAGAGGTCTCCCTGGTACCCAGGGATGGACACAGATGGATCCAAAGCCACCAAATGTACGGTGATACCTCTCCTGGTGCAAAAAGTATTACCCCTTGTCTAGGAAGCTTGCTGACAACCGGCCTCTGTGTCATCTGCTTGTGCCCTCATTCCTTCATCCAACGGGTATGCATTCAGCAGCTACTGTGCACCAGGGGCCATTCCAGGTGTTGGAGACACCGCAATGGATAAGAAAGAAAAACTGCCCTGATGGAGCGACACTCAGGTGGGAAGAGAGACCCTAAATGAGTAAATACCAGACCGTGATGTAAGCTATGGAGAAAAAAGCAGCAGACAGGACGGGCAGCCAGTGTCGGGGCAAGCGTGCAGCTGAACGCTGGGGACTCAGTGAACACTGGGTGGCGTTTGATCAGAGACCCCGGTGGGGTGTGGAAGTGAACCGTGTGGCCACCTGCGGGGAAAGCCTTCTAGGCAGAGTGAAGAGCAAGTACAAAGGCCTGGGGCCAAAATGTGCCTGAAATTTGTCATTAAGGAAAAGAAAATGTGAAAGAGGAGGAGCACGTTAGTTTCCAGAATCGTCTGTGCTTCCCGGCTCACTGACCCTGTTTTCCCATCGCCACTCTGTCCTCTGACTTTTTTTCCCCCTTCACAGGATGATTTATTTAAATAGATTTAGGGGGTACAAGTAATTTTTTGTTTCATGGCTGAATTGCATAATGGAGAAGGCGAGGGTTTTAATCAATCTATCACCTGAATAAGGTACATTGTCCCCAGTAAGTTTTCATCTGGCCCCCTTCCCCTTCTGAGTCTCCAGTGTCCATTAAGTCACTCTGTGTGGCCACACGTACACACTGCTTAGCTCCTGCTTGTAAGCGAGGACAGGGGGAATTTGGCTGTTTGTTCCCGGGTTACTTCACTTTGAATAACGCCCTTCAGTTCCATCCACATGGCTGCAAAAACAGTTTTATCATTGACAACTGCAATGCTGATACGTCAAGGTATGTCATGACCTTTATGGTTCTAATAATCATCTGAGAAAGGTGCCATTTTTCTACTATGAAGAAACTAATTGTAAACTTGGAAATCTTGATTATCTTGTGTGTGTTTTCAATTTTAAATATTTGTTGTGTTTTTGCTCAATGAGCCAATCTTCCTAAACTTTAGACTCCCTTGCAACTTGTTTGCAAGGCAGCTTCTTTTCTTTCCTGTCTTTTTTTCTCTGAGTCTGGCTTTCATGGTAAGGAAAGTAGCCTTAAGATATTGTTCAGCCGTCATAGGCGGAATTCATTCCCTCCCTACACCTGAGGCTCCCTCCTGCCTCCCTTCCTCCTCATTGCTCCTCTGTGTTCACTTGGCAGGTCCCCTAACAGGTAGGGACGTGATTCATGCAGGAAATTAAAAAGTGAATACAAAAGAATATAGACTACCAAGAATATGGGCTACCTTCACTTTTATCATTTCTTCAATTATAATGAAAAGTTAATTCTGGGTTGGTTAAAATAGTGTGAACTGAAATAGTATGAACTGAAATCTTGCCTTTTTTTTATAACACAGAAAGAAACTTTTTTTTTTTGAGACAGAGTCTCATTATGTCACCCTCAGTAGAGTGTCGAGGCATCACAGCTCACAGCAACCTCAAACTCTTGGGCTTAAGCGATTCTCTTGCCTCAGTCTCCCAAGTAGCTGGGACTACAGGTGTCTGCCACAACGCCCAGCTATTTTTTGTTGCAGTTGTCATTATTGCTTAGGTGGCCTGGGCTGGGTTTGAATCTGCCAGCCGTTGTGTATGTGGCTGGCCCTGTAACTACTGTGCTATGGGCGCCAAGCCAGAAAGAAGCATCTTGGTTACTGTAGTCCAGTTGAATTGTATTTTCCAATTGTAAACAATCAACATTTCACTAAATATTCTGCCAGCCTTCCCCAGACTGAAGATACAATTGGGATTGCATTAGTACTAGTATCTGGGTAACAAAGCTTCCAGGCCCTACTGGACTTCAGGACATCAATACTTCCTAGAACAGACCCCATGTTTTGTCTTTCTGCTGTGATTGTTCCAGCTTTAAACTCAATCCTTTCTCTCCTGAGTGTCCAGCCCAGTTTTCTAATGCTTTTTTCTTTGAGACAGTCTTACTCTGTGGCAGGGTGTCATAGCTCACAGCAACGTCAAACTCTTGGGCTCAAGTGATCTTCCTGCCTTAACCTCCCAAGTAGCTGGGATTACAGGTGCCTGCCACAATGCCTGGCTATTTTTAGAGACAGGGTCTTGCCCTTGCTCAGGCCGGTCTCCAGCTCTTGAGCTCAGGCGATCCACCCACCTCAGCCTCCCAGAGCACTAGGATTACAGGCGTGAGCCACTGCTCCCAGACTCCTAATGTTCTCTCTATCTCCCCCATGTCACTCCTCACACAGAGGGTTCTTATCCTAAAGTCTTTGTCCGGTCATTTATTTCACTGATTAAAATTCCTGGCACAATGCCCCCGTATTTTAGAATAGCATGAAAAGCACTGTGTGATCTGGCCTCAGGGTACTTCTCTAACTCACTCTCTGTTCTCCTTTTGTGCATTCTACACTTGGCCTTCAGCACTAATTGTAACTCACCAAACATGCCATTCCGTGTTCTACCTCTATATTTTTACATACGCTCTTTGCACCTGCCTGAGATGCTCTTGTCCATTTGGTAATTTTTTTTCCTTTATGTTCAAAACTCCTCTGACATCTGGACACAATTTGAGGTCACATCTCCTTAGCTCAGCCGATTTCAGCACTGCCGCAGCGGACAGCTCCCTGTAGAAGCAGGCAGGCGCCGTGTGCATCTCTGCTCTGCTCCAGTCTTTGGAGGAGGAATGCAAATCTAAATCACACCGAGTTACCACTTCACACCCACTAGGATGTCTGCAATAAAAAAGATGAACAATGACAGGTGTTGGTGAGGATGTGGAGAGATTGGCGCCCTCACGCTTTGCTTGTGGGAATGTAAAATGGTGCAGTCATTTTGGAAAACAGTTTGGCTGTTCTTCCAAAAGTTAAACATTGAGCTATCATATGATCCTGAAATTTCACACCAAGATATATGCTCAAGAGAACTGAAAAAAAATACATCCATGCAGCAACTTGTACATAATGTTCCTAGCAGCATTCTTCATAATAGTAAAAAAAAAAAAAAAAAAAGGAAACAACCTAAGTGTCCATCGTTTGGTGAATGGCTAAAAAAATGTGCTATCTCCACACAATTATTCAGCTAAAAAATGTGGAGCACTGACACATGTTACATGATGGATGGACTTTGAATATATTATGGCGAGTGAAAATGGCCAGACCTAAGGAGCCAAGTAGTGCATGATTCCATTTATATGAAATGTAATAGACAACCCTATAAAGAGACAAAGTAGACTAGTGGTTGCCAGGAGTTAGGGGATGGGGATGATGGAGAATGATTGCTGAGGAGCATGAATGAGGCTGCTTTTTTGAGACGTGATGAGAACGTCTTAGAATTAGATGGTGCTAATGATTGCACAATGTGGTGAACATTCTAAAAACCAATGAATCTACATTTTGAAAGGGTTAATTTTATGGTATGTGCATCATATTCAATAAAAAAAAAACAAGTTCCCTTTCTTGCCTTTTTTACATTGGGCCCAGTTTGTCAGCTCAGCATGCTTCCCTTCCCTGAATTGCAGAAGTCCTAGTCACAGGAGTTTCTCCAAGGATCTGGTGTTGGAGTGGACGTACTTGCAATAACTTCAATTCCCCCGACAGCTTAGCTTCTTTTTGCAGTGAAGAGCCTTTGTTCCAGTGGAGATAAGATCTAAGACATGGATATGTGTTTACCTAGACAGAGGAGAGGTACCTAGTATCACCTCAAAGGAAGGACCCATCCTTGCAGACAGTTTACTATGACTCTGGGCTATCAGGGGCAGGAAAAGGATGCCAACTTCAAAATATGGAATTGCCAGTTGGAGGCTTAAGATCACTTGAGAGTACCATGTTGGAGGCTGCATGCCGTCATGGAGAGTTTAGGCTTTGAGGCCATGAAGACTGAGGTTTAAGTTCTAGCTCTCCTATGTAACTTTATTTGGAGGCTTCACTTTTGTTATTGGGAATAATGTTACTTACCTCGGGGGATTTGGGAGGGTTAGAGACAGTGCATAGAGCATGCCTAGCACAAAGCTTGTGCTCCGTTAGTGGTGGTCAGACTTAATAGAAGATACGAAGTCACAGTGACCTTGTGGGTCTGATCTGTTAAACCTTGGGCTGGAACTAATTTGGTATTTGGTCAAAAGCACAGCCAGAAACTGACACAAGTAAAATTCATTCTTTTCGGTTTCTAAAGAACATTCTAATGAAAGGAAACTCCCTAACCTGTGAGGCTGCAAGGCCTGGGGAACTCAGTGCAGGTTAAATAGGCTTTTGCAGAGAAACGTCAAAACCCTTTTCACATTTAAATGGTACAAAGCAATGCATTTTCTCCCCAGACAACGAACAAATTAGATTTACTTGCAGGTGAAAAAAAAGCAAGTGTTCTTCAGAGAAGGCTTGAACTTAATTAAACATCAGGGACCACATTTTTCAATCACTTATCCAAACCAGGTGTTCTGAAATGCAGACAGATTCAGAAAATCTGGGTTATATAGCCACAATTCAAAACCTTTTATTGAATATTTATCTTATCCTGGACCTTGCTGGAAGGCTGGGTGTGAGGCCCTTCTGCAGCCAGCGTCCCAGTGATGAACCTTGACTTTATTCTGACTCCACTTGACTTTTAGTTTAGGACTCATTCCCACCATCGTGACAGGGCACTGATTCTTTCCCTGTGTCCTGTCATGTTCCTGGGTCTTGTTCGCTTCTGAGAGATGAGGCTTTGCAGCTGTCTGGCTTTAGATGCAGGTCCCTGTCCTGGCCCCCAGGTGCTGATGCCCTGTGGTCCCTGATGTCTGCTGCCAAGTCCTTTTAAATCTCTCCTCACTTCAGTGCCACCCTTGAAGGTTCAGGACTTGTGTCCTATTTATGTGTCACCTGGGGACACCAAAATTGCTGTACTGCTTGACACCCTCATGTGCCTAGAAGGCCAAGGAACCCTGCTTCCTGAGACAGATGAGGGCCAGGCCACCTAACATTTGTGTGGACACATAAGACTTTTTGTCTGGAGTACAAATGGAGCTCCACATACTAATCACCTAAATATTTAAGGGTTATACATTTAGGTGTATAATCTAAATACACCTATACATTTAGGTGTATATACATCAAGCTAACAAAGTTCTAGTTAGCATGAGTCTGAACCTTCTGCTTTGACAAGAACACATCACAATGACCTATCAGGGGTGTCCAATTTTTTCTTCTTCTCTGCCACACATTGGAAGAAGAAGAGTTGTCTTGGGCCACACATTAAATACATGAACAAAACCAAAAGAGGATGAACAAAAAAAAAAGTCCTCACAAAATCAGCATGAGGCCCGTGGGCTGCAGGTTGGACACCCCTGACCTAGATAGGTTTGAATTTTGAGTTTGTTGTACACTCCTTAGAGTTTTATCTGGACCACAGCAGCTCAGAGAGAGTTGGCCTTGGTCTTTGGCTCACTGCATTTATATTTCTGCTTCTAGCCGTCTTCTCATCTTGAGCGAGCTTGGACATGTGCATGAGCAGATTACCAGCAGGTATACCCAAGCTTCATCTAGACCCCTACGAATAGCCACCTCTTTGTCACCTGCCGCATCAGTGGAACGTCAAACCCAGGAAATAAACGCCTGCAGTGTTTGGAAGTGAGTATGGGCCATTTGGCAGAAAATTCTGGGCCCGGGTCACTTGCAGGCAGTCCAGAAGAGGCCTGGGCTGGGGGGCATGTCCTCTTGTTCACGCAGACTCCTCTGATGGGAGGGGAGTGTAGGGGGCACAAAAGGGAATGAGAGCTTGTTTTCCCAAAGCACTGGATTTGACAGAGGTTCTTCTTGCCCAAGTCTTACCCAAATGGAGGCCACTTAGCCATTGGCCTACGTTTGGATGGGAGTAGGGATTGGATGCCACTGGCACCTGGTGGGTAGAGGCCAAGCTGCTGCTAAAGATCCCGTGATGCCTGAGACAGCTCACAAAATGAAAATCATCCAGCCCCAAAGGCGAATGGTACAATAATTCCAAGGTGGAAAAATTCATCTTAGGGGTGGCACCTGTGGCTCAAGGAGTGGGGCTCTGGTCGCATAATATAATAATATACCAGAGGTGGTGCATTCAAACCCAGCCCCAGCCATAAACTACAAAACAAACAAACAAACCCAGAAAAACCCATCTTAGGCAAGTTCTGTAGATGAAAGTATCTTACGAATGCATATTCCTGCACACAGGTTTGTGCTCTGTGATTTTCACAGCACAGCTGTGTACATATCTCAACGGTATTTTCACAGGACTTTTGAATTGACAGTGAAGTCGTCACCCAGCGATGTGAGTATAAAGGGGGCTGTCAATGAGTTGAGAATAATCTTTCAAATCCTTCCACTACCCATAAAACCCTACCACTTAGAAGCCTGCGGAGCAACCAAACACCGAAGGGAAAACCGAATCCCCCAGAGCTGAGAGCCCATTGTTGTGGGAGAATGTGGTGACATTTTGGGGACCGTGGCAGGGCTGAGTATTGATTGCAGTGGGTTTCTATAACGTCAATTTTTCTGAAAAAGGATTTTTAATTTTTTTTTTTTAAGAAAACTGAATTTCTCTCAAATGTATTGTCAAAATAAAATGTCCTGTGCTTTGAAAACATATTTAAAAAATGACCCTCCAGAGCACTGTAACCCCAGCTTGCTCCCTTGCCTGTACACAATAGGTCATGTTCTAGCAAAATGCTCCGTGAACACCAACTGAACTTGCCTTTCACAACTTGGAATAGAAAATTCTCTTGTGGCTGGCCTTTCTTGTGATAATTCTGCCAAGTAGCAGAATGAGGAGCCCCACAGAGCAGGCCTGACATTTAAGATCAAAATACCCTTGTTCCTGTGTGTGTTTGAAAAAGGAGGGAAAGAGCAGGTGTGCGATGCTGCCTTGAACTCAATGCCCTCGCCGAATTCTACGCTGTTCCTGGTAGTTTGCTACGAAGGTAGAATCAGTTCTGCTAAACAAGTGTGTTTAACGAGAGAATTCAGGGAAGAAGCTCTCTTGGGGGAATGAGATTCTAAGTGTAAAGAGGCTTCCCAGTGCCATGTAGAAAATTCTTTCTTGTCTGCAGTTTCTCTGTACTGCTCTTTCCTAGTTAAAAACACCCACAAAGTAAGAGAAACCTTGATCTCTATTTTTCTTTAATTCAGCAGTATTTCTAATGAAAGAAGTGTTTTTCCCCACCACCTTTTTCTGGTTTACAGTATGGTTTACAACTTCTGTTCCAGAAGCTTTGGGTGTTATAGAACTTGATTTAGGCTGAAATTATTTTTGCATCCCAAAGATGCAAAGAGAAGAAAGTGGGAGAAGAAAGTGAGGCTTCATTTCAGATCAAATCCAAATGCTACCATTGTCATATACTGGGAAAGCTGCACTCGGCAGGTCCTGCAGGAATCCTGCAGGATTGAGCTCCACGGCCTTCCACCAGCCCTCGCGGCATCTGGAGCCAGAATTGCCTCATGGTACCCCGCAGAGGCCTCCTGATTCCTTCCCCTTGTTTCTGCTGAAACAAAGTTGATCAGTTTAATACAGAAAGGGAAGGTTGGATATTTCTTTGTTCTCTGAGTGTCTAAGACCATGTTTTAAAAGGCTTAGGCTCTGCTGAGTATGATTCAGTGGTTCCTATTGTCAGGGGAGAAAGGAAAAGGTAATTCTGGGAATACCTGGAAACATTTGTGGCTGGTACCACTGGATGGGGGAGGCAGTTGTACTGGCATCCGGAAAAAGAGGCCAGGGAGGCTGCTAGCACCCTATGATGCACTGGATAGCCCCAAATGACATTGTGCCCTAATAAAATGAAATCAGTTTGGAATTCCACTCAAGGTAAGACCCTTGTTTTTTTTTTATTATTAAATTATTAGCTATGTACATTAATGCAATCGTAAGGTGAGACCCTTGTTATGCACATACCAATTATCTCCTAAAAAGTTTAGATTAAATATTTTATTCTTTCAACAAATGTTTATTGAATGTCCATCGTGTACTGGACACTGTTCTTTGTGCTAAAGACACAGCAGTGAGGATGATGAGGCAGGGGAGGACTTTGTGTCTAAAGGGGACCCATTCTCTGCCTTCTGCTTTGTAACCTGCCCCCGATTCCTTTTAGCCAGATTTCTCTGACTGTCTTCTACCCTACATGGGCTGGGCGTGGATTGGAGGCTTTTTTTTTTTTTTGAGACGAAGTCCCACTATGTTGCCCTTGGTAGAGTGCTGTAGTGTCACAGCTCACAGCAACCTCAAACTCTTGGGCTTAAGTGATTCTCTTGCCTCAGCCTCCCAAGTAGCTGGGACTACAGGCGTCCACCACAATGCCTGGCTATTTTTTATTGCAGTTGTCATTGTTGTTTAGCTGGCCAGGGCCGGTTTTGAACCCGCCAAACTCGGTGTATGTGGCTGGCGCTGTAACCACTATACTACAGATGCTGAGCCAAGATCAGAGGCTTTGAGAACCTACAAAACTTGGTTTCTCAAGAAGCCTTCTCTTCTTTATGTATTTAGTAATTTTTTTGGTAATTACATAATTTGATGTTTCAATACCTATGTATGTTACATAACGATCAAATCAGGGAATTTAGTGTGGCTGTCACCCTGTGTACTTCTTATCTCGTAAGGGCATTCAAAGCCTTCCTTCCAGCTGTTTTGTCAGGTAGCAGACCTTATGGTTAACTGTGGTCCCCTAAACTTATTCCTCCCATCCAGTTGTAACTTTGCACCTGTTCACTAACTGTTCCCTATTCTTTTTTTTTTTGGCCGGGGCTGGGTTTGAACCTGCCACCTCCGGCATATGGGGCCGGCGCCCTACTCTTTTGAGCCACAGGCACTTCCCCATTCTTTCCTCCTCCAACCCCTTCCCAGCCTCTGCTAACCACTGTTCTCCTCTCTGCTTCTGTGATGGCCACTCTTTTTTTAGGTTTTCACAGATGAGAGCAATCACACCTATTTTCTATTCTGTGCCTGACTTATTTCACTTCACACAGCACCCTCCATGTCCCCTGGTGTTATCACAAATGACGGGATTTTTCCTTTCTTTATTTAATGGCCAAATAGTATTTCAATATAAATTCTATTTTTTTTCCCATTCATCTGTTGTTGGACGCTTGGGTAGATACTGTATCTTGGCTATTGTGAATAGTGCTGCAATACGCGTGGGAGTGCAGACATCTCTTTGACATACTGATTTCATTTCCTTTGGGTAAATGCCCAGTGGGGGGGTTGCTGGATTACATGGTAATTCTATTTTTAGCTTTTTGAGGCGCCTCCTTGTAGTTTCCCATAGTGGCTGTACTAACGTACAGTCCAACCCACGGTGGGTAAGTGTTCCCTTCTCCCCATGTCCTCCAAGTGCTTATTTTCTTCTGTCTTTTTAATCATAGCCATTCTAACTGGAGCGAGCTGGTATCTCATTGCGGTTTTGATTTGCATTTCCCTGATGATTAGCAATATTGAGCTTTTTAAAAAATTTATCTAGGGAGGGGGGTGGGGCTTTGGTGTGTGTCACACTTTATGGGGGCAAGACATGATTGCAAGAGGGACTTTACCTAACAATTGCAATCAGTGTAACCTGGCTTATTGTACCCTCAATGAATCCCCAACAATAAAAAAAAAAAAAAGAAAAAAAATTTATCTGCTGGCCATTTGAATGTATTCTTTGTCAAATGTCTATTAAGGTTTTTTGCCTGCTTCTAAATAAAGTTATTATTTTTTTTTGTTTGTTTTTTAATCTCCCTCTATGTCCTTGATATTCACCTATTGTCAGATGTATAGTTTGCAAATATTTTGCCCCAATTCATAACTTTGTCAATGGCTTCCTTGGTTGTGGAAAAGCTTTTTAGTTTGATGTTGTCCCATGACACAGGTTTGGGAGCTAGATGGCAGTGGGTTCCAGTCTTGGCTGTGCTCTTTAAGAAGCTGTGTGGTTTATCAATCCCTCTTATTCATACTTTCTTCACCTGTAAAATGAAGCTAATAAATACTTTTTGCCTTGATGAGTGATCATCAAGACAGGGGTAGGGTGAGTCTGGGAGTCAGAGAGCCTATCTCTCCTGTTCCTCACCTTGCTGGTTTTTCTCTTTCTTCAGAAGCACTTGTTCATTTTTATGTATTGAGCAACTTCTGAGGCCTGGCGTCTTCTGGGAATTGGGGAAGCAAAGATTGAATGAGCCAGACATGATCCTGGTGACCCCTGGTGTTTATATCTATTGATAGAGACAGAGGGTGAATAAGGAAACCAGAAAATATACAACCTGTGTGCGCATTCTCACGAATCCTGTGCTGGCAAGAAGCAAAGTGCAGAGATAGCATATGTGGAGGAGGGACTGGCTTTGGGTTGAGAACTGAAGAAGGGCTTCTTGGAAACCTTTTTATAAAAGAAGAAATGACATTTCAGCTCGACCAAGGGAGTGGTGTGTGCAAAGGCCCAGAGATAGGAAAGAGACTAGGCTATTCCAGGTATTGGCAAAATGCTAATGAGATAAGAATGTGTTTTGATGAGGCAGAGAATGGGAGAGATCAGTTCAGGGAGGTCAGCAGGAGTAAGAACTTGCAGGGTTTATGGGTTTGGGAAGGAATTTTGCCTTAGCAGAAACTAAAGCTGAAAGACAGTCAGTGGGATATATGGATTTTTCTGGCCTGTAGCACATCTGAGTTTGTAATTTTCCTCGTACTATCTGCCCAGCTGTGTGGCTCCATGGTTTCAATTTTCATCCTGTTTGTGGTGGCTGCCTTCCAGCGCGTGCCTCATTTTCATTGAGTTCAGTAATTTGAAGGAGGCTGTCTCCTCCCAGGCTCATTCTGATCAATAGGCCTCATCTCTTCCTCTGCAAACTGGAAACTCACAGATTCACAGACCCATCTGGAAATCTCTCCTGCTGCTCAGAGGCACGGGAGTGAGTTTTCTATTGCTGTCTAACAAATTACCAGAAGCTTAGTGGTTTACAACCACATCCATTTGTTTGCTCTCAGTTCTGTAGTTCAGAAGTCCGGCACGGTGTGACGGGGGCTGAATTCACAAGCTGAATTCAAGGTATTAGCCCAGGCTGAGTTCTTTCCCAGAGGCTCTGGGTCATAATCCTTTCCTAAACTCATTATTTTATGTTTGCTTTTACTAGCTTCACTGAGATATAATTTACCTATCATACCATTTGCCCATTTGAAGTGTACAACCTAGTGGTTTTTATTTTTATTTTTTTGAGACAGTCTCATTATGTTGCCCTCAGTAGAGTGCTGTGGCATCATAGCTCACAGCAACCTCCAACTCTTGGGTTTAAGTGATTCTCTTGCCTTAGCCTCCCAAGTAGCTGGGACTACAGGTGCCCACCACAACGCCCGGCTATTTTTTGTTGCAGTTATCCTTGTTGTTTAGCAGGCCCAGGCCAGGTTCGAACCCGCTAGCCTCCGTGTATGTAGCTGGCACCGTCACCACTGTGTTACAGGCACTGAGCCAATCTAATGTTTTTTAGCATGTTCACAGAGTTCTGTAACCATCACCTCAATTAGCACATTTTTGTTGGCTGGGCACGGTGGCTCATGCCTGCAATCCTGGCACTCTGAGAAGCTGAGGGGGGTGAGTTGCTTGAGCCCAGGAGTTCTTGACCAGCCTGAGCAAGAGCGAGACCCTGTCTCTACTAAATATAGAAAAACTAGCTGGGCATGGCGGTGTACACCTTTAGTCCCAATTACTAGGGAGGCTGAAGCAAGAGGATTGCTTGAGCCTGAGATTTTGAGGAGGTTGCTGTGAGTTATGATGTCGTGGCACTCTGCCTGGGGTGACAGCAAGACTCTGTCTCATAAAAGAAGAGAAAGAAAAAAGAACATTTTTATTCCTTTAAAAAGAAACCCTACACCAATTAATGGTCACGCCCATGGCCTCCATCTGCCCTTGGTTCTAAGTGCCCTGATTTCACTCCACCTTCTGCTACAGACGTACCTGCCCTGGGCACATACAATGAATGATACTTTGTCCACTTTACGGCCCCTTTTCGTCAGCATGATGCTTTCAAGGGACATTCGTGTTATAATTTGTGTTAGTGCTTCATTTTTTCTTAAAAATAATGAAAAAAGCTCAGGTAAAATTAACATTCTAAGCATTCTAAACTGTCGAATTTTGTGGCATTTCGTACCTTCAGAATGTTTTGTGGCTGTCACGTCCCTTCTGAAGCCAGTTCGAGTTGAATTGTCATTCTCTTGCAACTCATAGACAGAATCTTGGCTGATACATCCAGGCTCAAATTAATTTTTCTCCCCAAGTCACTTTCTTTAATGCAATTTCTTGTTCATTCTTAAATGTTCTTGGTACCATGTGTCCAATTCAGAAAGCATGGGATGTTCTGCTCACAGGGAAGGGAAAACAGCAGGGTTAGGCCTCGTCTCCTTTGCCTTAATGAGCACTTGCTTTGGCAACACTGGAAATTATAATTCAATAAAGCTTCACTGGAACTAATTGAAATGAGAATGTATTCTGGCCTTGACATTGTTTATTTCTCTGGGGACTGTAGTCTTTTTGAACTTTTCTCTCTGTTCTGGGTTGTTCATTCGAAGTTCCTTAGGGATGGAAACAAACTTCAATACTGGCATTATATATGGAGTATCTATACATTAATAGTGAGACGGAGGGGTTGTTATCAAGAAAGAGTCCCGCTTTATCACAAAGGCACTCCAGGGGCTTATCAGCATGCCTGCCTTTGCTTTTTGGTCTGAGCTAAACGTGAGTATGTGAGTTAAATTGTTTATTTGTGAGAATGATTTATGGAATGAACTTAGACCATTCAAGAGAAGCCAGGAGACATTTCATTGTTAAGGGGTTTCTTTCCTTTTTTAAATAAAAAGTTTAATAGTTCCAGTTATGTGAAATACATGGTAATGTTATTAAAATATTTGGTGATTTTGTTGGTGGAAATGTAAACTGATAGAACTCCTTTGGAGGGCAATTTGGAAAATCCATTAAAAGTAAAATGTACATGTCCTTAGGACCCACAATCCCACTTCTGGAAGATTTGCTGCAGTTATATTCCCAAATGAATGTGAACAGTGATGTTCAAGCTTATTCTCTGCAATGTTTTCTTTAGTGGCAAAGATGAAAAGACCCCTCTGTATCTGTCAGTAAGAGCCAGCTCTGCAAGGCAAGGGCAGTGACCAGTATTGAGGGTGTCAGCTGCGTCCCGATTCTGCTAAGGAGTGAGCTCCAGGGTGGATAGCATGTTTAGTGAGACAAGCCAAGAGGTGGTTAGTCAGTGTGGTCTGCTGCCTTCTGTGTGGAAAGATTCACACACACCCTGTCTCTGGATGTCTGAAGAAGGGTCTGTTAGGAATTGAGGCATCTGCTTAGGTGAACACATGTGCTAAAAGATAGAGGTAGACCGCCTAGTAGCATTTTCTTTATATATGTTTTTTATTTTTATTTTGTGAGTCAGTCTCTCTCTGTCACCCTGAGTAGAGTGCCCCAGTGTCATAGCTCACAGCAACCTCAAACTCTTGGGCTTGAGCGATCCTCTTGCCTCAGCCTCCAGAGTAGCTGGGACTACAGTCACGTGCTACCATGTCCAGCTATTTTTTCTATTTTTAGTAGAGATGGGGTTTAACTCGTGCTCAGGCTGCTCTTGAACTACTGAGCTCAAGCAATCCGCTTGCCTTGGCCTCCCAGAGTGCTAGGATTACTGGTGTGAGCCACTGTGTCCAGTCCTTTCCTTTCCCTCCCTCCCTTCCTTCCCTTCTTTTCTTTCTTTCTTTCTTTCTTTGTCTTTCTTTCTTTCTTTCTTTGTCTTTCTTTCTTTCTTTCTTTGTCTTTCTTTCTTTCTTTCCTTCCTTCCTTCCTTCCTTCCTTCCTTCCTTCCTTCCTTCCTTCCTTCCTTCCTTCCTTCCTTCCTTCCTTCCTTCCTTTCTTTCCTTCCTTTCTTTCTTTCTTTATCAACTTTATTAAACATTCAAGGTTTGTTTCTCTTCTTGCCCTTGCCTGTGACCTTGGCTGCTGTGAGGACTGGAGCTGGTGCCTGTACAGGGGGGAAGAAATCTTGTTGACGTGGTACACACCAACCACAGAGAAGATGAAGCAGATGTTCACACAGACTCGGTGGATGGGCCAGAGGCAAAGAGAGCCAAAAGGAGGTGGAGGAGAAGCTCAGGGAAAATTTTTGCTTGGAATCCTTTGCCAAAGACAAGGGTCTCCAGATTATTGAAGGCAGTGAGAGAAAAGATGAAGAGGCCAGAACCACGCAGACCCCCCGGATGGGGAGCCACTCAGTGGTGGCAGCTGGTGGCTGTACAGCTACATCCCATGAAGCGCAGCAGAGCAGAGAGCGCCAGTGATGCACAGGTCCCTGCCACCATCACGTCCAGCCTGTGTGTCCAGATGGCACCACTAGCCGAGAATAGAGCCTGGTAGCACCATTCTCTTTCAGTTTAGTGTTTTCTTTTTTATCTACCATCTATTAAAAACAAACACAAATGTATCTAGGTAATAATTTAGTTATTGTCAAAATTTTCTTCTAGGGAAGGTTTTGTGGCCCAGGGTTCCTAAACGGGTTTACAGATAATAAGAAGGGAGAGTCCGTGAACCCCCAGAAATCATCTCTGTAGCTGGGTCTCTGCCCAGATGCGTTTTTAGGGCACGGGATCTGTAATTCCCATTAGGTTCTTAGAGTGGTCCAGGATCCCCAGAAGCTTATGAACTTCCATATCAGAGGAGCAGGCTTCCTTCGTGCCAATCAGGGTGTGTTTTCACAAGCTTAAACCCCAGCTCTGACTTGTGATGAGGCCTTGACAAATTTCTTCAATCGCTCTGTGTCTAATTTGAGCCAACTTAGCCCAGAAATGAATGTTGAGTGAAGGGTCCTCACTACATACCATTGAGCGATTACCTCGGGCATGGTGTCCAGACTGAGGGACTGAGGTTTAACTGCCAAACACTGAGCAGAATGTGGTGTGGAGGACCAGCACGCCAGCCTTGCCATTAGGCCAGGGTTCAAGTCGAGTCCTGGGGATTTTCATTATAAAGTAATAGAGTGGGCTGGTCGGCACAATGACCCAGGAAAGGGCAGTGTCATCCTTTCCCTTGTTCAAGACAAGAACCTTGGAGTCACTCCTGGCTCCGCTTTCTCTCGTGTCCCAAATCATTAAACTGCCCTGATCCTACCTTCAAAATATATTAATATTGACCATGTCTACTCCCCACATCTGTTCTTGAGTATGTCAGGAATTCTCCTTCCTCAGGACTTTTGCACTGGCCATTTCCCGCTGCTTGGAATACTCTTTCTCCAGAGAGCCCCACAGCTCACTCGCACCCTCATTATCTTCAGCTGCTTCCTAAAACGTTCCCTCCTCCAAGTCTTCTCTCCCATCTTATCAAAATCATAATCCCCAGTGCTTCCCAGCAGCCCAATTCTTCTTGTCTTGTTTAATTTTTTTCAGTGAAATCTATTACCTTCTAACGTTGTATAATTTGCCGATTTATTATTTTTATAGCCTGTCTTCCTCAAGTCGAATGTAGAAGATGTAACGTATGTAATGGAAATTACAAATCCCATCCCTTAAAAATGCACCTGGGAAAACACAGCTGTGTAGATGATTTCTGGAGGCGCAAAGACCCTCACGCCTAAAGCTCATGAGGTCAATGAGGGAAGGGGTTTTTATCTGTATTGCTACTTCCTCAGGCAGCACTCAGCATGTAGTAGGTACTCAATAAATATTTGTCCAACAAATGAATGTCCGACATGGTACCTGTGTTCATTTATTCATTTAGTCTTCATAACAGCCCTACTATTATTACCCCATCTTCTAGGTAAAGAAACTGAGGCCTTGAGAGGGTAAGTAATTTCCTGGCCTCGTTTAGTTATTACGTGTAGTTAGCGCTGTGATTTGAAGTAGACGCTTCATTCCAGATGGAGGTACAGGGAGCACAAAATTAGCAAAGCTCTGTAGCTAAAGGTTTATCACTATAAGTTGCTCAAACTACAAGTTAGGGTTGCCACAAGGTGATGCAGAACTCTGGATGTACCTGGTGCAAGATTAGTCCCCGCAAGAAAGGAAAATCCTTCAACATTAACGGGGTCGATAGCAATCCTACAGTTTGCATTTGACTGTTGAGTTTTGATCACTATTTTGGTTTTCATAAACTTATCTTTTGCTTCCAGAAGGGAGGATCTAGGACAACTTTTTGCAGGAACTCTTCGTGCTGAAACATCTCCCAGACGGCTGGGGAGATATTTCTCAGGCCACACATAAACCTAAAACTCCTAAATGCCTCTTTACGCTGGATTTTGACGCAGGTATTGAGGCACATATTGAACCAAATACTGAGTCAATCTCAACAGATTTGGAAGCAGCAGGTTCTTTGCAGAAAAATCGTTTCCATTTTGTAAGGGCTGTTCCCTCTTCCCACCCCTCAGTGGGCAGGGGATCTTATTATATATCCAAGGTACAGACTTCCCTTATAAAAGAAAGATTGTCTTTTTGAGCATGTTTGGTGAAAATATCCACCAAATGAAATGATGTTTGTGACAAATTCCTCAATAGAAACAAATAAATAGATGCAAATCCCCCAGGGCATGATTCGGTGGGTTTTCACTTCTACAATTATTAAAAGACATCCGTGCGCATACCCAGTACTTCAGAAATAAATTGATTATAGGGGCTAATAATCTTGCAATAAACTAATATTTGCTGAAGAATTATATGTGCTAGAGATTGTTTTCTGTATTTTCTCATGGAAAATAGTCATCAGAATAGTTCTATGACAAGGATATGATTATTATCCTAATTTTACATTTGAGATGTGCTAGCTTTTCTCTGTGTGCGTCCTAATACCCTGCCACGCAGTGTCCTGGCAGGGTGACCTGTGTGGGCCTCATCAGGCTCAACCCTTCATCCTCTGGTTTCCAGCTGGTTTGTCCAATGGACGCCATCAGGAGACGGATGCCCAAGCCATCGTGTCACAAGCTGGAGAAGCCTGAGCTCCTCACCCAAGGTGACAGATGCATTGAATGGTCCTCTCCTCCAGTTTCGTGTCTCTCCAGGGTTTGAACCTCACTATTTCCCCACTTGTGCCTTCAGATTCCAGTGACAACTTCCTGCTCCTGCCTGCTGGGGGCATTTCCACATTCCTTCTTTGTTCTCTTATTCATACCCACACCTTTGTAATTTAATCCTTTATTGAATTTTCTTCAGTCATCTCTTTTAAGCGGGCCATTTACTTCAGGCCTGGACCCTGGGAGGTATACGAGATACAACAGCAGACTTTTCTCCCCTCGCTGCTTCTGCTAAGTGCCTTGTCTCCATTTGATACTCATCCTATGATTTGATATCAGTCGTGGACCTCAGACTTTCTAGAAGTAGGAGCTCCCTTAATAATGAAGAGCCTTCCCTTGGAGACTATGGACAAGGTAGCATTACATTTTGTACTTTTAAAAATTCAACTACCATTTATATGGTGACTCTTTCTAAACTGTACCTCAAATATTAAGCAAATAGAACATGATTTCTTTGCAAATGCCACTCTGCGGAAGTGTCTTTGATGGATTGCTTTTGTCATCCAGTTTCTTTGTCATTTTCTCTTGAACCATGCACAGTTCGCTCCTCTGTCCCTCCAACTTCCATGATTTGATAATAATTAGAAGGTCAGTATCAGGCTTGATTTATCCCCATGTCATTAAGCACAAGGCAAAAATGAAATCTAAGCCAGATACCGTTCCAGTCGTTTCTCAAATCTCAGCTCACTTACTCCTCATAACAGCCTCCACAAATGGAGGGGTTGTCATCCCAACTTCACAGGTGAGGAAACTGAGGCACAGAGAGGCTAAGACTCTATCCCAGGGTCACAGAGCTGGTGGATAGGGGAGCCAGGCCAGTAAAATCTTTGTAGTGTCTTCCACGTGAAAGACACTATCACGTGGAACTGTAGTGTTTCTACCTTCAAACACTATTAGGGGCTTATTATGTGCCAACTACTGTGCGCTGGGGACTGTGAGCCCTTTGAGGGCAGGCAGGTGCTGGGTCTTACTCACTTTCATGTTCCTGGCTGCCCTGGGCACACAACAGACCCCAAGGAAAGGACTGTCAGACTCTGCACTATTGGCCTAGTAGAAATTTTTCTCACAGGTCAGGTTGCCTGGCCCAGCTACTTACATATGATGTTAAAAGCAAAACTGTCCTAGCAATCTGGTTGTTACCCAAGGCCCTTCTCAAGTCTGTGCCCCATTTTCCTGGTCAGTCTAACCAGAAAGCTGTTTGAATTACTTTTCTCTCTGAACATATGAGGCTCTTATGATTAAGAGACACAATCAGAGCCTCGCAAAGGGGGACACTGTGACTCTGTCTCCTGCGGAAGTAACCCAGTTGCAGCAAGAGAATGTTTCCAAAGAGCTGGGCAGGCAGCTCACCAAATGATACGTTCCCTGACCTCAGAGATGTCCAAAGTTCACAGACCAAATCATTATCCTTTCAAAAGCCGAAATGCTCAATCCACTCTACATAATGTACTGAAATTGCCTCAAGGCGGTAGATTGTTGAAATTAATTGATTAAGGCACGCCCCATAACCTTTTACCTACTACCTTCTCATTGAGGAAATAAAAGGCGCTCCAGGACACATCATTTAATCAGGGCTGCTCTCTGCTCCGCTGTGTGACCTGCAGGGCTTGGGTTTAGCGTTTGCATTTTGCTTAACGAGTACTGGGTATGTTCAGCCTGGTCCTGGTCTCCGGGTCATTACCAAGTCCTGGGCGTTAGGGGTTGGGGGGGGGAAGTGAACTGTGGATGTCCCAAGGGAAAAGTACAGAAGACTCAGCTGGAAAAACATCAGCCAAGGAAAGTTTTTCAGGCTGGCATTTGCAAAGAACTATTTCACTTTGTCTAATCAAGTGTTTCATTTTAAAAAACAAGAGGAAGAAAGAGGAACCTACCGCTTATTTACCATCTCCTAGAATTAGGCTGGGGGGCACGTACTTCACCTCCAGGAGGTTTCATCTAGTTGGGTAGTGGGGAAAGACAGTGAGGGACAGGCGGGGTTGGAGATGGGTTTGTACAGCAGTGAAGGTTTGGGGTCCAGGGAGGGGAGGGAAGGTCCACTGTGCTGCTGGTGTTTTTTTTTTTCTTTTTTCTTATTTATTTATTTATTTATTTATTTATTTTTTATTAAATCATAGCTGTGTACATTGATATGATCATGGGGCATCACACACTAGCTTCATAAACCGTTTGACACATTGTCATCACACTGGTTGACATAGCCTTCCTGGTGTTTTTCAGTTATTGGGCTAAGATACTTACATTCTACATTTACTAAGTTTCACATATATCCTTGTAAGAGGCACCGCAGGTGTGATCCCACTGGTCCCCCTCCCTCTACCCACATCCCCCCTCCCTCCCCTCCCTTTCCCCCTTCCCCCTATTCGTAGGTTGTAACTGGGTTATAGCTTTCATGTGAGAGCCCTAAATTAGTTTCATAGTAGGGCTGAGTACATTGGGTACTTTTTTCCCCATTCTTAAGATACTTTGCTAAGAAGAATATGTTCCAGCTCCATCCATGTAAACATAAAAGAGGTAAAGTCTCCATCTTTCTTTAAGGCTGCATAATATTCCATGTTGTACATATACCACAATTTATTAATCCATTCGTGGATCGATGGGCACTTGGGCTTTTTCCATGACTTAGCAATTATGAATTGGGCTGCAATAAACATTCTGGTACAAATCTCTTTGTTATGATGTGATTTTTGGTCTTCTGGGTATATGCCCAGTAGAGGAATTACAGGATTGAATGGCAGTTCTATTTTTAAATCTCTAAGTGTTCTCCATATATCTTTCCAAACTGCTCGTGGTTTTCACAAAGGGCAGAGAGGGCTGGCAGCTGTCAGGGAAGCATGGAGACAGACATCTTCTCTATGCCATGAATGGTAGAGAATTGCTCAGAGCAACAGGGGTGAAAAGAGAGACCATCATGCTGGCATTTTTACTGCAGGCAGAGAGAGCTGACACTCCCTAAATTGCTTGATTAGCAAAGAAACAACAGTTAGAAAAATCCATGGGCCAAAGTTAATCCATTCGTGGATTGATGGGCACTTGGGCTTTTTCCATGACTTAGCAATTATGAATTGGGCTGCAATAAACATTCTGGTACAAATATCTTTGTTATGTGATTTTTGGTCTTCTGGGTATATACCTAGTAGAGGAATTCTAGGATTGAATGGCAGATCTATTTTTAGATCTCTAAGTGTTCTCCAAACATCTTTCCAAAAGGAATTTATTAATTTGCATTCCCACCAGCAGTGCAGAAGTGTTCCCTTTTCTCCACATCCACGCCAACATCTCTGGTCTTGGGATTTTGCGATATGGGCTAATTTTACTGGAGTTAGATGATATCTCAAAGTAGTTTTGATTTGCATTTCTTTGATGATTAAAGATGATGAGCATTTTTTTCATTTGTCTGTAGGCCGTGCGCCTGTCTTCTTCAGAGAAGTTTCTCTTCAAGTCCCTTGCCTAGCCTGCGATGGGATCACTTGTTCTTTTCTTGCTTATACATTTGAGTTCTCTGTGGATTCTGGTTCTTAAACCTTTGTGGGAGACATAACCTGCAAATATCTTCTCCCATTCTGAGGGCTGCTTGCTTGCTTTACTTACTGTGTTCTAGGCTGTGCAGAAGTTTTTTGGTCTGATCAGGTCCCAGTAGTGTATTTTTGAAGCTGCTTCAATTGCCCAGGGGGTCCTACTCATAAAATACTTGCCCCAGACTGATTTCTTCAAGGGTTTTCCCTGCACTCTCTTCTATTTTTATAGTTTTATGTCTTAAGTTTAAATCATTAATCCAGTGAGAGTCTATCTTAGTTAATGGTGAAAGGTGTGGGTCCAGTTTCAGTCTTCTACAGGTTGCCAGCCGGTTCACCCAGCAACATTTGCTAAATAGGGAATCTTTTCCCCACTGCATGTTTTTAATTGGCTTGTCAAAGATCAAATAACGGTAAATAGCTGGATTCATCTCTTGGTTCTCTACTCTGTTCCAGACATCTACTTCTCTGTTTTTGTGTCAGTACCATGCTGTTTTGATCACTATCAATTTATAGTATAGTCTGAGGTCTGGTAGCGTGATTCCTCCTGCTTCGTTTTTATTTCTGAGTAATGTCTGGCTATTTGAGTTTTTTTCTGATTCCATATAAAACGAAGTATTATTTTTTCAAGATCTTTAAAGTATGACAATGGAACTTTAATAGGGATTGTATTAAAATTGTATATTGCTTTGGGTAGTATGACATTTTAGCGATGTTGATTCTTCCCAGCTATGAGCATGGTATGTTTTTCCTTTGTTAACATTTTCCGCTATTTCTTTTCTTAGAGTTTCATAGTTCTCTTTATAGAGATCTTTCATGTCCTTTGTTAGATAAACTCCCAAATATTTCATCTTCTTTGGCACTACTGTGAATTTAATAGAGTCCTTAACTGTTTTTTCAGCTTGACTATTGTTGGTACATATAAAGGCTACTGATTTATGAATGTTGATTTTGTAACCTGAGACGATGCTATATTCCTTGATCACTTCTAAGAGTTTTGTAGTAGAATCTCTGGTGTTTTCCAGATATACTATCATATCGTCTGCGAAGAGTGAAAGTTTGATCTCTTCTGACCCTATATGGATACCCTTGATCGCCTTTTGTTCCCTAATTGTGGGGGGTAAAACTTCCATTACAATGTTAAAGAGCAGTGGAGACAATGGGCAGCCTTGTCTGGTTCCTGATCTGAGTGGAAATGATTTCAATTTAACTCCATTCAATACGATATTGGCTGTGGGTTTGCTGTAGATGGCCTCTATCAGTTTAAGAAATGTCCCTTCTATACCAATTTTCTTAAGTGTTCTGATCATGAAGGGATGCTGGATATTATCAAAAGCTTTTCTGCATCAATTGAGAGAATCATATGGTCTTTGTTTTTTAATTTGTTTATATGCTGAATTATACTTATAGATTTACATATATTGAACCAGCCTTGAGACCCTGGGATAAAACCGACTTGGTCACGATGTATAATTTGTTTGATGTGTTGCTGGATTCTGTTTGTTATGATCTTGTTGAATATTTTTGCATCTATCTTCATTGTAATATTGGTCTATAATTTTCTTTTCTTATTGGGTCTTTTCCTGGTTTGGGGATCAGGGTGATGTTTGCTTCATAGAATGTGTTGGGTAGTCTTCCTTCTTTTTCTACATTTTGGAACAGGTTGAGTAATATAGGTACTAATTCCTCTTAAAAGGTTTGGTAGAATTCTGGCGTGAAGCCATTGGGTCCAGAGCTTTTCTTTTTAGGGAGATTTTGTATGGTTGATGCCATTGCAGAACTTGATATGAGCCTGTTCAACATTTCCACTTGATTCTGGCTAAGTCTTGGAAGGTGATGTGCTTCCAAGTATTGGTCAATTTCCTTCAGATTTTCATATTTCTGAGAATAAAGTTTCTTGAAATATTCATTAAGGATTTTTTGAATTTCTGAGGAGTCTGTTGTTAGTTCATCTTTGTCGTTTCTGATTGATGAGATTAGAGATTTTACTCTTTTTTTCCTGGTTAGATTAGCCAAGGGTTTATCTATTTTATTGACCTTTTCCAAAAACCAACTTTTTGATTTATTGATCTGTTATATAATTCTTTTGTTTTCAATTTCATTTAATTCTGCTCTAATTTTGGTTATTTATTTTCTTCTACTGGGTTTGGGGTTGGAATGTTCTTCCTTTTCCAGTTGCTTGAGATGTCCCATTAAGTTGTTAACTTCCTCTCTTTCCGTTCTCTTGAGGAAGGCTTGCAGGGCTATAAATTTCCCTCTTAGACTGCCTTTGCGGTATTCCAGAGGTTCTGATAATTCGTGTCTTTATTGTTGTTTTGTTCCAAAATTTGGCAATTTCCTTCTTAGTGTCATCTCTGACCCAGCTATCATTCAGCATAAGGTCATTTAACTTCCATGTTTTTGTATGAGTATGCAGATTCCTGTTGTTACTGAGTTGAACTTTTATTCCATGGTGGTCCAAGAAGATGCAAGGAATAATTTCTATTCCTTTAAATTTACTGAGGTTAGACTTGTGACCTAAGATGTGATCGATTTTGGAGTATGTTCCATGGGCTGATGAGAAGTATGTGTATTCAGTTTTTTGGGGATGAAATGTTCTGTAGATGTCTCCTAATTCCAAATGTTGGATGGTTAGGTTTAAATCTAAAATTTCTTTGCTTAGCTTCTTATTGGAGGATCGATCCAACGCTGCCAAAGGGGTGTTTAAATCTCCAACTATTATGGAGCTGGAGGAAATCAAGTTGCTCATGTCTGTTAGTGTTTCTCTTATAAATTGAGGTGCATTGTGGTTGGGTGCATAGATATTAATAATTGAAATCTCATTATATTGAGTATTATCCTTAACAAATATGAAGTGACCATTCTTATCCTTCCTTACTTTTGTTGGTTTAAAGCCTATTGTATCTGCAAATAGAATTGCAAAACCTGTTTTTTTCTGATTACTATTTGCCTGAAATATGGATGACATCCTTTCACCCTGAGTCTATATTTATCTTTTAAGGTAAGATGTGACTCTTGTATGCAGCAAATATCTGGCCTGAGTTTTTGTATCCAGTCAGCTAACCTGTGCCTCTTTAGAGGACAGTTTAAGCTGTTCACATTAATGGAGAATATTGATAAGTCTGGTAAAATTTTGGGTATCAAGTTTTTCGAAAGTCCAGTGGACATTTTTAATCTTTTTGCCACTGTGGAAGTTGGAGTTTGATCAAAAGTTTCTGAGTGAGTTTACTTTTGTGGTAGAGGATTGGGCTGGTCAATATGGAGGATAGGTCTGAGAATATCCTAAAGAGCTGGTTTGGTTATGGCAAATTTCTTCAACATATGAATGTCATTAAAGTATTTAATTTTTCCATCATAAATGAAACTCAGTTTAGCTGGATACAGGATCCGGGGTTGAAAGTTATTTTGCTTTAGGAGATTAAAAGTCGATGACCACCCTCTTCTGGCTTGAAAACTTTTAGCAGAGAGATCTGCAGTCATTCTAATATTCTAATTGGAAGAGGAAAATCAAACCTTCCTACAACCACCACCTGAATAGTCCTTGAGCGATTGGCTCAGTTCAAAAGGTCCAAATCAATTGTTTCAGTCAGCACCTGTCTCAGGTGGGAGAGTTTAAAAGGTCTCTGGCAACTGGATCGCAGGGTTCTGGTGAGTACTCAGATATGGCTTGCTCTAGTGCTCCTTGGAGTCAGGAGGACCTACCCAGCAAATTGATCAGTCTGGGAAGGTTGATCCCTCCTTTCACACCTTGCACCTCTGTCACACCCAGTCACTGATAGCCCCGCAGGACTGTGACCCAGTTGCCTATAGTGAACAGATACTCTAGGGGTTTGTACCTGCCTGAATCACAAGGAAATCTATTTCTGCTCAGCCAGGCTGCTGTGCTCTGCCTCTATCTAGCAGGTGGAGGTGTATTTCTGCTCAGTCAGGCCACTGCGCTCTGCCTCTATCTAGCAGGTGGAGATGAGGCCTATAATCTCGGGTGCTTGAAGGAGGCTGGGGGGTGTTCACTCAGTTCCCACCCCTGATTGATGTTGCTGACAGAACAGAACAGAACAACTTTGCGGGAATTTGTTTCTGTTCCTGCTAAATTCCCCTGCAGAAGAGAAGCTGTTTTGAGTTTCCAGAGCCTGTGCCTCAGGCCCTGTCTTTGCTCCTGCAGGTTTGTATTTGGTTAGCTGTCAATTCTAGCTTCTTGTCTTCCTTTGTCTATGGCCTGACGATCCCCTGAGGGACAGGTGCGTCTTAGGCTCAGTAAAGCGGTCCTCTGGGTCAGCCTCGCCCTGGGATATTCCCAGCTCTGCGTGTGCATTTCTAGTCCCCAAGCTTCACCCATGCCGGTACTGGCTCAGGCAAACCCTTTACTCATGGGGCCTGCGTTTCCATCCCAGATCTGTTTCGTGGTGGTTGCCACCTGAGTGGATGCCCGGCCTCCTCTGGTTGCCTAGGGAGATAGGGGGTGTGGCTTCAGAATATCTGGGAGTGAGCCCTATTTTTGCCAAAAGACAGCTGCTTCTCTGTGCCTTAGGGCAATGCTGCTCTGGCGTGGTTCCCTCTCAGCCGACTGTCCTCTCCTCACTCCCGTGCTGTAGAGTCAGCACTGACCAGCTGCAGTTCAGGCCCTGTCCACACCCCTGGAGAAATCACCCAAGAGTCTGGACTCCTGAGGGACAGGCCTCCAGACCTCAGAGTGAGAGTGGAGGGGAGTTTTGGGAGCTCAGAGTTGCAGGTAGAGAATATATATAGTTTTATACAGTTTTATGCCTGGCAGGAGAACGCCGTGGCACCCTAGTAGGGGAGGTAGGTCTAGTTTTTAGAGGGTCTCTCCCGTGGAGTGTAGTGGGAGGACCTTTGAACTCTGCTTGTTTGTTTGTGGGGCACTCCGTGCCATTCTCATGGGGAGGGGACTCCCGTCTGCTTGGTGATGGATTCGTACCTTTTGTTTATATCCTTGGGGTCGCAGCTCACCTCAACGGGGCTGATGTGTGTTCTTCAATCTTCTCTCTTGGTGCAGCTCTAATCCACCAGGTTGCTTGCTAAATTTCTGTCCTTTAACTCTCCTTCTGGACAGGAGCCTCTATGGAAAGCTGGTTTCAGTCAGCCATCTTGTCTCTGCCCCCCCCACCTGGGAAATTTCAAGACTGTACAATAAAAATGCATTTTTCTGCAAATGACACAAAGACAGACCACAGAAGTTGAACAGGTAGGAGTTATGTTCTCTCCTATGAAACCTGAGATAAGAGTTCAAACCTGGTGCTTTCAGAGACCTGGCATTTCCCCCCTTTCTGCTCCACCATTCCCAGAATCTTTGTTTTCTTATAACATTTGTCACTTTATGATTGAAATGTGGCTGTTTATATCCAAACATGACATCTGTGTTTCAGGGAGAAAGAAGAATGGAGAGTAAATGGGCCATGGGCTCCTCTAGTCTTTATTAGAAAAATAAAGGCTCCTTCTCCTTTATTAGAAAAACAGAAGGTTTTTTCTAGAAATTGGCCTAGAAGATGTTTGCTTATTTCTTACTGGTCAGAATTGAGTTTCAGGGTTAACTTTAGGCAAGTCTGTGGCCAAGGCATAAAACATTACCGTGGCAAGTTTAGACCAGTCCTGATTCACACCCGAGCTGCAGTCAGCCGTGAGGCGCTGGGAGGCATGAATCCTGCGGGGGAAGTGATGGGTCTCCCATGACACCCACAACAGGTATCTCTTGGGCACTGTTTTAAATCCTCTCAGTCCTCACCCTCACTGCAGGCTTGCCTGTAAGAGACCATCTTCCCATGGGCTTTGAAGCTTGATGACACCCAGCCTTGGGCACACAGACTGCACTCTTCCTTCCCACTCTGGGACTTCCCTAAGGCTGCAGTGTGGAGTGTTGCCAGAAGTGCTCAGTGTGAGGGATTAATGAATGCTTCATGGGAAACTCTCAGCCCTTGGGGAACATGAGACAGAAACGAATTCTCCCCCTTTGTCCGTTGGGCAGATAGTTCTCAGATGAATTCTGTAAGGAAGGGCCATGAATGGATCAGCTGGTCACCTCAGCAGTGACCAACCTTCACACATCTGTGCACCGACTTGCTTTCCCTCTGTTTATTCCCTCTATCCTACTTCTTGGGAATCGCACTTCTAAGTAAACCACTCATCTATCATCTTTTATCTCAGGTTCTGATTCTAGGGCAGTCCAGGCTGTGATATTGACCAACTGGAATTCTGGAAAGGCAGGAGCTAGAAGACGGATAGGGATGCTTGGGGACGGGGATCTGAGGGACAAGGATCTCAGGAACAGGAGGGCACAGGTCTCTGGTCTCTGTTCTAGTCTCAGGGTGCCTGCTTCTATCACCTCTCTATCAGTTATCTCTTTTGCTCTCTGTTCTAGAGATTGCAAACTGAAATATAGGCAGTTCTCATAGGTGAAACAGGCTGATAGAGGCATTAAGGAGTAGTGAGGACTGTGGCCACCTGGAGAACACCTGCCTTCTCCAAAGGGGCAGCCACTGGAAATTTGCTTCTTTTTCATTTTGTTATAAAGATTTTTGAAACCAAGATGTTACAATTAATATTTTAGTATTTTATGTATTACATATTTATCTATTCTTCTATTTGCCTATCAACCTATTTTATTCTTTGGGGCAAAGTAGGGTAGGCTGCAGATAGCAGTACACTTTATACCTACACACTTCAGCCTACACATCAATAACTGCATGCATTGGTCCAAAACTTTCCCATCAAGAATCAGAGTCACCAGTAAGAATCCATACTGGAGTGACTGGTGTCTTCAAAAACACTTCTTAGAATGAAGGTGTCTCTTCTTGGCATATGCCTGACCAGCTGTTCAAAGGGTATGTGCCCTTGAAAGTGCAATGGGTGGGAGAAGAGCTGGGACTAGATGGCCTGCCGATGGAATCTAATTTGGGGCTAGGGCTCACTGCCCAGTTTTCTCTTTTATGAAGTTTCTGGGAAGATTCATTTCTGCCCTTTGAGAATTTTGATCCTTGACATTTTCCAGGTTGGTATTTAAGTTCCAGTTCTATTTTCTACTTCATGGTACAATCCAAAGGCATCGTGAGCTGAAAGCATCTTGTTTATTCTACAAACATTTTCTGTGTACTTATGTTATGCTGGGCCTTCTTCGAGGCCCTGGGGAAGCATGACTGAGACGTGGTGTCTGTCCTTGAGAAGCCCCTTTGACTGGTGAGAAGTGGGGGAGAGGTGTGTTGTGTGCCCACAGATGGTGAGCAGGATGTGGGTAGTGAGATAATGAACTTACGTGCATTAGGTGTTTGTTGTGTTTGCTTTTTTGCATTTCTCACTTCTTTGCCCTTATTTATTTATTTATTTTTTAGACATAGAGTCTCACTTTGTCACCCTTGGTAGAGTGCTGTGGTGTCACAGCTCACAGCAACCTCCAGCTCTTAGGCTTAGGTGATTCTCTTATCTCAGCCTCCCAAGTAGCTGGGACTATAGGCGCCTGCCGCAATGCCTGACTATTTTTTTGTTGCAGTTTGGCTGGGGTGGATTTGAACCTGCCACCCTTGGTATATGGGGCTGGCACCCTACTCACTGAGCCACAGGCACTGCCCTATGCCCCATTTTAGATGATAAGTCCCCACTTCCCTTTGAAGCCCCACACATCAACTTTCACTTCATGTAATTTTGATGTGGTTGGCCCTACCATTTGGGTCCAGCAGTCGGCATATGACTTAGGTCTGGGTGGTCCAAACATTTCATGTCTGGTGCAGTAATTGGTTCTCGGCTGAGAACATGATTTAAGCTGACAAATCTCAGTATTGTGCCTTCTGCTACAACCATCTGGCGTTGCAGACCCCAGTCTTTTCATGGGAAAGAGGAATAGAAAGCTCTCTGGAGTCCCTTTTATAAGGGCACTAATCCCATTCATGGGAGCTCCACCCATATGACCTAATTTTCTCTCCAAAGACTCACCTCCTAATACCATCACATTAAGGGTTTGAAAGACACAAACATTTAGTCTATAACATATGAATTCCCTTTACCCATTTTGAGGTTGACATTCAAAATTTTTCTTTGTAAGTTTAAATAGTTGCAAAGAATATTACTTCTGGCATGTTAAAAATATTGATGCTTTAAAATAAAAATGTCACATGCTTAAAAAAACTGTAACCAGTGGAATCCAAACATGTCATTATTCATTTTAAGATGTATGAAAAAATTCTTTAAAATTTTACACTGTTCCTTTTTATCTTTGAATTTACATTTTTTATGTCTACACAGAGTTTTATCCTAAGGAATGTTAGAATAAATATTCACTATTTATGCTTCGAAGACTTTTATTGATCATTTTATCATGATTCTCTGCAAGCAAATGCATATATACATTGAAGCAAAAGCAAGTTTTCCTGGCACCATGAGGCTTTTAGTGCCTAAAAAATTTCTTCTAGATTGGATTTGAAATTCAATTATTACTAACATAATTGAGCCACACAGCAGAAATCATTATAAAATATAAGAAATAATTATTGAACATAAAGAGTAACATTTTATTAGACTGTGTTTCTGAATAAGATGGATAGGGCTTTTCTAAAAGGCTGTTTTAAGGGAGGAATTACTTATTGCTCTAATGATACAGGATTCAGTTTTAATTTTGCTCTTACTATTCATTTTTTTGTAGATGTAAATGCTGAGAAAC
The DNA here is from genome assembly GCF_027406575.1 of Nycticebus coucang. NCBI lineage: Eukaryota > Metazoa > Chordata > Mammalia > Primates > Lorisidae > Nycticebus > Nycticebus coucang. The sequence continues at coordinate 61,153,619 of NC_069800.1, read as the reverse complement.
CTTATTCATCCCAGCATAAATCAGTAGAAATAAAAAAGTTTTTTTTTATAGTAATGCCACTCAATTATTTAAGCTTCTTTTGAGTTATGTGCCAAAAATCACATGATGATTTGTCATAAAATTTGTTTGTAATGATCTATGAGCCGACAGCTCAGGTTTTGCTGTAATATTGTTGAGAGCAGAGAATTAGAAGCTATTGAAATTGTGGAAGGATTTGTCCTCCAGCCCTGAGGGTTATTAATTGCTTCAGCATTTACTGCAGTATTTATCACAGAATTATTCTTTTGTGTGATGCCCTTGAAGTTTTTGGATGTGGGACAATGCACCATAGTGAAATTCAGGGCAGGGAGAGGTAGGCTTTTCAGAGGGAAGAGGGTGATTGTGAAAGGAGAGGGAGGAAGAGAGTGTGCAGGGTGCTCGGACATTGCTGGGATGCAGGGAGTCCTTGGATGGGGGTGGGTTTAGAGTGAGCACATCAGAGATTTGAGAAACTGGAAACCGAGTCCTTTAAAGCTATCCTCGAAGGCTACCCCCAGCATTTTTGTGCTGTAAGATCTTCACTTTGAAAATAGCAGTTAGGCACAATGTGAGATCAGGGCCAGGTGAACTATGGTGGGAGCGAGGGATTGGGGAAGTTTAGCCAAGGTAGTGGGCCTTTTACAGATATCAATGTAAAGGGAGTGCAGTCTGGACAGCAGGGAGAGGGAGAAAAATGGGAGCCTTTGAGTAAAAGCCCAGTTCAAATCTTGGCCCTACATAGTGTGTGTAGAATATTTGAAAGTTCTTCACCTTTGTTGGATTCTGTTTCTCATTGTCAAAGTGGGGATAATAATGGTATTTGCAACTTTAGGTTCTTTGCAAACCTGGCAGAGATGATGAAAGTCAAATAAGGTTTCAGGCCAGCATCGTCTTTATACCATGGCAAGAGTGTTCCCTGTGCCCAACAATGTTCTCCCAACTGTCAGGTAGGGGGCTTCCCTCTGCAAGGAGTCGATGGAGCCAAGGGGACATGCCCAGCCTAGCCCCTGCCCTCTCTTTTGCATGGCCTTCTAGTACCAGAACCTTGGAAGGAACACACACTCATAAGTCCCAAAGCCTCCTCCCAGGGCTGCACACGTCTCTTTCCTGGCGCACCCTTCTGGGGTAAAGGACTGAGTCTGGGAAGGAGAGGAGAACAGGGGCAAGGTTGAAGGTGTTCTCAGAGGGGGTGGGGGCTGGGGCACCCTGTGAGCAGAAGTTTCTAGGCCCAGGGAGAGAGGGGTGAAGAGAAGCCTCAGGGCCTGTATGCTGGGAGCTCTTCACAGGTCCCTATCTAGTGGGGATGAAGATGGGGAGCAGAGGAGCATTGGAAGGGGATGAATGACCTCCCTTCTTAAGCTGAGGAAAAGAAAATGGTGCCTGTGAATGAGCAGAATTAGGCCAAAGGAGCCAGACCGGGCATCCCCATAAGGGAGGGACACATTCTTTGCAGTCCTGTCTTCCTGAACCTGCCAGAGCAAATTATGGTCTTTGGAAGAAAATGAAATTTATTTTGAATTTGTTCTGTGTACAGTTATTTGGATGAAACTGTTGCTTTAAATATGTGTTTGTTTGTTTTTTTCCCCCGTACTGTTGTTAGGTCAGTATGTTTGTCAAGGTAGGAAGACAGGAATAATTTTGTTTAACAATCCATTACTTTAATATATAACTTTTAAATAGTGAGACTTGTGTATATGGACCTCCATATATCAATATTAGGATCATAACTATTTCAATATCAAAATATTAAAATATCAAAAGATATTTTCTTAAAAGACCAAAAAGAAAAAAAAAGACAAAAAGGAAAAACAAAAGAACAGGTAGTAGGCAGTTGTACTAAAGTATGTCATTCCCAAATGGAGCCTCCTCTGTTCTTTGGGGGCCACTCAATTGTCACTGTACCGGGAAGAATAGGCAATAGACTCACCAGGTTCTCAGCCGTGGTGGCTCATTTGGAGAGCTTTATAGACAAGTGATGACTGGGTCCCACCCCCAGAGCTTCTGATTCAGTGGTCTGGGGTGAGATCATGTCATCCAGCTATTTCGAAGCTTCCCAGTGATGACAATGCACAAATAAGGGCTGAGGACCAGTGGGCTAGAGGGCCTTCAATCAGCTTCCGACGAGCCGAGTAAAGGTTTTTTTGGGTGGGTTGTGTTATGCCTGGTGAGAAAAACTGGATTGATTCTCTTAGAACACAGATTCTTCCTACAACTTCTTACAAGTTGTGCTGGCAGATGTTGTTTAATCGTACCTCAGTTTGTCTATATATGCAATGGAGGATACTAATAGTTTTTTTTACCTTTTAGTGGTTTCCTAGGGATTTATAAGATAATTTACAAAATGTTTAGAACAGTTGCTGGCCCTGAATGAGAGCTACACAGGTACTTGCTAAATCAAAGCTCATTTGTTCCAAATGCCCCCGGTGTGAGTCATTCCTCTGTGGGCTGCCAGTCTGGAGCAGATCTCCAGGCCTTGATTCGTGAAACCCGTCTCCCCTAGCAAAGGTACACAAGGTGGCCTGATTTGATTCTGGACATTTACTCACGGGAAAACAAACACCCAGCACGGCTCAGTCTGTACCAACTCAACGATGATGGGTATAAAAGGCACATTAGGGAGCAGAACAACATGTAATTAGCGAGACAGGCAGTAGGGCTGGCCTTAGCACTGGCTTTTATTTTTCTGTCTATTTTGGGTGGTGATGATGGGGTTGAAATATCCAGAATGACACACGAAGGATGTCTGGGCCAACATGAGGAGTCCTTCATCTCCTGATGGGCCAGTTTCCTGGGCATAAGACCCGTGCAGTTGCCCAGGGGCCCAGGCTCAAAGGAGCAGGGTTTAATTTACTATTGTACTGTGGCAGCTTGAAACTCTAAATAGTTTTGTCTTTGAACTTGTGCTTTGCAGGTGAAGTCTTCTGGGACAATGGACATAAGCAGAGGAGACTCCTGCTATAGGGGTCTGCCTGGCAGGACGGTACTGCTGATTTGCACGCTGCTTTCCACGATGCTTTGTGAGCACAGGGTTTCTGTGGACATACCACCTGCAGAGTTCAGAGACTCAGAAATGCAAGGAAATCACCTGGCATCTACAATTGAAGAAGTGGAGACCGCAGCTGATCACGAGAAGTCAAGTTTTCTGCAGAATTGCTTTGAAAGCAGAAAGAAGCCAATGTTGTAAGAAGCACAAATGACCAAGGGACCCTATCACATCCACTTCTCCGTATTTGCCAACCTCAGATGCCAAAAATGATGGCACAGGACAGGAAACATAGGACAACCCACAGTTCCTTTCCCTTTCAGTTTTTCCTTACTCATCGGTAACCGGAAAGGTAGACAGTGTTGGGAGAAGGCGCGAGTACCAAGAAGAGAAATGAAACAAATCAGTTTGGGGCAAGTCTCTTCTGTGCTGGTGAGAATGACAGGTATATGCATATGCGAGCTACAGAATGCAAATTTTGTAATTTCAGATTGTGCCTATGAGCTAAATGCTCTTCCATTTGCAGTTAAACTGGCGTTGCATAATAGAAAGGTAAGCAGAAGAATTCATGCTAAAGCTTTAAACTTTTTCTCTACTTAGAACAACATTACATAGCAAATAAAAGATACCAGGACATATAGAGAAACCATGGAAAAAAGGGAAACGCTGTTTTAGTACCTTTAAGAGCATGGGGGTGGGGGGCGGGCAATAAGCACCTCACTATTGTCATTTTGCACTGGACCCTGCAAATTATGTAGCCAGTCCTATCTAAATTATGCTACAACTCGCCAGTTGCTCTGAGTGTCTTTCTGCTCTAGCTTCCAAATGACTCAGCTCCTCCGTCCCCAGCAGCTGTGCAAAACAGGTTGCTGAGTGAGGGGTTTTGGAAGTGCCTTCCAGCGAACATGGTCTGGCTTTTCAGCATCTGTTTCTTTATTTTTCCATCTTTTGACAATCTTCCTTCTGCTTTCTGACATTGTGCTTTAGGGGTAGGGCCACACCAAGAGGTCATAAGTGAAGCAGCTGGTCTAGTCAATCACCACATCGTCATCATTTCTTGGCCTTACTGATTGGCTCAGGGATGAGCATGTGACCTAATCAGAGCCAATAGAATTCAAGTAGTCCCAGGCAGGCGATCCTGGGAAAGAGACTCTCCATGGCATTTGAACCTGGAAACCAATCGGCTGTAGGCTGCTGCCATCTTGCCACTAGGAATCACTGGAGAAAGAAGCCAGTTGGCTCAGATGGAGAGTGTGCAGGGAAAGGAAGCCACACTCAATAAAATATTTTAAGGAGTTTTTTTGGGGGGTATGGGTACAATGTGCTGGTTCTATATACCATTGAAATATTTTCATCAAACTGGTTAACATAGCCTTCACCCCCTTTTCTTAGTTATTGTTTTAAGACATTTATATTCTACACTTAATAAATTTAACATGTACCCATGTAAAATGCACCCTAGGTCTGGTCCCAACACTCTCCTCCTCCCCTCCCTCTCCTCTTTCCCCTTCTTCTTGGGCTGTAGTTGGGTTATAGCTTTCCTATGAAAGCTATAAATTGGTTTCATACAAGGGCTGAGTAAATTGGGTACTTTTTCTTCCATTCTTGAGATACTTTACTAAGAAGAATATGTTCCAGCTCCATCCATGTAAACATGAAAGAGGTAAAGTCTCCATCTTTTAAGGAGGTTTATTCTGAGCCAAATTTGAAGGACCATGACCCAGAGCCACACCCAAGAAGCCTTGAGCATCTGGACTTGCAGTGGTGGGGATACAGTTTGGTTTTGTACATTTTAGGGAGACAGGTGAGATCATAAATCAATATGTGGAAAATATACATTGGCCCCCAAGGGTGGGACATAGGGAAGTGAGCTTACAGGTTATAGGTGAGTTAAAGATTCTTTAAACTTTAACTGAATCTGAAAGAGTTAGACTTTGTCTAAAAAACCAGGAGTCAGTGAAAGGGAATGTTTAAGACAAAGGATCTGTTAATTACAGACAAAGGACTGGATGGACTCAGTGGTTTGCTATATATATTGAGCACCTGCTGGTGGGTCTTGCATATAGCCATAGGCCTGTTAGTCTCAGAGGACCGGTCTAAGAAGGGAGGGGGCCCGAAGAGGCCTGTCTGATCTCCTTTCTCATAGGCCAGCAGCTCAATTTTAGAGATCTTCTTGGCCAACAAGGGGTCCAATCCATCAGCCACTTAGGGGGAACCTCAAGATTTTAGTTTAGTTCACAGGAGAAAACAAGTTTCTGTGACAATGTCTGAATTATTCGCACATTGAGCCTAGACCCAGATCTACCCTTTTCAGTTACACAAGCAATAAAATCTTGCATTATCCAGTTTTTTTTTTGCTGTTACTTGTAACCGAAACGAATCATAATTGATAAATGATATGTGACAAATTATTGAGTTAAAAAATTTGAATTTTTATAAGGTGCAAATAAGACAATCGTAGTTTTTTGAGATATTAAATTTAGAATTTTTCTCTTCTTTTTGTGTTTTCCTTTTCATTTCCCATTCAGATAGGAAGTAGCTTCTTCATTTTCTTTCTTTGGGGAAGGTTGGTGGTAGGTGAAAAGCTGAAATTGCCTCAAGGACAGTTTTGTTCCTGGATTTTTTATTTATTTATTTATTTATTTTTGTAAAGCTGAAGTAAGACAGGTGTCACAAACTGATCTTCCCTAGGCAAGACATTTTCTGTTGACTTGCGTAGCATTTTAAAGACTGGACGTGGTATTTTAAAAGCTGCATAATAAGATAAAAATCTGAATTTCTGAGATCACCAGGAATATCACCTTACCTGGCAGCTTGGGGCCTAGAATTCCCATGGGAAAACCTTGGGTGGGTGCTCAGTAGCAGCCCCCTTCTTTAGATGGGCTGTGTGGTCTCCAGTTTGCCACAGTCTGACCAATCCTTTTTGTCTTAGTACCTGCAGATTTCGCTCGCTTCCTTACCCATCTGGGTCTTTAGCTGTTGGACTTTGTGGCTCCCAGTGTAAGCCCATAGAGACCAATGGTATTTGAGGAGAGGGGATGCTGATAGGAGCAGTATTAAAAAAAAAAAAAAAAAGGATTTTCCCAATAAATAGGACTGATTTCCTCCAGTCCTTATTCATGTGTGAATGCATTTTTTTTTTTTTTTTTTTAAGGAGAGCCACCCAGACTGCTTTCTTTCTCTCTCTCTGTCTCAGAGGAAGAGAAGAATTAATGGCAAATGGGCAACGCCAAGAGCTGGCTTCACGTGCAGGACAGAATGCCGTGCCTCCTCCTAACGGTTTCGGAGCTCTATGTGTTCAGAGAGACTTTGCTAGCAATGAATTATAGAAGTGATCCCTGAAGTACAGTCTTTGTGCACCTTTCTATGAAGTGATGATCTCATAGTTGCACTTTTACAATTTGTAGTTTCTCATTAAGTATACAAATTTCTCCGGGTGCTGCATGGTCTTCATAATCATCACAATATTTGTGCAATGCTTCCCTGAACGGATTCATCATCACCATAGTCATCATAATAGATTGGTTGAATTCTTCTTGGTCTCGAGTAATGAACTAGGTACTTCAAATCTCTCTTTTAATCTTCTTCCAAATGCTGTTGTTTGGTTTTCATTAGATTTACTTTTGGAGCCACTATCCGTAACGGCATGTTAGAGAGGCTACTGTGCTGGTGTTTCTTTGGCCCTTCTCTACCTCTGACCCATCTTCTTTGGGCAGGCCACATACATTGCTAGAATAACCCTGCTCATTTTTGGATTTACTGTCCTCTCATGACACACATGGTGGCCATTTCTGCTACTCACTCATGTCTGGCTCTTCTTTACTTCTCAAGATTTTATTTTAGTTCACAGGAGAAAACAAGTTTTCTTGGGGGTCTAATTTCCTCTCTTCTTGCACGTAGGAATGGTCATATGGCTTGCTTTGGACAATGACATGTGAGCAGAGTCTCCATGGAGGCATTTGACTCTCCGATTAGTGACTGTAGAGTCAAACGTTGATATGGAGCACAGTTGGTTGATGCAGCCTAGAGTGGTGGGTCCTCAGAGGACTGCTGGGGAAGTTTCCCTAGATTGGGGTGGACTTCGGGTAATCGTGGAATGACCTTCTGATGTGTAATGGCACTGAGAATTCGGGATTGTTTGTTTCTGCCACATAACCCAGCATATCCTAACACAGCAAGTGGCACTATTTTTGCAATGGATATTCATATTCCACTTAAAAAAATGTAAGTTTTAAAAGGCATCTTCAGACATATTTTAAGTAGATTGTAGGACAGATTGTATACTGATCTGGTGATCATCACAATGGTAGGACAAAAATAACTGAAATTTGAGAAAGGCAAGTTTAATGTCTAACAGGACAGAAAGCTCAAGGAAGGCTTGGCCCTTGGGTCAGTGTGGATTGTCTTCAATTTGTTTTTGTATATTTCTCTCAGGCTGGATGTGGATTTCTGGCAGGCAGTGAAATAAACAGTGGCACAGAGAAAAGTGGCTGAATCTGGTTAAAGGTTTAAGGAAGCAATAAAAGCCGCCAATGAAGCTCTGGGATAATGTAATTTTATTGGAAATCCTGAGAAGGATGGGCACAGACATAAAAATGATTCTCTTGGCCGGCACTTCCAGACAGGCATCCGCTGGGCTTTTCTATTAGCCCCACAGAATTGTGCTTGATGTGGCTTTTTATACACACTTGAATGCAGGAAAAACCATTCTTCAAAACGGTGCCTTCCCCTGTGGCAGAAGGTGGGAAGGGTCTGTGTCCTGTTGTTGCAAACGAACGTGATCGTGGTGACATCTGCAAATGTGTATGATCAGAAAGGATTAGCCAAAGATTCTACATGTGGACAATGTGGGAAAATATTAAACAACATGACCAGTTAGGGTTTTTGCCATTCACTCCTCCCTCCTGTATTTGTTTTGAGTGAATCAGGCCCACTTGTGCAAGTTTTGGCCAAGTTGCCTTAGGTAATTTTTACATAATATTTATAAAACCTTCCTGTAATTGTGACTCATGGTCATGCTTCTACTCAGAATTTTGTTAAAGCTGAACATTTCAGGGGAAAAAAAGGCCTGAGTAATATAGAAGCCTTTCAGAGAACTCAATTAAGGAAGGCAGAGTGGTCAAGGCCATCATTTACTGCAAATGCCCATAGTCCCTGAAACCCCAATGACAGAGATGCTAATAACATTTCTTTTATTTTTCCCCTTCAGTTTTTGGAATCAAAAAGCAATAATATATACAAAGATGTCAAAATGTTTGAATATCACACAAAAGCATGAAGCCCGGAGTGCAAGTTCTCCGACTTCCTCCCTCCCCGTCTCTCTCCCAACCTGTCCCTGTGACCCCCGTTCACTCTTTAGTGCACATTCTTCTGGGACATATTCTTTTATGAACACACACTAACAAAATTTCTTTAGCTAATCACAATTATGTTTTTCCTAAAGTGACACACGATCAGTTTGGAAAATACACAGAAACATTAAAAACATATTCCCAACTTTCTAATACATACGATGAGGTCTGTTCGGAAAGTTCCCAGCCATTGCTGATGTAGGGGGAATGTTGGGACATTGGTGTGACCTGGACGCCTTGGCAAGCGGACTGGAACAGGACTGTCTGGGTCGGTGGGCTGGACACTGCCGAGTGAGACTTTGTAGTGTGTGGCCTCACTTTGGAAATGGCTGAGCGAGCGCAGCAATGAATCTGCATCATGCTTTGTGTTAAGGTGGAACATTCCTAGTTGGATGATCCCGATGGCTTTCAGTGAGTTCCGCAGGAGTGAAAATGTGGTCCAAACACTTTAAGGATGGTCGAGGATCTGTGGAACGTGATCCACATTATCGAAGGCCTACAACACACAATGCCTGCGAATGTTGACCGTGTGCGGATTCGGTTAGCAGATGCTAGGAGAACTGGGAGGGCCTCAGGTGGCTGCTTCGAAGGGGGCGGAGGTGTCATTGTCATATATACAATGCTTCTTGTATCTTGTATCTTCTTCAATAAATGTCTCGGGCGGTGCCGAGAGACATTTATTGGCTTAAGGAGTGGGGCGCCGGTCCCATATGCCGGAGGTGGTGGTTTCAAACCCAGCCTCGGCCAAAAAAATAAATAAATGTCTCTATTTTTCATGTTATGTGGCTGAATATTTTCCAGATAGACTTTTTTATATATATTTGAACACATACATATACGCACACATCACACATATGTATACACACATATACACACATGTATATAGAAGGTGCCAAAAATGTATACATATTTTAAGAAAAGAAAAAAACTGTTAAGGTTATAACGCTCAATATATGCCAATAACAAAAGATAAAGTCAAGTAACATTGAGTACCTCTTATAATCGCATAAGTCAAATGTGACTTGCATATTATAAATTTAAGGCAGTTTTTGCCTTTCTTAAAATGTGTATACAGTTTTTGGCACCCTCTGTACATGTACACACACACATTTAAGAAAGGAGAGTGGCGTCATAAGTGACCCGATAGTCGGCAATACTTTAATCACGCTCCACAGATAGAGAGGTTTGGGCTTAGCGATGCTGCCTACAAGGAAAGGAGCTGGGATTTAAACCCAGATTTGGCTCATGTTCTTGATAACTACGCCATATTGTTGCCAACAAACAAATTGAGGTCCACAACATTTTTAAAGGTGCCAGAGAATTGTATAGACTAAATGTGCCATTATAAAAACCTCACCAGGACGGCGCCTGTGGCTCAAAGGAGTAGGGCACCAGCCCCATACGCTGGAGGTGGTGGGTTCAAAGCCAGCCCCAGCCAAAAACTGCAAAACAAAAACAAAAAAACACCTCACCAGACAGCTTATCAGGTGAACCCAAAAGGTGAACGTTTGGTGGCTTCCGTTTGAAGAGTTACGAGTGTTCTCTGTTTGAAGAGCCAAGTGTTCCCTGGGGCTCTGAGTAGGCACCGGCCCGATCGTCCAGCCCACCTCAGAGCCTGTGCTCAACTCCCCCTTGGGAAGGTGCGGACATCTGTTTTGTGCTGTTGATATCAGGGAACGCGGTTTGTGAGGACCTGGTCCCCACACTCAGCCTTCTCTGCACTGACTGTGCTCCCCCCTCTTCCTCTTTTCCTTCAACACATTACCTTCCCACCTGCTGACTGAAAAGGAAGTTGTTTGTTTTTATTTTTAATTGACATATAATAACTGTACATATGTCTGGGGTTCTGATACATGTATACATTGTTTAATAAGCAAAAAAGAATAATAAATACGACCATCACCTCCGATATTTATCATTTCTGTGTGGTGGGAACATCCAAAACCCTTTCTTCTAGATATTTTGAAATATCCAATACCTCATTCATGTCCATAGTCACCTGACTGTGCATTAGGACACCAGAACTTATGCTTCCTAAGGGCAACTTTGCATCCACGGGCCACCCTCTCCTCTCCGCACCCTCCCCATTCTACTCTCTACTGCCATGAGATCAGCATTTTTAGATTCTGGATCTGAGGGAGAACATGTGGTGTTCGTCTTTCTGTGTCTGTCTTCATCACGTCCTCCAGGTTCATCTACGTGCTGCAAATAATGGGATTTCATTCATTTTTATGGCTGAATAATATTCCACTGTGTGTATACACCACATTTTCTTTGTTCGTTCATCTGTTGTGAAGCATTTAATTTATTCCATAGCTTTTCTTAGCAAAGTATCTCAGGAATGGAAGAAAAAGTATCCAGTGTACTCAGCTCTACTATGAAGCTAAATTATAGCTTTCACATGAAGGCTATAGCCCAACTATAGCACAAGACTATGAGGAAAGGGCCAAGGAAGGGGAAGGGGGGGAGGTTTTGTTGGAGGGAGGGTAATGGGTGGGGCCACATCTACGGTGCATCTTAGAATGGGTCCAGGCGAAACTTACTAAAGGCAGAATACAAATGCCTATATACAATAACTAAGAAAATGCCATGAAGGCTATGTTGAACAGTTTTATGAGAATATTTCAGATTGTATATGAAACCTGCACATTGTACCCCTTGATTGCAGCTATGAGTTAACGATAAAAATAAATAAAAAAAATAATTTGCTCCATAGCTTGGCTGTTGTAAACAGCGCCGCAGTAAACGTGGGTGTCTCCCCACCACACTGATTTCAGTTTGTTCTCATGTGTACCCCGGAGTGAGAATGCTGGATCATATGCTAGTTTCAAATTTTTGAGAAACATCCATACTATTTTCCAGAATGGCTACCCTAATCTACATTTTTCACTAGTAGTATGTAAGGGTTTTATTTCCTCCACATCCTCATCATACTTTTCTCTCTTTGTTAATAGCCATTCCGATGGGAGCCATTCTCGTGGTTTTGATTTGCATTTCCCTGGTGATCAGTGATGCTGAGCATTTTTTCACATATTTATTGGGCATCTATATGTTTTCTTTTGCCCCAGAATATTTTTATTTATTTATTTTTTTTTGCTATTGAGTTGTTTTGCTACTGACTAAATAAAATATTCAACCCCCCTAGTCAGATATATAGTTTGAAAATATTTTCTGCAGGTCCCCTCTTTATTTATTTTTATTAGTATTAGATCATAGCTGTGTACACTAATACGATCATGGGGCACCATGCACTGGTTTTATAAACAGTTTGACGCATTTTCATCACACTGGTTAGCATAGCCTTCCTGGCATTTTCTTAGTTATTGTGTTAAGACAATCATATTCTGCACTCACTAAGTTTCACATGTACCCTTGTTAGAGGCACCGCAGGTGTAGGTCCCCTCTTTACTTTGTTGATTGTTTCCTTTGGTGAACAGAGAAGCTTTTTAGTTTGACGTAATCCCATTTACCTCTCTTTGCTGTTGTTGCCTGTGCTTTTGAGGTCTTATCCAAACTATCCTGGTCAAGCCCTAGGTCATGAAGCAGTTTCTGTGTTTTCTTCTTGAAGTTTCATAGTTTGGGGTTGATTTTTGTATATGGTGAAAGAGAGGGGTCCCATTTTATTCTTTTGCATGTGGATGTCCAACTTTTCCAGCACGATTTGATGAAAAGACTGCGCTTTACCCAGAATGATTTCTTGGCATCTTTGTTAAAAATCGGTATTTACTTCTGTGCTCTCTGCTCTGTTCCATTGGCCTGTCTTTACACCAATATCATCCTATTTTGGTTACTACAGCTCTGTAGCATATTTTGAAGTCAGTTAGTGTAATGCCTCCAGGTTTTTTTCCTCAAGATTGCTTTGTATATTATAAGTCTTTTTGTGATTTCATATAAGGAAGGTTTTTTTCTTTTTAAATTTCAGAATGTTAGGGCGTATATATATTTTCTTTACATACTTTGTTTTCATATAGATTGAGTCAAAGTTATCCATGTAAGTGTGCCCTTCACCCAGCGTGTGGTCGTACCTGACAGGTGTGAATTTACCCACTCCCTCCTCCCCCCTTAAGGAACTTATGTTGAGTGACATGTCTGTGACACCCTCAGGAGGTGTTGGATCCTGGGTGTTGTGTTTAATACGAAACGCCCTGAAGAGTTTTGTCTCATTCTCCATGCTTAATTTTATGTATCAACTTGGCTGGGCCATGGTATCCAGACATTTGGTCAGATATTTTTTCTAGGAAGGTATTTTAGAGATGAGATTAACATCTAAATCAGTAGACACTGGGTAAAGTAGATTCCCTCCATAATGTGGGTGGATCTCATACAACCCATTGAAGGCCTTCATAGAAATAGTTTGACTTCACTAGGAGAGGAAAGTCTGCTTCCAAACTGCCTTTGGACTTGATCTGCCGTCCTGCACCAGCAGGACTACCGTACAGATTTTGAACTTGCCAAGCCTCCATGATCGTGTGAATCAACATCTTAAATCAATTTCTCTTTTTCTCTCTCCTTTCCATTGGTTTTATTGCTTTGCACAACCCTGACTAATAGATATGGTGACTGTATAAGTTATTCCCCACACAGGGACACTTTTATTTTACTCATCACTCTAATACTCTAATTTTCATCTAATATTTTATTTAATGTAATTCATAGATTAACTTTTATCAAACGACCCAATAAAATCCTGTATTGCATTTTCCCCCCATTGCAGGATCCAGTCTAGGACCATTTAGTTTTCAAGCCTATTGAGACCCCTTTAATCTGCAAGATTTCTGAAGCCATTTTTTTTTTTTTTTTTTCAGTTTTTGGCTGGGGCTGAGTTTGAACCCACCACCTCTGGTATATGGGGCTAGTGCCCTACTCCTTTGAGCCACCGGCTCAGCCCCTGCCATTTGTTTTTAAAGACATGTAGAGGAACATTTTTGAATAATATAGGTCCCCCACCCCCTTCTGTAAAATGGTCATTTGCGGGGAGGTCATCTTATATTTGGTTTGATTAAGGCTTTGCTTCTCTGTTTGGGGCACTGCAAAGTGATGTGGTGCCCTTCTCGGGTTACCCCATCTGGAGACACGTGGAGTCCATCTCCCCTTCATCAGAGACGTTTGTTTTGATCATTTAGTTGAAGTGTGGTCTGACTTCTTGACTGTACAGGAAAAATTCTTCTCTTTAAGAAACAGTTTGTATAGAGACACTTTAAGAGCGCACACATATCTGTTCCTCATCAAAATTTCACCCTGGACTTGGCATTCTTTGATGAGTTTTGCCTGAAACAATCTTTACTCTGATGGCTGCAAAATCGTTTTATAAATTTGCCCCTTCCTGTACAGTTGCCATTGGGGACATTCTCCTGTAAAAAATGAACCTCCCCCACCTCGTATTTTGTTAATGTGTTTACTTACTTATCTCTATCTCTTAGTATTATGGACTCGTGGAGTCTTGTCTTTCCCTTTTCTTTTTTCTTTTGAATTCACCACTGTCCTCAGTCATTATGGTGGTCAGAGTGTCCCAGATTTAGGCAGTGGGAGCTGCTCCTTTTGACGAGCCCTCATTGTTGTGCAAGTGCTTCCTGATTATCCGGTATAACGAGATGTTCAATCCCTGCTCTAGCCCGGAAACCAGCCACTTCTCCAAAGAGAATTCTAACTTTTAGTGTGGAATGTTTTGGGAGAAGGAGATTTGGGCTCTAGATATGTGCACTGCCTCTCGGCTGTGTTGGCTTCTAGGCCCTCTGAGTACACACACACATATATGCACACACATGTGCTTTCTACCTACAGATATGTGCACACCACACACACACGCACACCACACACACAATACACACTTTAGAAATGATGAGTTCACATCATTACCTCTAATTCCAGCACACCCCACGGAGTTCTTCCTTGCCTCCCCTCACCCCATATTTATATCTCAAACTGGGACGCCTCTCGGAATAATTACACTGGTGTAAGGGGCAGCACCAAAATGATCCCAGAGAAACTGGGGCACAGGGTCACCTTAGTTCACTGACTCAAGCCTGGCCTTGGCTCTTAATGTACCATGTGACCTTGTTGGAGAAGTCCATTCCATGTTCCTCGGGCTTAGTTTCCTTGTCCTTAAAATGAGAATACTAGTTTGTTGGGGCCGTGACACCGTGTCTCCGGCCCCAGCCCAGGGCCTCGTTGGAGCTGGGATGCTAGGTCTCTGGCCCAGCCCACTCAACGGTCTGGATGCGGCTGCTGTGCCAGCTTACTCAGGGTGGGTCTCGTTCAGGTCTCAGGTGCTGAAGTATCTTAGAAATCACAGTCAATATTAGTAGGAGTGAGCATCTCCGCAGCAATCTCTCAGCAGCAGTCTTATCAGGGGAGCACTAATCAGGGGTCCTCCGAGCAAGAAGCGGAGCCAAAGGAGAAGCCCTGGCTAACTTCTGCAAAAGCTATTTATAGAGGTAATCCAGTGGCTGCCTCTGCCACAGGTGGGAGACTGCTGACCAATGATGTGCACAGCTTCCTGCTCTCATGTGTCTCACTAACAAGAGCCAATGATGTTCAATCCTGTCCCCAATCCCTTATTGCCAAAGTATTTCTCACAGGTGCCTCCTACACTATCTTGCCCTTTGTAATTCATCTCGGGGGCTCAGGCAAGAAAACCATAAGTTGTCTATAAAAAATGTACCTTTCGAGAAGCTGGTACAAACATTAGAACTTGGGTCTATGCTGGACCACTGCTGTAGCTGCCCCAGTGGTCTCGGCTTCTGCTCTTGTTTCCCTACAACCCATTCTCACTGGGGGTCTTTACAAAGTCCTTCAGTGGCTTCTCATTGTCTGTGGGATGTCCCCTACATTCCTTGCCACCATGGACACCACTCGGCACCATCTGCCTCTGCCTCCCGGGCGTGCCTCTCACTCACGCCCTCTGTCTTCCCGGGCCCCAGCCCCACGGCCTCTCCTCCCCTCTATCGTGAGGCCATTTTCACATCCAGATCGTGTGTGACTGGCTCCTTCTGTTCTCTCTGGCCTTGTCTGGAAAGTCACTTCCTCAGAAAGTCCCCTTCCTGATCCCTCACTAATGGTCTGTTGGAGCTGGCTTGGACTGGCTCAGGAAGTCAACTGTTAAATTTTCAAGAGTTCTTCAAGCTTTGTGTCAAACACAGCCATTATTCTAAAAGAAGTTATGTAAAGTTATAGTTACAAATAATATCAAAACAAAGATAATAAATGCTTGATATATAAAATATTTGATTACATCCATGTTCATGAGGCTGTGCATGTCTAAGGCCTATGGTGGCAATCCTATGTAATGGCAGGCAGCTGGGTATCTCTTCCCAAGTCCATGTACGGCAGTGTCACATTGGCAGTTTGAGATCAGCTGTGGTGGGAGGATTTACACTAAATTAATGGGCCAATACTCTAAAGTGAGGGTCATTTTTCCCTCAGAGAGCTGGTTGTGAAACATTCACCAGCATACCACTGCCCTTGCCCCAGTCACTTTTAATGATATTATGAAATTAAATAATTTAAATTTGAAGCTGTGGGAAATTTAAATTATTTTGAGCTCTGAGAGGAGTGTGGCTACTTGGTCTGAGTCATGTACCCTGCACCCATGACTTCTGCCTTTTCCTGTAAGTGATTAGAAAAAGCCCGAGGTAAGATTCCCCTCAGATCATCACTCCTCCCAGAGTGTTAAAGCCAGCTTCCTTGGAACGTAGCAAGCGTTACCAATCAAATCATCATAATGTATGTACTGACCTTGTACAAGGAAATGTTGTGGCCCCGTTAACTATGCATAAAAGTGGAGCCTTAACTTCTCCACTTTGGAATGCTGAGTCATTCTTTTGGGGTCTGTGTTTCCCAGATGGCTATCCTCAAGATCTGTGCTCAGGTAGACTCTACGGTTAATCACATTTTCTGAATCTCATTATTTAAGCTTACCAGTATACACTGGTTTATTTCCACCATCACTCTTTTTTTTTCGAGCCAATTTTTTAAAGCATTTAATCAAATCTGAACCCTCCCCATGATTTTAAGAATAAGCAAACATGTAGAAGCTGAGGCATGGAAATTTCTTAATCTGATAGTATCTATTAAAAGCAGATAAATTATGATTGAGATTTGAGTTTTCCATTAAATTCAGAAATCAAATGGGTATTTTTTTTTTTTTTTTATTGTTGGGGATTCATTGAGGGTACAATAAGCCAGGTTACACTGATTGCAATTGTTAGGTAAAGTTCCACCATCACTCTTATCACAACTGGTAATCTCTAGTTTAGTGATTTGGTTGTTCAAGGAAGGCAGCGCCCTTCTCTGTTTTCTTCATGTTTTATTCCTTGAACTTGGCACAGACATTGGTGTGGGTAGGTGCTCAAGAATCACTCGTTAAAGAACCGAGCTGTGTGTAATTAATGTGAAAGTTGTTCAGAGAAGCAACTGGTCTCCAGTGAGGCTGCAGTGAGCAAAGGCTTTCTATAGCTGTCCCCTGAAAAGTCAGCTCTTAAGAAAGAAAAAGGAGTTGTGTGGGGTCCAAAGTCACCTCTACGATTTCCAGCAAACATAGTTCTACTGGGAAACTCAGGCTGTTTGAAAATATAATTTGGTTTTCAAGGCAGATTTGATTTTTTACTAGCTTTCTGTTGAGAGGAATTTGCTGTGTTAAGCCTTAGGATTTTTCATTTTCCATTAAAGCACAAATGCCAATAAATTATAAATAGACATGTATTTTAAATATGGCCTTTTTATGCACCTGGTGAGCGGCAGCTTTCCTTTATAGTACATAAAAGTGCTTTGCCCACTTCATTTCAAATGTTAAGGAACACCAAGGGGGTTACTAAGTGACTCATTAACTTGTTCCTTACAGCATCTGGAGCTATGAATTGGGCACCTAATAGATGATTTTGTCTGTGCTTATGAAAGAAAACATGTTGATGGCTGTGGTGGTACATCATTGGGTGGAGGCATTTTTGCCTTAAAACTATGACGTTCTTTTCAATTTTATTTGTTCTGCTGCTTTCAACACAGCAGAGTTTATCCTTTTGCCCTGCAATGTGGGAGAACTCCAGGCTTAGAATGGCTCTAGATCCAAATAGCTCTGAATGCAAATCCTAAATCCAATTTAGTGTTGTAGTCCTGACTGAGTTGCAAACATTATATAATAAACACCCCCTCTAGCCATAATGTTCAGTGAGACATGCATCCCCAAAGTCAGAGTCCCCATATTCACAGGGTTTCTTTTCCGTTTGAAGTCCATGGTATTGTATAATGAGAAATGAATTACATCTAAGATTTCTCCATGTTGATTACATGTGTAAGGATTTTCTCCAGTATAAATACTCTGATGTACAATAAGGGGTGTATTATTTTTGGAATAAAAGTTTTCCCTTTTTTCAGTGATTACATTCATAAGCCTTCCCCACTGTCCACGTTAGGATGCCTAATGAATGTGACTTCTGTGTATACGAGCAGGCGCTCCCGCTCTGATCATTTGTCTTCTGGAGTAACAGATACGCCATCATTATCTTTTCTCAGGTTCCTTATCTTCATAATGGTTGTCTCTGCTGTGAATTCTAAATGTATGATAACGTTTGACTTTTGACCAAAGGCTTTCACCCAGTGATTAAATTCACAGGGTTCTGGTCCAATGGAGGACAAGAGACAGCCCCATGAGTTGCACCTCTCCTACAGTCAGATGCCTTCATCCTTGTACAGTTCCCTCACGATTAGCCGAGTCTTCATCACGTTTCAAATTTCTTCTAAATGCACCACATTGGTAGGGGTTTAGTTCCTAGAGAAATAAGATCAGCAGTTAAGCCCCAAAGTTTTCCAACATTATTCTGTTCATTGAGGGTTCCCGTCGTCTGGACTGTCCTGTAAGTGGCCTGTCTCCTATTGCCATCAAGCCATCATTTTTCCATATTATTTTTTTCTAAAGTAGAATATACTTGACTGTTTATGAATGTTTCCATTTATGTGAAGAATAAACACACCTTCAAACTGCTTTGCCATGGAGTTGCCTCCTCAGTTTGAACCTCTCCTGAAGATTACGGCGATCTGAAATGCAAATAGCTTCTGTCTTTCCAGTCCTGACAAGGAACATTCTAGGCAGTTCTTTCTTGGAATTTTTCTCTTTCATCCTTGGCTTACCCCTTTATTCCAGCTTAAAGTTCACACCTGATGTGCAGTGTTTTTACCCCGTGGAGACCAGAGCTGCTCCCCGCCCCCCAGTAGGGTCCATAGCTGCCTTTGTGAATGTAACTGATGCCTCTTACTGAACCATGATGTCTCCACCTCCCAAGAGTGGAAGAGACTGTGTAATGATTGAGGGTTTAACTAAAATGTGGGATGAGCCAGTTACCTTTTCACTAAATTCTGCTCTTTCTCAAGAAGATTTTGAGACTTAGAGCCAGTGAACTGGTTCTGTCCTGGCTCCTCCATTCACTTCCTGGCTTAATAGACCCTCTGGCTCTCTGTTCCTTACTTGTCATGACAAATGACAGTCATGAGTTAATCCTGCAAAAGCTCTTGGAACAGTGTCTGACACCTAGTTAGTGCTATGTAGGTGTTAGGTTTTTTTTTCAGCCCAGTAGGCAAAATACAGACTCTTTTCTCAGGTTCCTTATCTTTGTAATGGTTGTCTCTGCTGTGAATTCTAAATGTATGATAAAGTTTGACTTTTGTGTAATGATTGAGGGTTTAACTAAAATGTGGGATGAGCCAGTTACCTTAGCCATTTTTTTTTTCAGCCAGACTCTTAGGGTGGAGGCCAGATGACTTCACTTTTGTGGTCCCTGGAGGGCCTCTGAATGGAGCTTAAAAGCAGAAAATGAAGTTCAACCCTTTACCGACAGGGACATTGAGAACTTGTAAAGGTCAACCACCTGCCTAAGGTCACATGTCTGGTTACTGCCGGACCCGGGACTAGAACCCAGCCCCTGTGCTGTCTCTCTCCTTCTCCCCTTCCTGCGTCCCCTGACTCAGCCAGTTAATTCTCACCTCTGAGGGTGCAGAATTTTGTAAAGGCTTTCAGAGAAAAGCACAAAAATGGGGATTTGCTAAAATGAAAGCTCAGGGACCCCCAAGACTTCCTCCCATACAAGACCACAAGGGGATGCCGGGAATGGCACCAACTCCCCCCCCCCCCGTCAGTAAGTTTTCCTTTAGGCAGGTCGCTCTGGGCATTTGACAAGGAGGAGAAACTACAGACTGCAAATGACACGGGACAGTGTGTCTCAGACTTAGCATCTCAGCTTTTGAAGGGCTCGCCTACGCCAGTGGTTTGCACCTGTCGAGCGTGACTCTGTTCCCTGCACAGTGTGTCCAGGATGTGAGGAGGAAGGCACCAGAGCTCCCAGCACTTTTTGGAATCAATCAAAACATCCAAGATAAAACTTTGTTGGCTTGTGTGCCTAATGGCTCGTGTGACAATTTCCCTGGGGTGGGACAGTCTGACCTTTCATTTTGGAGACTGTATAATTATGAAGATTTTTTTTTCCTCTGGGTAGCAACAGTCCCTTCTTGTCCCTTCTAATTTAGTAATTGTTATTATTCTTTTTTGCTGTACTGAACATCTAATCATTACCCAGTTACAGAGTAGTAAAGCCTGACAGATTTTGATCTTTTTCTTTTCAGAAGTTTCAGTTTATCCATTAAAGCAGTGAGTCCAGCTTCTCAAAATCAGTCTTGGATATTAGCTAAACATTTTAGACTTTGAGATTTGGTTATTTTCTTTTCTAAATACATGCTAGCTTTTCTTTTAAAAAAATGGTTTAAACTTTCAAATCTTTGAATGATTTATTTTTTCGGATGAAACGTGCTGGTGATCTTCCCCCCGGCCCTGTCTTACTAATGACATTGTTGTGCCCTAGTGGAAACAGCTCAGGCTCCCGGCTCAGACCTGGGGGTGCATCTTGGCTTTGCCACTTTCTACCTGTGTCTCTGGCCATGTTACTTGCCTCTCTGAGCCTCAGCGTTCGCATTGACAAATAGGAGGAGGGTTTCTATGTTGTTCTGAAGATTAAATAAAGTGAAAGGAGAAAATAGCATCGTCAAATTTAGTAGCACAGATTCTGATCCAAGCAGGTAGCTTAGCACAGTGCCCGGCACCAGGCAGCTCCCAGCAGCGACGGCCACTGGGGCTGAGGCCATTTGTCCTCCTTCAGTGACCATTGCCCTTCCCTTAACATCTGCTTTGTCTTTTCTCCTTAGTCACCCACCTCCATCTTGCCAGTCCTTACCTTTCCTGTCTAGAATTTTCACAATGGACATTTTCCCTCTGAGTTAAGCCACTTGTATCAGTTTCCTCGGGCTGCCATAACAAGGAACCATTCATTGGGTGGCTTAAATTAACAGAAATTTATTCTCTCACAATTCTGGAAGCCAGAAGTCTGAAGTCAACACGTTGGCAGGGCCATGCTCCCTCTGAGGGCTCTGGGAGTGAGTTCTCTCTGCCCTCTCCCAGCCGCTGGTAGTGCCAGGAGTCCCCACTGTTGTTTGGGTCATGGCCACGTTGCTCCAACCTCTGCCTCTGTCTTCATGTGGCACATTCCCTGTGTGTCTCTGTTCACATCTCCATCTCCCTTCTCTTCTAAAGATTCAGGACTGCCCTTACTCAGAATGAATTCATCTTAAGATCTTTAACATAATTATACCTGCCAAGATCTGTTTCCCAATAAGGCCATGTTCTGAGTGGGTGGACATGACTTTGGAAAGATTCTGTTTAACCTGCCCTGGGTACAATACAGGAGAGCAAAGGTGTCTCCCTGCCTAGCACAGAACCTGCTCCACAGCACGAGTCCGTGTGCCTTGTCCTCGGGAGTCTAGGATGTATCTGTTTTAATGTAAAAGTAAAGACCATCCCCATATGCAGTCATGTCAAGGCTTTCAGGGGATGCGGCCAGCATATCCTGTGTCCTTAACCATGTGAAACACACAGGATTAATGTTTTACCTCCTACGGGTGCTCACAAAAGTGCAACCTGAGTGGGGAACCTGCTTTCAACCATCCCTACACTTTAAGATGGGGATTTTGATCCTGGAGTAATTTATCAGACTAGAGCTGCAATGAATAGTTAATAGATATGTGGGGTTCTCAGAGTTTATTCTGTAGTAAACATGGAAACATGGGGAGGGATTGAGGGATCTGGAGAAGGAAGGAGCTCTGTGGTCAAGTGCTTTGGGAGGCATCAAATGTTCCAGGCTTTCTTTTCTGGCTCCAGCCCAGCCACAGTGCACACCAGCCTATTGAAGGCTCTGAGGAGTCATAGTCGTTTTCTTTCTTAGGTAAGTATTTCTCATGCTTTGATATGTGCCTGTTTTTTTTCATACCAATGGAAGCACAGGTCATGGATGAAGGATCTTGGAGTTCATGGAAGTCCATTCTGTCATTTTACGGAGGTGAAGCCTGGAGCCTGAGGCCATTCTATCAATTACAGCCACCATTCACTGGGCATGGCCCACGTGCCAGGCCCTGCTCTAAGCTCTTGATGGACACTGTTCTATTTAATCCTCACAACAACCTGTGGCACAGGTGGTACAATATTCCCATTTGACAGAGGAGGAAACTGAAGGTCAGGGAGGAGAAGTGACTTGCCAAGATTAGTGAGTGGGCAGTAAACTCAAGGTCACAACACTTCATAATCTGATTGCGTGAAACAGAATCTTCAGTAAAGCTGGTGTGTGGGCTTCTGGGCTAGTTCAATGAGTCAGTGGTCAACTTTCAGAACTTGTGGTCATTAAGAGTGTGGCTGCTCCCTAGGTGTCTATGTTACCTGACTACCATAAGCGTCAATTTCCTTATTGGTAAAAGAGGGATAATGAACAGTTTCTAACTCCTGTGGTGGAAAGAGGCTTTAAATAAGCACAGAATTAAATGTTAATCTACTTACAGTACTTGAGATGGTGCTTGGTGCAGAGTAAACCCTCGGTAAATACGAATTCTCTCCGTTATTGTGGTCACTACTGTATGCCGTGGTCCCTGACCTCAGAGAATAGTAGATATCGGAAACGTGTCTTTCTAATTGTCTTGAGTTTTCATGCTGGGCTAAACCAAGTGCTGCAGGCAGTGGTGATGTGACTTTTTGAGCCTTGTTGTTCTTCTCTGTGAAATGGGAATATTCTATACCCTTTTGTAAGTTGTTGTCAGGATTATAAATAATACCTGAGAAGAGCCCAGTACAATGCACGTGCTTTAGAAATTGTAACTGTTCATACTGGCAGGTACTTCTTTAGCAAAGATGGAGCATATATTATAATATTCATTTTTTCAGGAAGAGAAACTGCCAGACAGGTGCTCTTTGCTCTTGGAAGTTCCCCTTAGACATACTAGTGTGAGGTAAGGAGGCATCCCTTGATCAGGGTAAAAGAGGAAAGTTAATTAGCAAAGGCTACCTGTGGAATGCAGAGCTCAGAGGACAAGGGACCAATTGGCATAAGAAGCTCTGAAGTCTTGTGGAAGGGAAATAGTGTAACATAATTGCTTCTCCCTGGGATTTAAAAAAAAGGTACGCAATGGGTTTGTGTATTTTAACAGCCAATTGCAATAAAATCTAACCAATTCTACGATTGCTTTGAGAGAGGTCCTTATAGTTAGGAGAAATGAACTGACAGTGATGACATGGGTCTCCGGAGAGTATTTCAGTCTGGGAAGATCTGGTCGTGTTCAACACGGGCTGCAACCATCACAGCAGGCCGATGAGGGATAAATGCCCATGGCTGTGAGGGCTGCAAAGTGGGCACATGAGTGACGCCGCTCACATCACAGAGCAGGCCACCTCTCCTCTGGACTGTCACCGTTCCGTCCTCTTATACCCCCAGGTTGTTTTTCTTATGCATCATTCAGGCCGTGTGACCTCACTGTCCAGATTTCATCTCTGGCTCTCCTTCCTTTACAGAAATGCACCTGTTGAGAACCCTTAGATGGCATATGAAGCTCTCCTTCCCGCATGACCAGGCGCTGTCTGCTTCTCCAGCTCCCACATGCTCTGTTCTCAGACAAGCCCTCTGTGCTCCAGCCCTCCCAGCTGCTCTCACTTCCCGGAATACCTGCTGTTCCACATGGAAGCTGCCCGCGCTGTTCCTTGGAAGCTCGAGTGGAAAGTGAAGTAGCCAGGTTGGCTTGGAGAGCCTGGGATTTCAAGTCAGAAAATCTTGCTGTGTTTTGTGGGGAGGGGCTCCCACCGAGACCCACAGGTAGAGAAAAGAAGTTTCAGAAAATAAAACTCTACCGTGGGGTAGAGTTGCCTAATTTAGAAAATGAAGATTGAGCTCATTGAGTCATCTCATGTGTTCCCTTTTAGGGTTGCCACATAAATGACAAATGATTGTTCAGTATATGCATAAGTCCATCCTGTGCAATATTTGGGATATACTTACACCGGAAAATTACAGCTTGTTTATCTGCAGTTCAAATTTAGCTGGGCATCTTTTATCTGGCAATCTACATAGGGGACCAATGAAATAGCCCCTGGGGGTTCTGACATGGAACTGGGAGTAGATCCGAGTGGCGGCTTCAGGTTGTGGAAAAGGAGCTGCTCTGTGCAAGGTCTATGCCTTAGAAGTTTGTAGCTAAAATAAGTCAAAGGGGCCTGGCCGTGGTGTATTGGGGCCCTGGGCTGCTTTGGGCTGGGAGCAGTGTTGGGGGAGTGGGATTCGACACTGTGATTGTCCCTGGTCTCAAAGAGCTGGCATCTAATTTGTCCTTGGAGAAAGTCTAAGCAGAACCATCCCTTCCCTCCTGATTCTCATCAAAGTATAAGGTAGTGGTGTCACTGTGGGGTACTCTGCAGTCCCTGCTAATAAAGGTAAGAGGGCCACTGATCACTGTCATCGGGACAGCATGCACATCAGCTCATTTAATTTGTCTGTTTCTTTTACCGTTTTACCTTTTTTTTTTTTTTCTTACTGTTTTACCTTTTTAAACAATTTTACTGAGGCATCATTCGTTACTATAAAGTTCACCCATGCTAAGTGAATGGTCCATGATTTTTTTAGTAATTTACTTGAGTCGTGCTACCATCACTCCAAGTCAACGTTAAGACATTTCTTTCACCCTGTTAAGTTCTTCTGTGTGTGTTTATCACCCCCGCCCCGTTCCCTCCTCCTTCCTGATCTTCAGTTTGGGAAGATCTGGTTGTGCTCAACAAGGCCTTTGCCCTCCCATCCTGGAGGAGGGAACAGGGGTGAGTGATAAGCAGACATGGAGACAACAGGGCCAGGCCCTTCAGCTTTCGGAAGCTGTAAACTCGCACAGAGCAGCCTCCTTTTCTGCAACCACTAATCCACTTTCTGTCTCTATGAATTTGCCTTTTCCAGATGTTTCATAAAGATGGGATCATGCACGATCTAGTCTGTGTGTCTGCCTCCTCTCGCTTAGCATAATGTGCCTGAGGATCACCCACGTGTGACTACAGTCCAGTCCTTTCTATCGGTGAACCGTATTTCACTGTACGGACGTGCTATGCTCCGTTTATCCCTTCGCCAGCCAATGAACATTCTTGCTAGAACATCGGCGTGCATACCTCACTTATTTTCAATAATAATCTAACCATGTGTATAAGTTGAGCATGAAAGGAGAGTTGTAAAACTGGAAGTGATATTCAAAGAAATGGCTCCCTCAATTTTACTTTTACTGCCGCTGTAAACGTTCAGGGGCTGTTTACTTATATTTCTGTCTGATTCATAACATGCACCCACTGGATTAGCTCTGAGGAATACTGTGGCCCAGAAAAATCAAGGAGTACTTCTGCCTCTGTTATTGTGAAACCAAGGACAAGACTAGGAATGAGAAATAAACGGTTTAGCAAACCAGCCACGGAAGCCCTCGGATGTCAGAAATGAAGTAGAAAGCTGACCTTGTGGGGCCACCCAGTTCATAACTAAGCGTCTTTTCCATCCGGTATGTGTGTGGTTTGCGTGGAATCTTTTAAGGATACTTCAGTATTTGAAAATGGACACCTAGAAATTACCAGGTATATTTTAGGTGAAACAAGAAGGCCCACAGCCTGCCCGAGTGAGGAGATTGTATAAATCAAGCCTGCAGGAGAGCCATAGTGGGAGCTCCCGGGAGCAGAAGAGGTGCATAGGAGGGAAAATTGAGTGGCAACTTATTTTGTTGCCTTATTTTAGAAGCAGCACCCAGTTCTCCATGTGGGACTTCTCTCTCCATCTTTCCTGGTCCCAGGGACTGGGGTGTAGCTCCTGCTCCCTTACCAGTTTCTGGGGTGGGGGTTTATCCAGGCCTGAGTGAATGTGCTGGCACAGCGACTGGTTCAGAGCTCGGCATATGGTTTAAGTTAGTTGGCCTGACGTTTGTATTGTTTCTGGTGGGATTGGGGGGTCATAGGTAGAGAGGCTATTGGGTGTCTTCTGAAGTTGATGAGCTGATCGGGCCTACTACATGAAAGTAGCCTCCTGGAGGGAGAAGCTGAAGGAGACAATGTTAAGTCTTGAGACGCAAAGAAAGAAGGATTTCTGAAAACATCCTTTCAGCCCCTGGATGCAGCAGGACTTGAAAAGATACCTCCCCCCCCTCACTTTTTGTTTCTGCTTAAGCCAGTTGGAGATGGGCTTTGTTGCTTTCAGTGGAAAGAGTGTTGACTGTGCTTGTGTCTGGAATAAGGAGAGGTCGTCAGAATCTCTTTTTAAAAAATGAGAGTGACATGTTGTCTCTTGTCCCTAAGTGTTGTGGAGGAAATTCTCACCCACTCAAGTGTTTCTGGCTGTGCTTTAGAACACAGAACACAATGCATTTGCCCTTGCCCTTGGCCTGGATATCTGCTTCCTTTTCCCTTCTCCGTTAGGGAAGTGACCTGAGACTGGCAGAGAAATCTTGGGTATCCTAACACCTGCTTGGCAAAGTGGTAACGTCAGCAGGTAAGAACAGGGGCTGTTCACGCCACACAGATGAGCAAACCAAGGCACAGAAAGGCTGAGCGACTGAGTTAAGCAGACATGGTGAGGAGCTCCACCTGCCTATAGCTCTCGGGTTCCTTTCCCTGCAAACTTTCGCTTCGAAAGGGAATCCCGCATGTGCTTGCCCAGGGCACTGTCCGCAGCTGCCCAGTGGACTGATGAAGACTGGGCTGTCTTGTTCACTGCCACATCCCGAGCACCTGTCCCATGTGAAACGCTCTACTCATGATGGCAGATGACAAGGAAACTCAGACCTGGAGAAGAAGAAAAGGCAAGCACAGAATGGAGCATTGTTGAGCCAAAATGAAATAATACATACAAAGTTTCCCAGCACGGTGCCTGCTCCCACTAGCATCATTGCTATTACTAATATTGTTAATATTATCATTAAAGAATAGTAGTGGGTCACCTTATGACTGAGGTCCCCCAGCCCCAGGGGCTGCAGAGCAGGAACAGCAAGCCAGAGAGCAAAGCTTCATCTGCATTTGTAGCCGCTCCCCATCACTCACATCACAGCCCGAGCCCTGCCTCCTGTCAGAGTCAGAGCACGAGGTGGGGCTGGTACTCTGAATTTCTAGAAGACACCATTGATGAAGTTGCTACTGGTCTGTCTGAGGACCTGGCATGGCGAGGCCAAAGCTAAAATTATTCCTATATTTCTTGGTGAGGAAGCAGAAATACACTGCCCTAGGCTGGTGATAGACAGTGAGAATCAGCATACTGGGTTGAATTTAGGTTTTGCCTGTCTCTAAAATTCATGGCAGTTCTATGATACACCATGAATCTCTTTGAATGAATTAAATATGAGGTCCCAAGTTGCCCCATGATTTCATTTGCTCAGTCCCCAGGAGTTTTCTGAGTGCTGCTGTGGGTCAGGTGTGGGCCAGGCATGTGGTTGAAATTGGAGAAGGGTGAGGTGGAGCTCACCTCTCCCTGACATTCCCAGTTTGGAGAGGTCTCGGGAAGAGAGAGGGGCCATAGATAGATACTGAATATCCTTTGTTTTTTTCTGGGCACCCTGGTTTAAGAAGTTGACTTAGCACTTTGCTGCTCTTGCAGAGAATAAATCCATTGCTCTAACACCAGGGACTCACATGCATTTCACTGAAGATTTTGTGGGGAGAGAACAGGTTTCATTGCACCCCACAGCAGCAACTAGCTTATATGATGCCACTGCTAGACTTGTGGACTCTCCTTATCTCTTCTCTCCACTGTCCCCATGCAGCTTCTGAATCATCCTCCACCTCCTTTTGCTGAGACTCTGAGCTCTCTACCAGGCAGGGGCAGACCCTGGGCATGCAGCCTCCTGCTGAAAGTCTCAGAGCTGCTGCCACCAAGGAAACCCAGACGGTCTTACCGTCATTATATTCTGTAGTTACAATAGCCCTTGAGAAGTGCTGTGATGCGGATCCATAGAAAAATCATGGGGTCACCAAAG
This sequence comes from Nycticebus coucang, assembly GCF_027406575.1. Taxonomy (NCBI): domain Eukaryota; kingdom Metazoa; phylum Chordata; class Mammalia; order Primates; family Lorisidae; genus Nycticebus; species Nycticebus coucang. The sequence continues at coordinate 61,125,944 of NC_069800.1, read as the reverse complement.
AGGAGGTAAGTAGGGTTATACTGGAGATGCTGGCAGAATTTTCCAATATTCTATCTTTCCTTACCTCCCTTAATTAGAAACATTTCAGAAGAATTCTGCCTCTTTTAGAATAATATAAGTAGGAGGGCAGATCCAAAGTTACCTTGAATCATCTACTCCCATGGTTTGTTTTTGTTTATGTTGCTTTTAGTTAATTATTTTTGCAAAACTGTAAGGTCAACCTGCAGACCCGGTGGAACAGTGGCTGTCTCCCAGGACTTGGCATCTTCACGCTGCTTCTTCCAGGCTGACTGGGTTTCCCCTTTCCCCGATCTGCTTTCTCCCCATGCCCCCTGCCCCTGAAGAATCCGTACACTGGCCTCTGTGTGTGTCGGATACTCTTGGTTATAAATGACAAGCAGCTTAGTGACAAAAGCCCAGGATTAGGGCTGCTGCACACAGCTGGATCCTGGAGCTCAGATGCCGCTGTTGGGAATCGCCTTCCTCTCTTTCACCAGCTTTCTTTTCTGTTGGCTTTATCCTCAGATGAACTGGTCCCTCACTAGCAGGTAGCCTGGTAACCAGAGTCCCCAGAAAATAGGACCTCTTTGTCTCCATAGTTCAAGTACAGATATTGCGTCTTTCTGGGCTGTGTGGATCACAAGCCTGGCTGCTGTCGCCAAAATGTGAAGGCCCTTTGTTCTCAGGTGTGGGCCAAGGACCTACCTTGGGGCTGATATCGAGCTGGGGTCTGCATGACCTGGGCCACCATGTGTGCCGAGGCAATAGTGACCTGTGACTACCATAGACAAGGACAGTAGATGAAAATTGCCCATCGAATCCAGCTCTATCAGTTGTGTAGACAGTGTGACCGAAACCCGACGTGCCCATGTCAGGGGAGCCGAGAGCCGCACCGGGGGGAAGGCTCTCCTGCATTTCAGCTCCCAATTTCCCTGTTCTTCCCCTCCTTCTTTTCAGGGAGGGTAAACAGCTTTTCCCTTCCTGATAAACAAAATCCTTCACAGCCACTCTCCTAGTACTTATCCCGAGGGCCATCTGTGGCATTGCTGTATGATCCCTCTGATGCCAGAGGAATGTGCCAGCCCCTTCAAAATCCAGCACACATCACTGATTCAACAGGATACAACAGGGAAGGATTTTCCACCCTACAATTAACAGCGGAATAAACTCTGGCAGGATCGTGCATGTATCTAGTTCTGTGCTTGGGCCTGCGCTCTGTAAAGTGTTTAGAGAACTTAGCTGATTATTGGGGTATTTTGCAAGAAGTGCACTTGTTTGGCAAGCACAGCTCGCATCATTAGCTGGATTCTTCAACTGATAGCTCTGGGGGTGGACACGATTTTGGTGTGGGCTAATGAACAACATGACAAATGAGAAGCATTTGTAAGAACTTTTCTGTGTGTTTATGACACTTTGATAAAAAGTATATCAATAGTGAAGCTTAATGAATTTTCATAAATGGATCAAGAAATAGGATGATACCAACAGCCCCAAACCCTCACTTGTGCCAAAGAACAAATCATTTACTCATAAAATAAAATCCCAATTAATTAGCTGCTGGATTCCTACTTGGCTTATGAGAATTTATTTTGCATCACTTCTTAGTCTAAGAGCGACATATCTTTTATTCCTTCTTGGTGAGTGTTGAACCTGAGGCTGAAGTTCCCTTCAGGGGAGTCCTTACCACCGGGGGATTGTGTCCAGGGTTGGGTTATCATCTATGTCAGATACAGAGGGGGAGCATTTATTGTGTACCTGTTATTTCAGCTACAAGTCGAATTCTTCACATTTATCTCACTTTGCTTTTTAAACAGCTTTGACAAGTGTGCAGTCATTACTGCCCCATTTTACAGATGGGGAAGCTGAACCTTAGTGATTATCCCACAGCAGGGAGAAGATGCAGGGTTTGAACACGGGTCTGTTGGACCTCAGAGGCTGGAAAACGAAATCAGAAGGGACCTCTGCGAACCAAGGTTTGCTTTAATGCCACTGTGCTGTTAATCGCAAACTTCTATGTCAGAGGTTCAAGCTTACATTTGTGGAATTTACCAGTTCCCTGATAAACTTGGGATTTTTGGTTCAGCTCACAGCCTGGTGAAAAAGAGAAGTTAGCAGAAAACTCTAAGGTGTGGTAGGTTCTCTGGCGGGGAAGTCTGTGGCTGCTGGGAGCGTTACAGAAGCCAACCAGCTCCTCCTTGAGGGCTTGGGAATGTGGCCTGCGTTAAAGAGACAAATGAGGCCTGATGTGCCCCCCCGGCTCCCTGGAATTAATGGATTATTTTCTAACCTAGTACAACTGTGTTTTTTTTTTTTTTTTTTTTTTTTTTTTTTGTGGAGACAGAGTCTCACTTTATGGCCCTCGGTAGAGTGCCATGGCATCACACAGCTCACAGCAACCTCCAACTCCTGGGCTTCAGCGATTCTCTTGCCTCAGCCTCCCGAGTAGCTGGGACTACAGGCGCCCGCCACAACGCCTGGCTATTTTTTGGTTGCAGTTCAGCCGGGGCGGGGTTTGAACCCGTCACCCTCGGTATATGGGGCCGGCGCCTTACCGACTGAGCCACAGGCGCCGCCCACAACTGTGTTTTTATTTTATTTTTTTTTTCTGAGCACTGTTTTCTAGGCACAATGACAGGATGTTCATATATATCACCTTGTCAACCTGCACGAAAGCAGGGCCCCATGAAGTTCAGTCTCAATGTGGCATCACAGTCAAAGGAGAAAAGATGGAAATGAGAAGAAGAGTGTAATTCAGGGGTCCTCAACTGGGGGCAACTTTATGCCCCAAGGGACATTCTTATCACATGTCGTGTGTCATGATTTGGGAGGGTTACTGGCATCTCACTGGGTAGAGGCCATGATGCTGCCAAACGCCCCAAGGCACAGGATGGCACTGCCACAGAGAATGACCTGGCTCACCCAGCAGGTGCAGGGCCACCCTCTGCTGCGGCCTCCCTTGGGAATGTCTGGGGCCAGAGACTGCGTGCCAATTGTAGCCACACTTCTTGAAAACCCTGACTCTGTCTGAAGCTCCCTCTGGACCTGTCATGTGGATGGCAGCTTCTCTCTCTTTCCCTAGGCTCAGTGGGTTTCCTGAGTTCCCTCCTCTCTCCTCTTGCCCCACTTCTGGACCTTTCCCTCCCTCTCCCTGAATAGTTTTCCTTTTGAGTCTAGATTTTCTCACACTTCAAGCACTCAGACATTCTCCTCATGATTTTATCATGTCCTTGTTATCATAGTCAACTCACTTGTTTCAGGTCTCAAGTAAGAAATTCTGAATTTCATCAACATTATAATGTGCATTTAAACATATGACTTAAATACGTCAAAATATTCATATTGTTTACTTGAAAATTATATTCTACTAAAATTTTAAAAAGTTGACCCGTGTTGATGTGTGCACTGTCCAGCTGTCCCACATGCCTCTGGGGAGATCCCTCTGTGCTTTGGGAAATGCTGGACTGAACTTTCACCTTCTCCTCTGCTACTAATGGCAGCTGTAAGCAGGAGCCTCGGGGGACAGGGGGAGGCAACTTGCAGGCAACTTTGGAAATTTCTAGAGGCTGGCAAGTGGTGGGAAAGGGGCTATAAAGTTCCTATGTTAATCATTTTGGATGCTGTTACACTTCATTTAATCATCACAAATATGTGTGTCCAGGTAAGCAGGTGGAATCCTTTTTTTTTTTATCTTTTTACAGATGAGCGAACGAGGCTCCCGGAAGTGAGACAACTCATCTCAGGATTCACACCCAGGTCTGTCTGACTCCCCCAAAGCCTTTTCTCCCCACTTGCTGTCATGATAGCCCAGGCTTGAGTGTCCTTACACTTCGGTTTTTATCTGTATCTCTTTGACCACTAAAGGAAAGTGGATTCAATGCATAAGTAGGTTGCTGGAGTGATTCTGCCTTGGGGATGGGGTGACCAATGAATTAGCAAATGAATTAAAATCATGATGTGCTTCTAGTTAAGCCTTTTCAAACTTGACTGTCCTGCTTCATAAAACGTCCAGTGGGTTCCCACACGATGATCTGAGAAAGTGGCTGCGGAGGACACAGCAATACCCTAAAGTTTAGGGCTGTTCACAGAGACACAGAGGCCAGCAAAGGGCAGGTGCCGACTGTGCTTTATCTCTCTGATGCACTCGCCAGGGCTACCCATGGTCTTTGGAAAACTATAGAAAGTTGCATAATAAATTGGGTTCAATTTTTATGACATCTCTCTAGAAATGCTTTTAGGAACGTGTGAATTCACAAGTGGTAGAAACAAGCATCAAAGTTTCCAGGGTAACGTGTGGCTCTGATGCCATGGGGTCCCAGCTCCACTGTCCATACTGTCTCTATGAGAGGTGCCAGGGCCTCCAGTTGGATTGGGGTTGGGGGATCAGCAGCCCTACTTTGAGTCTCCACTTGTTGGCTGAGGTCCCTTGGGTAAGCTCCTTAACCTCTCTGAGTTTCAGACGCCTCATCTGTAAAATCAGGGTAATCATAGTATCTGCCTTGTAGAGTTACTGCAGGGCTCAAGAGCAAGAGCCTAGAAAGTACTTAGCACCATCCCTGGCATGCAGTCAGCTATCCATGTGGACAAGCACTTTTGGCTTCTTGTCATGTTCATTTCAAAGTCCTCTGGGCCCGTGCTGTTTAAGATGTGGTTCTCAGATCAGCAGACACATCCCCGGGGAGCTTGTCAGGGTCATGAATGCAGAATTTTAGTCTCTACCCCAGACCTGATGAATCAGATTCTGCACTTAAATAAGGTCCCAGGTGATTCTTCTGAGCATTCCCATTTGGACATGTCATCGTAAACTAATGAGGAAGGGGCTGCATCCGTTTAGATTATGGAAAACTATTGGCAGCTGCATCTCGGCAGCAAAAAGTCATCAGCAACAGGCCTCTGGGCCGCTGACTAGCTGGTATTCCTCGATGTAGTCCCTCCAAGACTAAGTTTCTTTAAAATGACGCACCTATTTTAGAAGATTGTTAATGGGACAAAATGAAATAATATGAAAACTGATATGAAAGGTGAAAAGTAAGTTATTTTTATCTTGTCGACATAGAGAAAAGGACATAACCTCCATAGCTTATAATACCATTTTCAAAGGGTTCAATTCCCTATTCTCCACATTTACCTGCTGAGTGGCCACAGCCAAGTCCTATTATTTGGTGTCTTGATTAAAATAATGGGGAATAACAGTGGCCCAGGAACCACTAAATGGGAGAAACTAAATGGGAGAGTTTTGTAGTTTGGCTAATAGGTATTGCCCTAGAGAAGACCAGCGCTGTGATGGATGGGGCTGTTTGGGCCATGTACAAAATCACCAAATGAGTTGCAGTGTAACGTCTGACGGCCACAGGCAGGGGTCGCCAGAGCGATTCGGGGTGGTGCGTTTCAAAGTAAAACACGTTCGGTTTCCACGAAAGCTTTTTATTGATTCCGAACATCACAGTCACAGCAAGAAACAAATGATTTTGCTTATATTAGCAGAAAATCTCCAAACACAAAACAACCTTGGATATATTCTAGCACAGGAAGAACACAATTGCACACCAAGACTCAGCTTTAATACATGAATTCCTAAGAGGGGTGAGGTGAGAGGACAGATGGCAAACAGGCTGAAGTTCTCTGGGGCAGGAAAGGACCTGCCATACCAGCGCTGGCCAATGGCTCTGGCCTTGCACTTGTAGGAGCGAATTGCTGCACTTAGCAAGGTACAGATGCTGGTAACAGAGTCACTCACCTTCAACACCAGGTCAAGCAAAAGGAGCCAGGAACCCCAAAACATGCTCTTCACAGACAATTTCATGTGACGGAGATGCGATTACTAGGAGTGAGCAAAAGGTCTCCCAACAGAGCCACGGAGCAGTTCCACAGTTTCTCAAACGATGGAAACTGCAGGAAAGCAATTTATTACATAGATGGTACCCCCCCCCCACAGTTCTCTCTCTTGTTTTAAAGGAAGAAAAGGACTAACAGAAAAAAAGGATTTTTAAAAGGAGTAATTTATATTTTAAAATAGCAAGGCATCTAAACAACAACACAGGTATATTCTGATTGTTCTAAGTATCTTATCCCTCCTTTGTTAGAATTTTGAAGGCTGCTTTAGATATAATGTATAAAAAAAGCTCAGCCACAGCAGACATCACCACCACAACAGCAAAACTAGAAATGGGTGACAGCCCATGCTATTTGGGAGTTGGGGGATGAGAAGAGGAGGGGACACAGCATAGCATTGCTTCTTTCACAAAGAGGTGGTGGGTTTTAGGTGAATACTTCGCTGTGAATAGGGTACTGGAGTGGAAACTCGGGCTCAGGGGCTAAGGGCAAAGCTCCCTGTAGCTGACAGCTGGAGGCTGCTGCTGTGACAGGGCTGGTTGTGAGGATGCGAATCACCCTTGCTGTTCATGAGTATGCTTTGGCCGGGGACCCAGCAGGCAGCATTACACACCCTGGTGTGTGGAAAGGGGTGAACGTAGCTCCCAGAGGAGCCTCCGCTGATTCCTCTATTTGGGAAATGGGAGTTTGTGACTTACCCACTTTGGGATCGTTTCAAAGAGTCTGTTCGCACATCTTTATGTCTTCTAAGTACCTTTCCCCCCTCTTCTCTTCCTGACCATCTCTGCTGCTTGGAAGGCCCACTGCGCTTGGCGGCCCTGCCACGCTAGCCCAGGCTCACGCCGCTGCAGCCGCAGAGAATCTCCCTGAACGTGTTCCGCAGCTCCAGGCTCCGGAAGGCGTAGATGAGTGGGTCGATGACCGAGTTACACATGATGAGCACCAGATAGGTGTTGAAGTGGGCGGCGTAGCAGACGCAGTAGGGGTTGGTGGGGCAGGTGATGATGAGGACCAGGTGCAGGAAGAAGGGGGCCCAGCAGCAGACGAAGACCCCCAGCAGGATGGTGATGGTGACGGCCCCCTTCAGGCACGAGTGCTGCTGCGGGGCCGCCGCGTCCGCGGGGGGCAGAGCCGCGATGCGCTGCACGTGCAGCCGAGCGAACAGAAACATGTGCACATAGAGGGTGCCCATGAGCAGCAGCATGGCGAAGAACATGGTGATGAGGCACACGATGACCATCTTGCTCTCGGAGTAGACGATGAACACCACGCCGCAGACCCCGCAGCAGAGCCAGATGGCGGCTATGAGCGTGAGCGCCTTCCTGGCCGTCATGATGCTGTGGTAGCGCAGCGCGTAGAAGATGGTGACGTACCTGTCCACCGCGATGGCCAGCAGGTTGCAGATGGAGGCCACCAGGGAGATGCAGATCATGGAGTCGAAGACGTTGTCCATGTGCTGGATGAACTGGTCCTCCAGGCTCAGGTAATCGCTGTGCACCACGGCGATCATGATGGTCTCCAGGGCGTTGGACACGCTCACCAGCATGTCGGCCACCGCCAGGCTGCAGAGGAAGAAGTACATGGGGGAGTGCAGGTTGCCGTTCCTGACCACGGCCAGGATGACCAGGACGTTCTCCAGCAGGCTGACGAGGCCCAGAGCCAGGAAGACCTCTGGCTTGATGAAGACCTGCTCGCAGAACGCGCTGCTGCTCTGGTTGCTGAAGGAAGGGGCTCCGGGGGGCTCCGAGCTGTTGGGCAGCGTGGGCTGAGCGGGGAGCGGGCAGCACGAGGCGTTCATGGCTAACAGCAGGGCTGCTCCGAGCTGGGCTCCGGCAGGGTCTGGGGGAGCTGCTGCTGCCGGGCCGCGAAGACGAGCTCTCCCTGCTGAGCCTTCTGGATGCGCGTGCAGTGTAGGAATGTTCCTCCCCAGGGGAGAAGAGAGTGTGGAGAGGAGAGGAGACGGAGAAGAGTTAGCAGCTTGGAGACGTGGAGAAAACTTTCCTTTGCTTCTGTAGTTTTACAGCTCCTCTTACCAGCTGCCTCTTCTCACGGCCTCTTATCCCTCCTCTGTGTCTGCTCACGTTCCCACCTGGGATCAGAAAATCGTCCACTGGTTGCTACAGTTATGACTCTTTTCACAGCAAGACTGGGGATGTTAGATGTGTTACCTGTCGCTAGAAGTGAAGGGAGAACACTTGGGTTTTATACATCAGCCAAGGGCAAACTACTCCTACTTGATCTTCAACGCAGCGAGATGACCACTGAGCATCGCCCGCCTCTCTGACTGACAGCAGGCACCTGCTCCCGCCGCCGCGCCGGGATGCGCAGCCGCGCGGCGCCCTCTGCCGGCCGATGGCCCCGCTGCCGGCGGATGGCCCCGCTGCTCGCGGGCGCCCAGAACAGCCGCAGACTTCAAGTCGGTTCGTCCGCCCCTTTGTTGGTTCGCTCGTTCATTCATTTGTAGTTGTATGAGAAAACATTTACTGAGCACCTACTCTACGGCAGGTCTCTCCTGGGTGCAGGGAGTATAGTGATGAGTGAAACAGCGGCTGTCCCAGTCTTCCCGGAACCGGAGTCTGGGATGGGGAATAGAAAACAGCGAAAGTCCTGGAATCAGGAAAGCCAGGAGGACGGGGGCGCAGACAGGAGGGCCCCTAACCTAGATGGCTAAGGAAACTTCCTGGAGGAAGAAACATCGAGAATTTTTGATTCCAAGGAAGAAGAGGTGATGAGCTTGGGCTTAGCCAGGGTTGAAATCTGCAGAAAAGAAAGCTTGGGGGGTTTGAAGCACTGAAATTGGCTGGCTATGGCCAGAGTGTGGGCTGGAGCCACCCATCGGAGAAACGAGCCTGCAAAGATTTTTTTTTTAAAGGTGAGGGGTGCTTATCCTAAAGGCAGCAGGGGCTGTGGGAGGGATGGAGGGAGGGAAGGAATGAGATGGGGTCTGCATTTTTGAAAGCTTCCTGGTTGCAGAAGGGACGAGAGTGTAGTTAAGGAGTCCAGGGTAGCAGTAATGCAGAGTCCCAGGGAGAGGGGATGTGGCCTGCGGGTAAGGGCGTGGGTGTGGGGTGTGGAGGGGGGTAGAGATATTTAGGAGGCAGGATAATGGAGAACCGAGATTGACTAGATCCAGGAAGGTGGGAAAGGAGCAGCTAGGAATACCCTACTATCTATCTTAGGTAGTGGGGAAGATAGAGATGTTTTATACTGGGAAACGCAGAAGGCAGTATTTAGCAATTACTCTATGAACGTGGTGTTGTGCTTGGAAATATGGTTTGATACTTGGTTCATGTCAGATTTGGTTATACACATGGATCATGTGCACACGGATCATATATGCTCAGAAAACACTGAATCTCATCACCCCTAAGCACACACACACACACATTGCTAATGGATTAATTATCCATTCCTCATCTAAATATGTATGCGGATGTGTGTGAAATAGAAAAAATATATGCACATGAAAATAGGATACTTATAAAACCTTGGGATAGAGAGATCTTAAACAAGATGGGCAACCCAAAACTTAGTATGAAAAATAGCACCACGAAGAAAGTCAAGAGACAAGCAGAAAGAAAACATTTGCCACAAGCAAAGATTACCATCTCTTATATACAAAGAACACTATCACATTAGTAAGAAAATGGTGAATTACCTGTTAGGAAATTGAACAAAAGATATAAATGGTAATTCACTGAAAAGGAAATATAAATGGATGGTAAGCATATGAAAGGGTGTTAAACTTTCTGGGGATTCAGAAAAATGCAAATAAAAATGAGATTTCAATGTCATTCTAGTTGACAAGAATTAAGAAGATGTCAAATTCAGGAGAGAATACGGGGGAAGGACACTCATGTGTTCCTCTTGTTTGTGAATAGTTTCATCACTTGGAGTTTTCTACAAAAATAAGAAATGCATGTGGGTATGAATCTTCATCTATGAACAGAGGGGCATGTTTATTTCAGCAGAGCAACTTAATTTCTGATGCTAAGCCACTTTTCTTGCAGGTTGGGGTCCCATCCTGAGGTGCATTTATACTATCATAGTCTGTGGTTTCAAGGGCACTGGTCCTACCTGCAAAGCTAGATTATAAGTAGGGACTATTCACTGTCTACTCGGCCTTCGCCTGCTCTGTGCTTGGCACGGGCTGGACATGGGCCATCTTTCCCTGCTTCCATTCTCTGGTCATGTGCATCCTTCAGAGAGAACAGACGGGACTTGGTATTCAAACTTGTGTCCTCAGGGGTATCATCTTTGCTAATGTGTGTTCATTTACTTTTCTCTAAATACTACTTCCCACTTTCCCAGTGGAGCCACACACACACAGTATGACTTTTTAATTGAATCTTGCATAAATGAATTGGCTTTATTAATAATAATTGCAAGACTGTCACTGTCAGTGTTTGCCATATGTTGTTGGCATAAATGGGAATGTCTGTTTGAATCTGTTGTTATAAACTGTAACAAGAAGATTCTTATTCTAGGAGGTAATCCACCTGGGTGTTCTCTCTTCTGGAAAAGCTCTTCTTCAATTTTGTGCTTGGTATACTCCTCTTCAAGACGCAGCATAAATGTCAACTTTTACTTACAGCTTTCCTCAAATCCCATGCACCAGTTTACTACTCCTCCCTCCCCACTGGCAAGTTGACAGGGGCCAGCACTCTTTCCTCAATCTCAACAGAACAAGCCACAAGAGAAAAAAAAAGGACTTTTTATCAAAATTAAAAATATGTGTATCTTACCAGAATAGTGATAAGACAACACACAGAATGGGAGAAAATAATTGTAAATTACAGATCTAAGACGTGTATCTAGAATATATAGAGAACATTTGCAACTTAGTAATAAAAAGAAGCCTGCTTGAAAAATGAGCAGTAAAGGATTTGAGTAGACATTTCACCAAAGAATATATCAAATGTCCAACAAGCACATTAAAAAAGAAGACTCAACATTTTAGGGAATTAGTAAAATGTGCTAAAAGCCATTCACTTGTATACTTTAAACAGGTAAATTTTATGGTATATTAATGTTATCTTTTTTTTTTTTTTTTTTAATTTTTTTATTAAATCATAAGTGTATACAATGATATGATTATGGGGCTTTTTTTTTTTTCTTTTAAGAGGCAGTTTCACTTTGTCACCCTTGGTAGAGTGCCACAGGGTCACAGCTCACAGCAACCTCCAGCTCTTGGGCTTAGGCTATTCTCTTGCCTCAGCCTCCTGAGTAGCTGGGACTATAGGCGTGCACCACAATGCCCAGCTATTTTTTGTTTATAGTTTGGCTGGGGGTTGGCTTGAACGTGCCACCCTCGGTGTATGGGGCCAGCGCCCTACTCACTGAGCCACAGGTGCTGCCCTATTAATGTTATCTTAATAAAGATGTTTTAAAAAATGACATGCAGAATGTTGCATAATTATAGGTCACATCCATGCTTGTAAGAACACAATGATTAGATTTTGTTATTAATCTGGACTTTTTTGAGGGACAGATGCTGCTTCTTGCCTTCTGCCAGCACCTGGTTGCTGGACAGTTCCCTGAGCACTCTGATTCAAGTCACGCTGCCAGGCTCCAACCTTGTTCTGTCCTGGGATCTTCCCTTGACCGCGCGTGCGTGCGTGCGTGCGTGCGTGTGTGTGTGTGTGTGTGTGTGTGTGTGATGTTTCTCACTTGAGAAAGTTCAGCGTGCAAGTGAGGGGGAGCTCACTGCAATGCTAATCCTGGGTTCAATTGTTCCTCCTGCCTCAGACTACCAAGTAGCTGGGCTTGCCACCATGCTGGAGTAATTTTTCTATTTTTTTTTTCTTTAGTAGAGAATGGATCTTTCTCTTGCTCAGGCTGATCTCAAACTCCTGAGCTTAAGTGGTCTTCCTTCCAAGGCCTCCCAGAGTGCTAGCATTGCAGGTGTGAGCCACCATGCCAGACCTCTAATTATCTTGGGTTGGTAATCAGTACATTGAGGAGAATAGAGGCCTTCCTATACTGTGGAATCAACATTATTTCTTTTTTCCCAAATTTTGGTTTTCTTGAATCCATAATTAAAGGGGAAGTTGGAGGGGAGAGGGACTGACAGTTAAAGAATGAGAAAAAGTGGACAATTTTTTTATAATTCGGGTTTGTCATGAACATTTTATTAAGAGAGCAGTTAAAGTTCTTTCTATGCCATTCCCTTCTGCAAATGATAAAATAATAACTAGCCCAGAACTCTTGCTCCACAAGCATGAGGTGTGTGCAGTGCTAGCAGCTTCTAATTGCATTTTCTTTTCTTTTCTTTTTTTTTTTGTAGAGACAGAGTCTCACTTTATGGCCCTCGGTAGAGTGCCATGGCCTCACACGGCTCACAGCAACCTCCAACTCCTGGGCTTAAGCGATTCTCTTGCCTCAGCCTCCCGAGTAGCTGGGACTACAGGCGCCCGCCACAACGCCCGGCTATTTTTTGGTTGCAGTTTGGCCGGGGCCGGGTTTGAACCCGCCACCCTTGGTTGTATGGGGCCAGCGCCTTACCGACTGAGCCACAGGCGCCGCCCTCTAATTGCATTTTCATTCTTAAAGCTTTCATTATCAAGTACTTTAAAGAGTTGTCATTGTAAAAATGTGTGTTGCTTTTAGGGTTGAATTTCTCCCAAGAAGACTGAATTAGCGGGCCTCATTTCTCATCTAGCTACCCTGTGCGCAAAAGAAACAAAAATATTTGTTATACTTTTGCTCAGTTTACAGGTCCCTCTTTTATTTTACAAACACCCATCAGGTCCAAGGCAGTTGTCAATGGAAATGAGCATTCACTGTCTAGGAAGGCAGTGAAGAACAGCCTCCTGGTAGTCAGCCAAGAGTGTCAGGGCCCTCTTTGGTGACACAGGAGTTGAAAAGAAAGATACAAAGAGGCCCACGCCAACACTTCACAATTGAGCATGGGTGAACCAGAAGTAAAAGCAATAGTTAACACTTACTGAGGGCTTACTGTGCGTCCAGACTCTGTTATAGCTGAGAATGGAAAGGAGTTGACACAACAACCTTACCAGGCAGGGAGCATTACCACTGCCACTTTACAGATGGAGACACTGAGGCACAGAGAGACTGTGTAATTTTCCTAAAGTCATACAGATGGAAAATGACAAACTCATGTCTGGCTGCCAAAACAAACTAGTTTTAATACCAATGTCATAAAGATTTTCTAGGCATTCAAAGTAGGTATTCAGAACCCAGATGTGGAACTGAGTTTTTATTTCAGGGGGTGGGGCTCCAATTCATGAAATAAATGTCAAAGGCAAGATAAGCTCCAGGACCAGACAGGGTAGGAGTTACACTGGTCATAGTGAAGAGGACATACAAACTAGGGTCAGGGGAGAGGCTTGGTGATGGATAAAGTTGACAAGAGTATTCTTAAATTATGTTTTAAAAATTCTGTAAGACATGCATACTTACCCTAAATTCTTATATAGTATGACCAAACATTGTCCAGCAGTGTTCATTGTCACCTTATTTTAACAATAGAAATCCCAATATTTGAATCAGGTGCACATCTGTCCAGTTAAGACCTCACTGTCCAACTTCCCTTGCAGCTAGATGGTCATGTGACCCAAGTTTTGACTAAAGGATGTGAACAGAGGGAGAGTTTTTTATGCTTCTTGTGCTGTTCAAAAGAGTTAAAATACTCTCCTTTGCCTTTACCCAACTTCTTACTGAAGTTGGATAAAGATGAAATGGAGGAACAAGAGGCCACTTTTGAGGAATGTAAGCCATATGTTGAGATGACTGAACTGCCTCATTTACCTTGAACTGCTTCCTTTAGGATTGACACAGGAAAGAGAAACAAACTTTTCTCTTGTTTTAGTCACTAAATGTGTAGGTCTTTTTGTTGTAATACTTTAGACTGTTCCTTAACTAATACATGGTATAGTGGTGCAATTTGATTTTCTCTATTAGAAAGAAGGTTAAAGACAAAGTCATTCTTTCATGTAACCCTTGATATAACAATCATGGAGTTGCTTCTTTGCATCTGATAGCATGGTAGGTGTTGGGGACACAAAGATGAACAAGACACAGTTTCTTCTCTCATGGGGCTCATAGTCTAGCTGGGAAGATGGAGATGCTATGGAAGATGGTAATATAAAGAAAACATTAGGGAAGCACTGGAAAGGGCTAGTGCTTTGGTAGATATGCAGGGGTAGTTAGAGAAGACATTTCAACTCCAAAGCATACATGCATGCATGTATCTAATTTGGCCAATGTGGGTATAGTTTGCACATAGCTGGCATAAAATGGTCAAATGGTAATATTGCAATTGGCTGCAATGGTGGGGAGATTTACAAAGAAAGCTAGAAAGTACCCAGGAAATAATAACTTTTGTGCTTGGAGAGTTTTTTCCACAGATGATGTACAGGCTTCTGTTCTTGACAAAAGCTGTAGAGGCCATATGGCTCCTTCTGTCACAAATTATGTACAGTCTTCATCCAAAGAATGTACAAGCTCATAGAGTAGGGTGGGATTTCTGGTAATGCATCTAAAATGGCTTAATCCAAAAAAAGAAAAAAAGGATTTACATGTTGTTACACGTGGTGTAGATTTCAGGGAGTCTGTGGATTTACGTATAGCTGGGTTTAAGGCTCAATGAAGGCAATGAGGATCCAAGCCATCTTTGATAGCTCAGACTGCTGTAGTACAGTACCATAGACTGTGTGCCTTAAACAGCAGAAATTTATTCGATCAAGTTCTGAATGCTGGGAAGTCCCAGACCAAGGTCTGTCAGGGTTAAGCTTCTGCAAGTCTTCCTCCTCCACTTGCAGATGACTGCCTTCTCTCATATCCTCACATGGTGGAAAACAAGAGGAGGCACACACTCTTTGGTGTCTCTTCCTACAAGGGCACTAATCTCACCATGGAGGCCCCACCCTCTTGACTGCATTAAATTGAATTCTCTCCCAAAAGCCCTATATCCAAATGCTGTCATGTTGGAGATTAAGGTTTCAACATGTGAATTTTGGGGGATGCAATTCAACCCATAGCACAGGGTCTCTCCATAGCTTGGCCCTGCCTTCCTTCATGTTGGCTTCATTCTTACATTCTATGCGGGGTCAAAGTGGCTGCAAGCAGCTTCAGACCTACACCCTGTAAATTCAAGTCTAGCAGAAAGGCATGAGGGCATTCATCTCAATAGATGTGAGACTCCCTAGATCATATCTTCCTGAATCTGACTGGACCAGGTGCACACCCAAGAGTCAGTATTTTTGGACAAGGGAATGCCATGCTTAGACTGGCCAGGCATGAGTCATGTGCCCATCCTGGAGTCAGGAAAAGAGTTAGAGCAAAGGGTGATTCCCTTGAGGAAATGTGGTACTATTCTCTGAAGATGCTGGACAGCAGACCCAATCCACATTCACTGAGATAACACAAACTGGTAATCAGCAGCCTTTACATTTTTGTCATTGTATTGACTAAATGAGGATTTTCAAAGAAGGAATGCGTGACAGGATGACTCATAGATGAAATAATGTTTGACTTAAAAGAAGTGAAAAAGTTTTCTGGGAAGATTAGAGAGCAGAGTGGATGAGTTGTACTTTTTTCTGGGTTTGGAAACTGACTTTGCCACAGTTTATCTGAGTGACTTTGGGTTGGTTACTATGGCTTTCTAAGCCTCAGTTTCCTCATTTATAAAATAAGTACAATTGTGGTGCCTCTTTTATCATGCTACTGTGAGCACTGGATGATTCCATGCCTGTGACCTGTTAAGCACATAATTGTTAGCTATTGCTAATATTACAAAGGAGGGGAGGTAATTTTAAGAACATGTTGTATCCCTTTCTTACAAAGGTATCTGGCACTCAATAAATATTTGTTGAAAGGATGAATAAATGAATGAATGCACAGAGGAAGCACAGGCTTAAAATACCACTACATGTTCTGGTCTCACATGGTGAGTGGCATAATAGAATTCAGAAGGGAGCCCCATTTTCTCTAAGTGAAGCCTTCGTGTAGAAGATGTTTGATTGTGGGCTCCTAACTGTAATGCATTTTCTGCAGATTTTGGCTGTCGACTTTCTTCCCAGTGGTTTGCAGCTGTTTTCTCTCTGGATTGAGGCCCAAAGGGTCCAGATATGTGGGTGGAAAAGAGTAATGTTTATGTTTACCTGGCTACAAAAAACCTACAACCCATTATGTTGGGTATTTTGGAACTTGATTGCCATAGGTAACCATTTCTCTAAGTGAAAATCAAGCAAAGTAATTTGTGCTTCAAAGTGCTTGAGTAATAAGGGTATCCTGCTCTCCTAATGCATCTCTGTGTTTTGAAAACTTTCTAAACAAGAACTATTGGTATTTCAAAAGCTCTGGGGCAGGAGCCAGTAGAGAGGCAGAGGCAGGAGCTTGGGTCAGAGTGCCCTCTCTCTTGTCACAGTGTACAGGACACATGATGGTGCTTTTGTTTCTGTGTTTGCCACAAACACATGTCTCAGCACGGAGCACGTGATTTCCAGGTTCCAGTCCCAGGGGCCAGGTGACTGGGTATAATATGGCCATCCTGTGCCCAAGTATTATCAGGAACAAATCACTGGTTCTAGGCAGGGCTGGGTAAGGTCCCCAAGTGTGTTTTTTATGAGGCTGTTGTGGACATAAAATGAGCTAGATTAAAGAGTGTGCAGTCCTGGGCTGGTATGCAGTAGGCACTCAATAAATGCTGGCTTCCATTTTCTTCACTCTCTGTTAGGGATGTGTTCTGTGGCAGGTAACAGTGAATGACAGCATTGCAACAAATGAGAGTTTATTTTTCTTGCATCTTGTGATGTCTGGATGCAGATGAGAGCTGTGTTGGTTCAGAGGCTCAGCAGTTTCAGGGTTATTATCTCTACATCTCTCACATTGTCACCTGCTGGTCACAAGATGGCAGCAGGTCCAGATGTCACATCCATGGCGGGAAGAAAATGGCACAAAGGGTTATGCCAGTGGGATTTGTTCCCTCTATGAAGAAAGAAATATATTTTTGGGGGGAGGGGCAGCTGATTCTCTGTTCCCCCAGTAGAACTGTGACAATGCCTCATTGGTTAGAAATGGTCAACTGATCTACCCTAGTTGCAATGGAGGTTGGGAATGCAGCTGGAAGTTTGAACAGCTGGTCACCCTGAACACATTTTCTCCTCCTCCACTCCAAGAAAGATGTTGCAGATTGAGTTCTCCAGAAACAAATGCTGAGATAGTGTTGGATGTGTGGGATGTTTATTAGGGATTAATACCTAAGAAAGTGAAGGGGAGAAAGTGGAATTGGGGTGAGGCTGAAGTGAACTGAAAGGCAGGCCTGGCGGGACGTCTGCCCACCCCGGACAGCTCTGGAGCATGGATGGTCCATTTAAATTGTCTTTGTTGGGCTGAAATGGCTGGGCTTTTACACTCACTGCATGGTCAGCCATTGGATGCGGGCTGGGCAGGAAAAGGGGCTCCTGGGCAAGTGCTCTGTGGCTGAGGCACATCCCAACAGAACTGGAACTGTAGGCTTCCTGCAGAGAGCAGGTACAGGTTCTTCCTTCAAGTGGGACCTGGGGGATGCAGGTCCGTGCTCATCACCAAAGAAGAAGTCAGTCTGTGCCAGCGTTGAGGGGTGACTGGCCAGCACCGGCAGGGGTATTACCTCCATATGCACCTGCGGAGCTGAGTTTTACAGGAGCTCTAGATGTCATGGGGTATTTTCAGCCCTGACATCTCCTCTGGAGTGTCACCTGAGGGCTGCCACATGAAGGTACAGACCACGGCACATCCTGTGACTAAGGTACAAGGGTGGGCTTGTCTGGAGGCTGCTGTGGTGGTGGTGAGTAGTTAGAACAAGCGGGGGCAGACTTACTCACTGTCCAAGGACGAGCTGACAGCAGGGGCAGCCACGGGGAAGAAACAGAAAGACAACTCATCTGGGAGTGTGGTGGGGAGAGTTGAGACACATTTTACATAATCCAAATCTAACGCAGAAGTTTCTAACAGCTACTCATGACATTCTCATAGTGGCCAGCTGCTGAGCTACGTAACAGAGGTTTTTATTTTTTCCTGACCATATTGATGTATTTTATTTTGGGGATAATTGTAGATTTACAGCAAAATGGCAAAGGTAGTACAGAGCATTCCCATGTACCCTCATCCTATTTACCCCACTGTTAATGTCTTTCATTGCTGTGGTAGTTTGTCAAGGAAACAGCCTGGGTATATTGCCATTAGCTAAACTTTAGACTTTATTTTGATTTCACCTGTTTACAATCAAGGTCTTCTTTCTGTTCCAGGATCCAGGCTAAGATCCACATTGCATCAAGCTGTCCTATCTCCTTAGTCTCCCCTGCTCTGTGGCAGTGTCAGGCTTCCCTTGTTCTTCGTAACTTTGACAGTTTTAGGGGTACTGGTTAGGTATTTCATAGAAAGTCCCTGAATTTGGGGTGTGTGAGACATCTTTCTTAGACTGGGTTATGGACATATGGAATGAATACCACCGATATGAGTGCTTTTCCATCACACCATATGGGGGGGTACATGACACCCACGTAACACCCCCAAGATGATGGCCTCTATCACCTACTTACTGGGATGTGTAACTGAATTTTGATTACCTGTGTTTGGCCCTATAGGGTCTTAATATATATATATATATATATATATTTTTTTTTTTTTCAGTTTTTCGCCAAGGCCAGGTTTGAACCCACCACCTCCGGTATATGGTGCCAGCGCCCTACTCCTTTGAACCACAGGCACTGCCCAGGGTCTTAATATTTTTATATGTTTTTTTTTTTCCCTAGGCCTTCAATTCTATTCTTACTCATGGAAAGGACATGGGAAAATGACTCGCAAGTCCCACTCCTGTCCCACTTTCCCATCCTTTCCCCACCAGATCCAATGTCCCTGTCCTGCCAGGATAACATCAGCAGCCACTTACTGAATATTTGAATGGGCCAGGCACTTTGCTTACACTGTCTCCAATCTCCGAAACCACCAGCTGTGCATATACCACTTTGCATACTAAGAAACAGAAACGTGAAGTTAGTGTCCCCAGGGTGAGAAGCAGAGATTTGAACTCGTGTCTGTTTGATGCTCAGACCTGCGTTCTTTCTACTGACTTTGCTCCCAGGCAGACCCACAAGATGGGACAGTGTACAGCAGAAAGAATGAATGTGATATTACCACAACGACCTCTGCAGGAAGCCCTGCAGTCAGCTACGGGAAGGGTCAAGAATGCTAGGGGACATGCAGATGACAGCTACTCAGAAAAATGGACACATTCTCTTTCATAGTAAAAAGGAGAGAGGAGACTCAGATGAGCTTTTCTGAATCATTATGGCCACTGGAAAAAACCCACAACCATCCCCCTTGTTATCTCTATAAGAACGATGCAGGGAAGGGTAGGGCCTAAGCTGAAAGCGAAGTTCTTGGCACATAGCAGGAACACATACAGTTTTTTGGGCTAGGGAACCATGTCCTACACAGACTTTGATTTTTAGAGCATATTATGTTTGGTTGGGATTTAACAAAAGCAGACTATTCAGGACGTTGCTAGTGTTTTCCAGGTGTGTGCTTGTCATCTTTCTCTGCACTCTGGCTTCACAACCCTCAATCGCCTGAGGTTGTCTGTCCATAGCTCCTCCTGGCTGTTCCCCTCCCTCTGGTTGGTCCCCTTTTGTTCCCACATCTGAAGCTTTTGTGTATAACAATCACTGGTAAAGACACAGAGGACGCAGAAGGGGGCTACGCAGCTCAGAGGAGAAGCACAGCTCCATGGGACTTCTCCCTGCGGAAGGTTTCATGTTAGGATTTATTTGTTTATTTATGTATGTATTTATTTTGAGATAGAGTCTCATTCTGTTGCCTTGGGTAGAGTGCCATGGCATCATAGTTCACAGCAAACTCGAACTCTTGGGCTCAGGAGTACACTGTCCCATCTTGTGGGTCTGCCTGGGAGCAAACCCACAAATGCTTGCCTCAGCCTCCTGAGTTAGCTGGGACTACAGGTGCCCACAACCGTGCCCGGCTAGTTTTTCTGTTTTTTGTAGAGACAGGGTCTCTCGCTCTTGCTCAGGCTGGTCGCAAACTCCTGGATCCACCTGCCTTGGCCTCCCAGAGTGCCAGGATTATAGGCATGAGCCACCCTTGTTAGAATTTCTTATTTGTCATCGCTCTCTTGTGAAGTCTTAGCTTATCATCACCTTGCTGGAGCTGGTCTTAAGTTTTAGGTTTTTGGCCCACTAAATGTTGACTAAACCTGCACTGTCTTTCATAAACTTAAGGGCCATTAGTACCACTCTTTACAGAGCCCTTTATTTATTTTTTTAAATGTATTTTCTATTTCAAAATAATTCTGAGTCCTATAATCGATAGTTCCACCAACTGGCAGAAGCTTTTCTTTCCCTCCCTTCTTTCCTTCCTTTTTTCCCTTCATTTCTTCCTTCCTCTCCTTTTTGTTTACCTACAGATTTTAATATTTATGTTTACACATAAGTCTATAAATATATTTGTCCAAATGACATGTAGCAGAAAATAAGGGCTATTGTTTCCAATTGTGTTCGAATATTTTAATACTATGTATTGAATGAACCTTATTTTCCAACTGATTTTTAAATTTATTTTTGCTCATACACTGTTCCCAATATTTTTTATACTTGTAAATCTCTCTTTTATTAAAACATACATACTATAAATTCTCCAATTTTAGAGGGTACAATTCAGTGGTTTTCAGTATCTTGTACAACCATCACCGCTGTCTCATTTTAGAACATTTCCTTACTCCAGGAAGAAATCTCATACCCATTCACAGTCATATCTCATTCCTTACTTCTCTCAGTCCCCTGAAACCGCTAATCCACCTTCTGTCTTTATGGATTTGTCTCTTCTGGACATTTTATATAAATGGGATTATATAATCAAATAAACGTTTGTGTCTAGTTCCAAAAGATTTTCTTTAATTCAAAAGTTTCTCACGTCCTACTTTTTGGTCTTTGGTATAACTTGGTAGTTCAAGGCCAGGATATCTGTGCTTTCCCCTCTGCGCATTTGACTGGCCCTCCCCATCCCAAACCTCTCCAAGTGGGAGGAGATGGAAAGTTCTAGACACTTGTTTTCCCCTTGAAATTTCGACCTTGTCTAGATCTCACGTTGAGAGATGTCTTACCTCGTTACAGGGCCAGTGTCTATCCAGATCACCTAGGAGAATGATTAATTAAAAAAAAAAATCTTTTCAGGAATAATAAATAAATCTTCAGTTACTTGGTAAAGACATGTAATACAAATTCAGGGAAGAGTCATTTTCCTAATGCTGAAATAGCAGAACAAAATATTCTCATCTAGGCTCAGTTTAACTTTCGTATCACAAAAGCCTTTTTTCTCTTCCTTTCCCATTTTTTAAATTGAAAACGTCCTCCAAACACCAAACTGTAAATATTCCTGTTTAAAATTCAGTGCAAAAATGGTAAGAACATTAAAAAAAAAAAAAACCCACAAATCTCTTGTTCTTAATCTCTTGAATTTCAAAGAGCTCCTGGGAATACAGAATAAGCTATTTTGTTTTCTGAACCCTTCAGTGGGAGGAACAAGCTAAGGTTCTTTGCATGTGTGTGTTTTTTGAAGAACATTTTTCTTTGCACTGTGCCGGAACCTCTTTGGAAACTCAGTGTAAAAACCAATTTGCTTCTCCAAGTCCATTTTCTTACGGTTGATTCACAAATTGTAGCAACTGAGTCAAATAATGATAAAAAGTAGGAGTTTCCTGTCTGTGAAGACAAAATGGGCCATGTTGCTCCAATTTCCAAGTCTGACAATACTACCATTTCTGTAATGAAAAGGAGAAAACCTCTGTGGTGTCCAAGCTGTACCTTCCCTCCCTCCCTCCCTCCCTCTCTCCCTTCCTTCCTTCTTTCCTTCTTTCTCTCCCTCCCTCCCTCCCTCTCTCCCTTCCTTCCTTCTTTCCTTCTTTCTCTCTTTCTTTTCTGGTTCTAAAAAATTCATTTAGCCCTTTATAGTTGTTTTTCTCTTATCAATCACAAAATTGGGTGCCCTTAACTTTTCTCAGCTTCTCTTGTTTCTTTTGCCTGGTTAATATTTGAGTCCTGTGTTTCTTGGCATCTTTACCCTGGTGGCCTTATGGCGGGGAGCAGGAGTCTGCACTGGTAACCTCTCACACCAGGACTGGGTTGGCATGGAGCAGAGCTCTCAGCCTTTGCTTGCATCCTAATTGCTCTGGGGTCTTGTTATATGCCGACTTGGGTCAGTAGGTCTGGGTGATGAAAATGCCGCTGCTCTGTGGGCTATACGTTGTATACTAAGGAAGAAATCTAGCTTTTTTAAGATTTTGATACAGAAGCAGTGATGTTCCTGATCACTGGGAAGATTAGGGATGTGAAGAGCAAGCCCAAGGTGAAAGGCATCCTGGTGATGGGGAGAAGGGGCACCTGTACTCAGCATTACTGGTCGTGGTCCTCCTCAGTCCTTCCAGGATGTGACAGTGGTAGTGGCTGAAGGCTCTACACTGGGCCACTTTTCTTACTGTAGGGTGTCCAGTGTTCTTTTTTTTTTTTTTTTTTAATGGAACGCTTCATGAATTTGTGTGTCATCCTTGCACAGGAACCATGCGAACCTTCTCTGTATTATTCTGATTGTAGTACGTGTGCTGCTGAGCCCAGCACCAAGCCCAATATTCTGATCTTCCCAGGTAGTCTGCAAGTCACCTAATATCCTTTAGTATGTTGCTTTTATGGTTTAAGTTAGCCAGAGTGGGATTTGGTATTTATTGTACATCCAAGAATCTGGCCCATTCTTGCATTCTAATTGGTTACCTGGAGAGCTAGGTGATGAAGCAACCTAAGGCTTCGTCAACTCAGAAAAAAAGAGTGCTGGATTGATTAGCAATGTCTGCACAGGTACAGGACAAGGGGATATGAGTGTGCACACTGTGTTTTTGTCGTCCTCATATTATCAGTTCCCTGTTGCTGATGTAAAAATTACCACAAACTCAGCATCTTAAGACAATATTCATTTCTTCTCTCACAGTTTTAGAGATCCAATCCAAAGTGGTTTGGCAGGGCTGCATTTTTTCTGGAGGCAACAGGGGAGAGTCTGTTTCCTACACTTCTGGCAGGGAGAGGTTGCCTGCATTTCTTGGTTCAAAGCCCCTCTCTTCAATTTCAAAGCCAGCAATGTAGCAACAACTTCAAATCTCTCTCTGACTCTCTGCCCTCTGCTGCTGTCACCACATCTCTTTTTCTAACTCTGACCCTCTTGCCTCCCTCTTCTAAGGGCCCCGTGGTTTCATTATGTCCCCCAGAACATTCTCCATATCTCGAGACCCTTAAGTTAATCCCAATTGCAGAGTCCTCTTTGCTGTGTAAGGTAACATGTTAATAGGTTCTGGGGATTAGGATGCAGATACCTATGGGGGGAGCATGAGTCTGTCTGTCACATGTCTATGAAATAGTAGTTCAGCGCCTCCAGGGGGTATTCTTGGCACACCCATAAGTACTTAGTTCTTTGGTGACAGACTCATTTTAACTAAATATGAATGTATTTATTTATAATGATGATACCTTAGAGACCAGAATACAAGAGCATTTTGTAGAGAGCATCTCCTTATTCTGGTATTTCTGAAAACACAAATTATTATACAAAGTTGCCTAATAAGTTAGGAATTAGACAACGGGAAGTAAAAAATTGAGGGAGACACCTAATTCTGTCACAAAATAAACATTCCTCTAGAAACTAGGGAACTCATTTCCTTTAGATAGAGCAGGGGGTGGCAAACAACAGCTCACCACCTGTTTTTATAAATAAAGTTTTATTGGGACACAGAAAGTACATAAACTCACTTGTTTGCCCCTGCCCTGTAACAGCAGAGTTGAGTAGTGGTGACATGTGCAGACTGTAAAAACTAAAATATTTACTACCTGGCCCCTTATAGAAAATGTTTGCCAACCTCATGGGATAGAGATCTATTAGACCAATCATTCTCAGATTTTAGTGTGAGAATCTCCTGAAAGGTTTATTAAAACACAAATCTCACCACTTACCACTCAGTGGGTCTGAAATGGGATCCAAGAATTTGCTTATCAAGTTCTTGAGTGGTGCCAATGCTGCTGTCTGAAGAACACACGTTGGGAAATGCTCACTAGACTGGAAACGCCAAGAGGGTAGGGACCCATCTAATTGGCTTGCTGATGTGCAAAGCGCCTAACACAGCAGTCACAGAGCTGAATGCACAGAGCAGTAGCTAAATGGCAGTGGGATCTGTGTTTTTCTGTTAGGGTTAGATAAATACCGATGTGCTAAACACCATTTTCTATGCATGTGTTAGGTAAAATCATACCCCTCCTGACCAAAGATGTCTGTGTCCCAATCCCAGGCACCTGGAATTTATGTTGCAAAAGAAACCATGCTGATGTGATTAAGATTATGGACCTTGAGATGGGGGGATTATCCTGGACCATGCAGGCAGCTGATCTGATCACTGTGACGACCTTTCCCTGCTGCAGTGAAAGAGGCAGCTTGAAGAGAAGGCGGAAGTGAAGAAACAGGAGAAAGACGACCTGCCGTTGCAGGTGTGAAGACCAGGGGGCCATGAGCTGAGTAATTCCAGGGTCTTCTAATACCCGATGATGCCCACCAGACAACAGCCAGGAGGGAAACCAAGAGCTAAGCTCTAGAACCGCACAGACCTGAATTCTGTCAACTACCCGAGTGAGCCTGGGACCCGATTCTGTTCCACAGGGAGACAAGTGCCAACACCTTGATTTTAGCTCAGGAAGACCCACGTTGAATTTCTGATCTGTAGAACCGTGAGATAATAAATTGGTGCTATTTTAAACCAGTGATTACCATAATTTGTTGCCACAGCAACAGAAAATTAACACAACACGTTTTACCTTCTTTTTGCTATTTTTGCTGATTTTGCAGTGACCCTATGTTATTTTCCCCATCCTGGGTCAGGGAGAGACATCACTGACTGATGTGATATTCTCAATGACATTGCCTTATTTTTAACTCCT